>NW_008359444.1:506319-555438 GCF_000622305.1 Nannospalax galili
TGCTCTTGCTGAGTCCGCTTTCCAGCAAGAGGGTAAGAAAGGGTAACTGCTCCAACCCTCATCCCCACAGATGAGGGGGACAGGAGCACGTGGCTACTATCAGCAAAGGACAAGTGGGGAGAGCAGTGGAAGATCATATATATTAAAAAAGTGACAAAATTGAATTAGTATTTGTACAGAAAGGTGTAGGTGGAATAATTCCCTCTGGCCTAGGATCAAAGGAACTCGGAAAAACCATGATGGACCCCTCCCCTGCCCCCGGAGGTGGCCCGAGTCGTTAAGCGGGATTGGTTAGAGTGGGTTCCAGTTGGGTCGTTCTGCGGCAGGCAAGGGGGGCTTAGTTCCTGCAGCACTGGCTCTGGCTAGCTGGGCTGTTCTCCTGCAGATGCACATGGTTCAGGCCTGGAGCACCAGCTGCATTCTGGGGCTCGGTCTTGGGAAGCTTCTTAGCTATTGCCATGAAAATTTCATTCATGTTCATCGCAGTCTTTGCTGATGTCTCCATGAAGGGCAAACTGTTATCATCTGCATAGGCTTGTGCTTCCTGGAACTCCACGGCTCTCTTGCTGGCCAGGTCTCCCTTGTTATCCACCGGTGCAATGACAGTGTTGGGGCTGGCCTGCCTCTGTAAGTCCTTCACCCAATTCTTGGATGTATCTGTATTGGTGATGTCATAGACCACAATGGCTGCCTGCCCCCCCCCATAGTACATGGGGGCTAGATTGTGATATAGCTCCTATCCGGCTGTGTCCCAGATCTCAAACTTGACTGTTGTTATCATCTAAGCAGACAGTCTGTGTGAGGAAGGCTGCTCCAATTGTGCTCTCCTGGTACTCATGGAATTGTCCTTTGACAAAGCGGAGGACGAGGCTAGATTTGCCCACTGCAGATTCCCCCAGCAAGACCAGCTTAAACTGAGATCTTGTTTCCAGCGGCTGGTCCATTGGGTCGTGCTGCGCCTCCCTGACCTGCCACGGCCTGATGCACCTTAGTGGTACCAGTAAGCGTGGGGGCAGGGCCGGTGCTATGCAAAGAGGGACACCCCCCCCAGTGTCTCAGGTTCCGGCCTCCACTCAGGATGGTTAGTTTCTAAAAAAATTTTTATGTATGTGAGTGTATTGCCTGCACATATGTAAATGCACCCATGTCCGGCAATGACAGCCTTGGAACTGGAGTTTCGGACCTTTGGTAGAAGATCCACCCTGAATGTGGGCAATGCTGTGTAATAGACTGTGTGGTGGTGGCGGATAGATGGAAAGCAGACAGAGGCAGAAGCTGGCCAGCACTGGCTCCTGTCCACCACGCCACAGCCTGATGCACCTTAGTGGTACCAGTAAGCGTGGGGGTGGGGCCGGTGCTATGCAAAGAGGGACACCCCCCCCAGTGTCTCAGGTTCTGGCCTCCACTCAGGATGGTTAGTTTCTAAAAAAATTTTTATGTATATGAATGTATTGCCTGCACATATGTAAATGCACCCATGTCCGGCAATGACAGCCTTGGAACTGGAGTTTCGGACCTTTGGTAGAGGATCCACCCTGAATGTGGGCAATGCTGTGTAATAGACTGTATGGTGGTGGCAGATGGATGGAAAGCAGACAGAGGCAGAAGCTGGCCAGCACTGGCTCCTGTCCACCATGAGGTCATCCAGTTCACCACCTGCTCCTCCACCATAATGCTCTTCCTCACCACACACTTGGTCCATGGCAAAGTGTCAGGCCCTGAGCAGGAGGAACCACAAGAGAGGAGTGGGCTCCACTGTCTCTAAGGTAAAACTGTCCTGTTCGCACAGTTCCCATTCCCCACCCCTCCACCCCTGTCCCAGATCATCTCTGTGACACATGACACTCATTTTCTCTCTGATAACTCTCAGTCTAGAATTCAAAAGATTTGAAGATTTATCTACTGAGAGGCAGGACAGGCTGAGTCCACAGATCCTGGTGTAGACTCTGGTCTACCATGTCTCACTTAGGACTTGCTGTACCTCTGACCCTCATGATCCAACCCTCATGGGTGGTCGGTGTTCCTATTGTACCCAACCCTCCTCCCCTCCTTCCTTTACACAGACAACATGTGAAATCAGCCAAAGAGATCCATCAAGGGAAAAAAAGATTTCCTTCAAACGATTCAGAAACATCAAAACTGATTTGTCAGTAGGATTGGTGGCTTACATATACCAGCACTTGGGAGGCTGAGGCAGGAAGATTGCAATTCAGAGCTAGCCTAGATTGCATAGTGAGTTCTAGGCTAACCTCAGCTCCTGTCTCAAAAACCAAACAAAATTCTGCCCGCCCTTTTTCCATATCTGGGATTCAGTTTAAACTGGGAAAGGAGGAGACTCATGTTAAACAGGGGGGTTGGATGCCAGTTTGAATCATCCATATACCAAAGCAGAAGTCCAAGCTGCTCAACAGCTGTCCATTGTCTTGGTACAGTGGAGATGGTCAGCAGCTTGTCAGAAGCTGAGAGGAGAGTGGTACTGCCAGCTGTGTAAGTTGGTGTCACACGCCTGTCCTGATAGGGAAGTGGCAGCAGGCAGGGCTGACTCCTGCCCCTGAAAGTCCCTCTGGTGGGGGAGGAGACAGGCCAAGCACAGGAACAGCTGGGTCTCAAATGTCTCCCAAAGGCTCCTGTAACTGAAGGTTTGTCCTCAGTCCACAGCACTACTGTAAGTTTGAGGACCGTTAAGAAGCAGGGCCTGGCCTGGGGAGACAGCCCATTTGGTAAAGTGCTTGCCAGGTAAGCACTGAGGGCCCGAGTTTGATCTCTGGAACTCATGTAAAAAAGTCAGATGTAGTAATCAAGTCATGTAATCTCAACATGGGGAGGTGGAGCTAGGCAGATCCCTGGGCTTACTGGCCAGCCAGCTTAGCCTACTTGGTGAGCTCCAGGCCAATAAGAGATCTCAAAACACAAGGTGGGAGCTAGGAATATGACTCAGTGGGTGAAGTGGTTGCCACACAGGCACGAGGACCAGAGTTTAGATCCCCAGCACCTATGTAAGGGTCAGGTGTGGTCAAATGTCTATAATCCTAGAGCTGGGGATGAGCAGACCCAGGAGGATCCTAAGGGTTCACCAATCAGCCAGTCTAGCCAAAAGGTGGAGAGTGACTGAGAAAGATATTCTGACATCAACCTCTGACCTCTACAAGCTCCCACATGGGTGGATGCACCTGTAGAACATGTACCATACAACACATACACACCCAAGGTGGACAGTGCTCCTGAGGACTGACATCCAAGGTTATCCCCTGGTCTCCACGTGCATGTACACATACATTCACACTTGATACCAAGTACGTATCTGAATTGCTGGGGTTTGTGTGTCATGGCAGACTAGGGAACAGCCTCAGAAGTGGGGATGGGGCTAGGCTGTGGAGGAAAGACACACAGGCCAAGCTCCGCAGGTGGCCTTGGGCAGGCGGAACAGAGGCAGGTGGGCAGGCCTGGGAGGGGGACTGGGAGAGTGGGAGGCAGGGCTGGTCCAGGCACTGTGAGATTGGAGCTTGCATTGTAGGGGTTGAGGCACGTAGAATTCCAGGTAGGAAAGGCTAGGTCAAGAGGGACTGTTGGTGAGGGCTAAAGCCTGGCCTCTTTCTCAGCAGACGGACCTGCCTGGGGTGGCCCAAGGTCTGGTGGGTGGGGCCCTCCTCTTGGGGATGCCAGGGCTCTCCGTTCTTATTCTACACCAGAGACCTAACAGAGGGGCAAAGATCTTCATGTCTGGCTGACTTTCTCCAGGGGAAAGTGTGGCAGACCCAGAGGGGGATGGGCTAGAAGACTGTGCAGCCAGGGGCAGGGCGTCTGGAGATGCCAAGCTTGGGTGTACTTGGAAGTTGAGTGGCAGCTTTGCTGATGTCAACTGGAGGAAGGTGAGGAAGGTGGGAGCCCACGAGATGCCTCCAGAAGCATGCTACCCCCTCCCCCCAGGAGTGGGAGTCACGGAGGTAGGCGGGGCCTGCTTCGTGCCCCTTGAGGATCAGGAGCCTCAAGGAAGCAGGGGTCTCCCCAGGCATGTCTGTGAGATTCACAGATGCACTGCCTGCAGAAACAGAAGAGGGACTTGCTCACCTGCTATAAGAAGCTGATCACAGCAGCCGCAGCCGGAGACAAGGGCCTATCCTAACAGAAGCTGACTACTGCTCCTGCTAGCAGTAAGGCCACATACTTCCTGTGTCCTGGTAGGGCGGTACTGGATGACTCAAGAGGGGTTGGAAGCCAGAGGCAGCCTCTAGGCACAAAAGGTCAGGCTCCGCTGGGTGCAGGTAATGGGCTATGGCCCTCATTGTTACCAATGGGTTGACTCCTAGAGATCCAGGGAGTGACAGGACCAGAGACATAGTTTGAGAAGCTGTGGCATGTGGGTGCCTGGGCCCTCAGGAAGCAACAGGACAGAAGGAAAGAGGCCGGATGCGCTGTGGGTGCCTCCAGGGTGGCAAGAAGGTGTGGGTCACAGAGATGGGCAGCCCCTGGTATGGGGCAGCCAGGGGACCCTGAAGCCCCTGAGTCTCTCAGAGGGGGCAATGTCATGCCAAATGCTGCCAGGACAGACCATTATGGACTCCATGCCATGGAGCTTCATGAGCTGAGCTGCTGAGAGGAGTGGATCTAGGGCCCCATAGCAGGGGTGGAAGGTATGGGAAATCCCTGGGCTGCAGGGACCCTGTCTGAGTCTCTCAGAGGGGGCAATGTCATGCCAAATGCTGCCAAGACAGACCATTATGGACTCCATGCCGTGGAGCTTCATGAGCTGAGCTGCTGAGAGGAGTGGATCTAGGGCCCCCATAGCAGGGGTGGAAGGTATGGGAAATCCCTGGGCTGCAGGGACCCTGTCCGGGTTCTCTAGCCATAGGGCAGACAGGGCTCATGGGAAGTTCAGCCATTCTCCATGCTAAATGCCTGTTTGTGTTTGGGGTGATTGTTTAGCAAGAGGTCCAAACATCTGGATGAAAGATCCAGTCACAGTGTTTCCAAAACTTGGGGTTGGGCATCATCTAAGCAGACAACTCAACTGCTAAGAGGTTTGCCAAGAATGTCATAGAAGGTAAGTGCACCAGGCCCACTGTGCCAGGGAAATGGACCTGAAGGGGGTGGGCAGAGGCTGGCCTGAGGACTCCCCACAGGGCAGTGTCCAAGAACACCCCCCTTCTGCTCAGCCCACTCCCAGAGAGGCCAGGGGCAGACTTCCACAGTTGTGCCAGGGAAACGGACCTGAAGGGGGTGGGCAGAGGCTGGCCTGAGGGCTCCCCACAGGGCAGTGTCCAAGAACAGCCCCCCCTTCTGCTCAGCCCACTCCCAGAGAGGCCAGGGGCAGACTTCCACAGGCCTGATCTTCCTCTCCTGCTGCAGTGCTGGGCTACGTATGTGGCAGGACCGCAGGCCACAGCCACACTCTCCACCAAACAGAGCTGACTTTTGCTTAGTTGACATTTTAATGCACCTTTGGAGTGGCAGATAATTCCCAAGTTCTCAGGAAAGCAAACCTTCAAATGCATGGGCATGTTTGGGCAGGTGCGGGTACTGGGGCTCCTGCAACGTCCACCTTGCCTGTGTTTCAGGTCAGCAAGGTGGAACGGGAGAAGAGCCAGGAGCTGAGGCAGGTACGTGAACACGAGCAACGAAAGCACGCGGTCCTGGTCACAGAACTCAAGACCAAGCTCCATGAGGAGAAGATGAAGGAGCTGCAGGCCGTGCGAGAGGCGCTGTTGCGGCAGCACGAGGCTGAGCTGCTGAGGGTCATCAAGATCAAGGACAACGAGAACCAGCGACTGCAGGCGCTTCTCAACACCCTGCGGGATGGTGCTCCCGACAAGGTCAAGACGGTGCTCCTGTGTGAGGCCAAGGAGGAGGCCAAGAAGGGGTTTGAGGTGGAGAAGGTCAAGATGCAGCAGGAGATCTCAGAGCTCAAGGGGGCCAAGAAGCAGGTGGAGGAGGCGCTGACCCTGGTCATCCAGGCGGACAAGATCAAGGCAGCGGAGATCAGGAGTGTGTACCACCTGCACCAGGAGGAGATCACCCGCATCAAGAAGGAGTGTGAGCGGGAGATCCGCAGGCTGGTACGTGACTGGTGGGCAGGTGGGAGGGTGGAGGGCAGAGGGTGGAGGCAGCTCTGGCCACTCACTGGCCTGTTTTCTTCACATACCACCTTACACCTTTCCTGTTGGTTCTGAGGACTCCAGAGATGCAGAAGGGCAGACCCAGCTGCCCACAGGCAAGCAAGACCTTGTCTGCCCCTCCATCAGAACTAGCAGTACTCCCCACTTAGAACAGGAAATCTTCAAGTCATCATTCTTGTCTCCCTACAAGGGGCTGTGGAGGATCCCCTGTCAGAGTTCCAGGTTAAGCTAGAAGGCTCACATACTGATGACAGGAGGGTTCTGAGTCACAAGACTCTGGGTCCAGAGAGGTAAGACTGAGAGGTCCCGGTGCTGGGGAGGCCCCTGAGGTTGCTTTGAGATTTCTGTGCCATGTGCACCTGTAGGAAAACATTGCTTGTGGTCCTGACGCTGTGAGACTGCCAGCTTCATAGGCCATTGTCCTCAAAGGACAGCTTCTTTGCATCCCAGGAGGCCCACAGACCAGGAATCTGTGGCAGACCCTGGCCCAGTGCTAAGAACATTCAGGAGTTGGGAGGAATGGATTGGGCACAACTCCTCTCTTGGGAAGGATATTTTCTTAGGAATTTGGGGAACGTGAGCTCTACCCTAGAGGCATGTGCCCTTCTCCCCATGCCATGCCTCATCAAGACCCCAGAACCCTGGGCACCAAGGCACCCTTTGATAGGATGCAGCCATCTCTCTAGTTGGGCGGTACCCAGGAAGCTCTCCCCCACTTCTCCAAGTTCCTGGTGTACAGAGCCAGGCCACATCACTTCACGGACTTTCCAAGGGAATTACATTAATTCTCTGGACATGACCAGAGACAGGACACTGGACACTGTGAAGGGAGCATGTCTTTGCCAGGATGAATATAAGGTACCCTCTCCTTCCTAACCTATAAGGCCTTCCCCCTTTCCAGAATGTTCCCTGCTCCAATTTCCTCTATCTAGAGCCATATGATGTCACTGCCTTTAGTGACAATGTGACATGGTGTGACTGCCCCAGCTTGTCTGTCCAGGGAAGGGAAGGATGTGGCTACCAGGCTGCACACTATCTGTTCCATGGGCCCTCTCGTTTGTCCTGCTGGGAGTTAGTGTTCCTAACCAAGGAAAGCAGTCTTGCTTCTCAACAAGGTTTGTAACAAAAAAACAGCTCTTCCCAACCAGCCCCTCCCACTCCCATTTGGATCCCCAGAGGGAGATACCTGTGACTCCCCCAGTTGCTGCTCCTGGACTTTACCCCAGATGTTCATGATTGCACTGTTTCTTCATCTTAGTCTCTGCTGCCTTCTCTCTCCTGTACACAATGCCTCCTCTGAAAGTGCTGTCCCTTCCCTGCTCCCAGCTCCGCCCCACCCTGCCATATTGTGCTGGCCATGTCTCTGCAGGAACAGATGGTGCATCTGTGGAGAAGCCCCTGAGGAGAGTTGGAGCAGGGTGATGTGAGACGTCCTGGGCAGCATGAGGGGAAACCACTGGGTCTGGCCATTGGGGCTCCAGGTCCAGGGAAGAGCAGCTCCTCAGCACAGCAGGAGCAGGGCTCAGCCCGTGAACTCCCCCATCCACCAGGAATCTCGTATCTAGAGTCCCTTGTCTCCCACTGACTAAGCAGCTCCTCAGCACAGCAGGAGCAGGGCTCAGCCCGTGAACTCCCCATCCACCAGGAATCTCGTATCTAGAGTCCCTTGTCTCCCACTGACTAATCGGCCAGAGGCCAGTATAGGGGAACAAGTGGGGCTATTATATGGGCCAGGTTTCTGATTTTGTTTTCCAGTGCTAGAACTAAACCTAGGCCCTCAAACATGCTAGGCAAGCACTCTCCCACTGAGCCTTATCCCAAGTGTTCACCTTTTGAGTCACAGAGCCTGGAAGGGAGATAGAAGATCCAAGGGGCAAAAAAGAACAGCCAGTGTGCAGCACCGTCCTGGGTTCGGTGAATATACACAGTTGTACTGCTGTGGCTGAGTGTTTAGACACCCGAGGTTCATGCAGGGACTCATGATCCATTGATTGTACCATCCAGTTCATACAACTCTGTGTCCCTTCAAGTTGTTTTTCTTTGCTTAGTTTTCTAAGTGTCCTTGTCATTAATGCACACTTCCCGTTAAATGGTGAACCTCTCAGTGCCGTCAAGGCAGATCTCAACGGTCTGCCTTTGTGGACCATCCTTCCTTGACCATCACATCTCCTCCTGCCCCTCCACCCAGCTGTTTCCTTCCCAGCACACCACTGAACGCTGCTGGCCCCTTTCCTCAAGGCCCGCATACCCTCCCCTCTCCGCTGTCAGACCCAGCCATGTCCCCGTTGCTGAGTTGCACATCTGATTTAGCAGTGTGTTCTCTAGTAGCTTCCAGAGAGAACAAGAGGAAATTTCGAGAGTCCGTGTATGTGAACCATCCCCCGTTCCATCTTCATGCTTGAAATTTTAATGGGGGTCTTGACCTGTGGGTTGGAAATATTTTCTAGCAGGAACTTGAGGTCGTTGTCTCTAAGGTCAGGGCTGCTGATGGAAGTGTGTTAGGACTCTCCCTCTTGATCTGCTCTGTTTCCTACCCAGCCCCACCTTCTCCTGGAGCTCAGGGAACCTTTGAAATGCCACAGTACTGTGTGGATGACACAGGACCTGCTCACCCAGCCAGGCAGGCAGGAGCCTCTCAACCTGTCCTCCAGCTAGGGAACCTGCTGTCAGTGTTTTCCAAACTCCCCATTTGCCTCTTCCCCAGCACCCGCCTTCCCCAGCGCCCCCTTCCCCACCCATGTCTGCTTAACACAAGTCGGTGCTTCGAGTTCACACTGAGTTTCTTATTTTTCTCTCCAACCTTAGCTCTCTGTTCAGCTTTCTAGGACATACCTCCAACTTTCCCCACTTCTCTGTTTATTGCAGACGTTCTAATTGTCAAAGGTATTTGTTCTCCAAAGCAAGCCCTTTCGCTCTTCCCTCTCAGTCGTCGGTGCAACACTGATTCTCATCTCTCCAAAAACACTATACTTGGCTACTTCTAAGTGTTCGGCTCCTTTGTGTTTCTTTGGAGTTCCTTTGGGCTCTTGTCTTCCCTGTTGATGGAGTCTCTTAGCTTCCTACTTGCATTCCAGCTCGGGGAACACAGGGATATGTATAAGGGATCTGCTACCTAGGGGCTTTACATTAAAGTGAACTTTCAAGACTTACGGTATTGGGGGATTTTTTTCTTCTATCTTTAAAAAAAGAGATTTATAGGCTGGACGTCGTGGCACATGCCTTTAGTCCCAGCACTCAGGAGGCAGAGGCAGATGGATCTTTGTGAGTTCGAGGCCAGCCTGGACTACATAGTGAGTTCCAGACCAGCTAGGGCTATAAGGAGATCCTGTTTCAAAAAGACCAAATTAAAAAAAAAAGAAAAAGAAAAAGAGATTTATTTTTTATGTGTACAAGTGGTTCTGTTTGCTGTGTGTAAATGCTTTGTTTCTTGTTCAGCTAAGGATTTTAGAACTGTTCTCAGACTCTTTGTCAGGGGAGGAGAATGTATTGAGGTATCTTGGTATGTAGCCCTGAATGGCCTGGAATTTGCTATGTAGACCAGCCTGGCCTCAAACTTGTGATGACCCTGCTTCTGCCTCTCCAGTGCTGGGACTACAGCCATCTTACCACTTGTTCCCAGGCTTTGTTTGCTGACTGTGATACTGAGTCAGTTGTCTTCTTAACTCTCTTGTTTGAGGATTAATTTCACTCTGTACAGATAATTTAATAGCTGGTCTTAACCACTGAGCATCTCTCCAGCCTCCTGTCTTTTTCCTTCCCAAGGAAGAATTCCAGTCACTTTGGTTACAGTAAGGAAACTTAAAAACATCAGGAAGGAAATGAAGAATTTAAACTTGCGATTGTAGGTGACATGACCTTGTATGTAAAAATATCCTAATAAATTCATAAAATATGGCTGAGAAGCTCAGTGGGGGGTGCTTGCTTAGCATGTTCCATATCCTGGGTTGAGAGAGAGGGAAAGAGGAGGAGAGAGGGAGACAGGGAGAGAGAGGGGGAGAGGAGGAAAAAGAGGGAAAGAGGAGGAGAGAGGGGAAAAAGAGACAGAGGAGGAGAGAGGGAAAGAGAGAGGGAGACGGGGGGAGAGAGAGGGAGAGAAAGAGGAGAGGGGGGAGAGAGAGGGAGACGGGAGAGGGAGAGAAGGAGGAGAGGGGGAGGGGGGAGAGGGCAGAGAGAGAAGGAGAAAGAAAGGGAGACCAAGGTGGAGGGAGAGGGGGAGAGAAACTTAAGTTCAGCAGAGCTTTAGGATATGAGATCAACACAGAAATCAGCTGTATTTCTGTCTCTACTAAACACAAACTATGCAAACTGATTTTTAAATTTCACTCAAAAGGTCATAAAAAGAAATATTTAGGAATAATTTTACAAAATAAATGCAAGATTCATACACTAAAGAGTCTTTAATCCCAGCACTCAGGAGGCAGAGGCAGGCGGATCTCTGTGAGTTCAAGGCCAGCCTGGTCTACATAGTGAGTTCCAGGACAGCTGGGGCTACAGGGAGACCTGTCTCAAAAAGACCAAAAAAATAAAAGGCACAAAATGTTGGTGAAAGAAACTGCAGATAAACAGATGAAATCAGTGCTCACTGACTGGAGACCCAACAGCTCAGATGCTGTCTCCCCAGACTGACACAAGCTAAACACAGTGCTTAGCAAACCGCAGGACTGGACAAACTGATGCTAAAATTTACATTAAAATGCAAGTAAGTTCCCCTGTGGTTCGTTTTGACATTCCTAATTGTAACATTTTGTGGTGTTAGTTTGAGCCATCTCTCCAGCTCCCAAGCCAAGCTTGTCTTTATCTTTTAAGGAAGTAGCTTTTTCTCTTGTGTGCAGCCTGACTGAAAAGTGTGTCTCCTGCACCTCAGCCTCCTCTGTCCTGAGCTAAATGTTCTTTTGTTGCTGTGAGTCAGGGTATCATGTAACCTGTCTGTCTTAGTTTGTTTCTCCATCGCTGTGACAAAACACTCTGACCACTACCAACTTGGGGAGGAAAGGGTTTATTCAGTTCACATCTCCCAGGTCACAGTTCATCAGGGAGCCCAAGGTAGGAACTCAGGGCAGGAACCTAGAGGCAGGAGCTGGAGCACAGGCCATGGAGGAACGCTGCTTACTGGCTTGCTCCCCTGGCCCCTGCTCAGCCTGCTCTCTTATGCAACACAGGCCCACCTGCCCAGGGGTGGCACCACCCAGAGTGGGCTGGACCCTCCGACATCACTCAACAATCAAGAAAATGCCCCATAGACATGGCCACAGGCCAGTCCAATGGAGGCAACTCCCCAATTGAGGCTCCCTCAACCCAGGTGTGTCAAGTTGACACTAAAGCTATCCAGCACACTATCTGTAGCATTACATAGTCAAGGACCTTGAACTTCTGATTCTCCTGCCTCCACCTCCCAAAGGCTGGGATTACAGGTGTGCACCACCTCACCCGGCTTCCCACACTAACATTTTCAGACCAGTGGGGCTTCTAACTCGCTCCTCTTGGGTCCTGTGTGCCTCCAAGCTGTGAGACCCTCTCAGCCCTGTAAGAAGCCCAGGTTTCCTGAGCAGTCAGGCCTCCCAGTCAGACCTCCCACTCAGGCCCTCCTCTTCATGCCATCCCTGACTCTTCTTGGATCTGGAGACTTCTGCATAAACGTAAGAACTTTTCCTATGTGAAAAGTGACTGGGACTTTCATTTAGAGTTAACCAAGCTGTCAAAGGATAAACTTCAACGGTACAATCATAACTCATACTAATATACAACTTACACATGCCAAGGATTTTATTTAACTCACTAACTGAATAGGAGACCTATAAGATACTAATCAAAGAGACCTTTCTCTGCCTGGTAGCACTCAAATATATTCCACACATAGGACATGTGACTTCTAGCAACGTTCTCCATTCTTTCCACAGAGCCATGAAATGTCTGAGTAGAGCACACCCAAGCCATCCCTCTGCGGGGCCGCACAGTCCCCAGAGCTGTTCTAATGACACGACAGTCAGGTGTTTCTGTTTCAATCTCCCACAGTTTTTCCCTGTGGAAACCACAGTCAATCAGGGGAATCGCCTTTATTTGCCATCTCAAAGCTTGAAGACATATACACCCTTCCAACATGAAGGTCAGTATCTCCGTCTTGAGACCCCTGGCTCAACAGTTCTAGAGCCGTGGGTCTGGATCCTGTCCAACATAGAGTGTGTGGATCATGCTCCATCTGCTGCATTACAAATCGTTCCCACTAGGTGTCACTGTTGGAGCCCATTCCCCTGGTCATGCTGGGGACCCCATCTTACCTCTCCAGGCTGGTGCCTTAAGTGGCCCTCACCCAAGCATTGGGGGGGTACAGCTCCCACCCACCCTTTGCCACCCCACACTCCACCCCAAGTCATGGCTCTCAGAGACCAGCCATATATAAATTCTGTTTTATACAATTTAAATGACATAATAAAAAACCCAAAGGATGTACTTGCCTCTGCCCAGGGGACAGGAGGTGCTGGAGCAGTGTCACCCCAGGGCCAGTCAGTGCTGCCAATGAATCTAGAAGCCAGGCCCAAGGCTCCTAGCACAGGGCCATCTCTTCTTGTGACATTGCCCAGTAGGGTCCTCCTCCACTGTCAGAGGCCTCAGGCCCACCTACATCTCACTCTGGCTCTAGTTGATAGAGACATTTTGCTTTCTGAAAGCCGATTGTAGATTTGTGTCTACTCTCCAGACTCTGAGTTGCAGCTGTATCTGAAGGGCAGTGTGATGGGAGGTGCCAGGTTGGAAATGCACTGGGTTTGCAGCGAGGGTCCAGCTGACAGGAAGCAGCTCAGGAGCTGCTATAGCTAGGGGAGAAGAGGATGGGACCTTGCCCAGGACAAGGAGCCCAGAGGCATTTCTGGGGATGCTGGAGATTGAAACTGTCTGGAGCAGGGCAGAGCAGGAAAGGGGGAGGGAAGGTAGCCCATAGGTGGCCTAACCCCCAGGACTGAGGACAGGTCTGGCTCAGAGAAGAGGCTGGGTATGCAGAGGTTAACTAGGCTTTGACCTAGTGATGGGACAGTGGCCTCCCTGGGCCCAGAGTTCAGAGCTTTATCCACACGGGAAGGTTATCAGAAAGCCCCACAGGCCAGACAAGCTTGGGGTTCTCTGAGGCTCCCCCATGGAGAGACCCTGACTGTGGTTACATTTGGAAATGTTTGACGCTCTCTGTCACTTGCACTGTCTGTCAGGGACTCTGCCCTTCATCATGTGACATACCAGCTGGCATTGAATACGGCCAGTGTGGTGTGGGTGAAGGCCCAGAAATGGCTCTTGAGAGCTTTTCACAGTCTTACGTCATCCTGTCATCCAAGCTAGTATGTGTGAGCTGTGGCCCCAGGAAAGACAGCACATCAGTCAGTGGGCAGCACTGTGGTGGGACCAGGAGGAGGGGGCTGTGCAAGTCTGGAAATCCTGCTGAAACCTAGGCCCTGGGGACAGAGCACAGTGGATCAAGCTCCCTTCCCTAGATGCTCTGAGATTGCTGGGCTGGGAAGGGGTGCTGAGAAGGTTCTGGAATGTTCAGCTCAGAGCCTCCTAAGTGAACACTATAATTTAAGGTTCTGCCTCTCTGCCCTAGCCAGAGGCATCATCTAACTCTAATTGAAGTCTGCTCTGTGTGCTACTCCAATGTGACATCTCTAGCAGGTACCCACCCAGTTGATAGTTGTTGGATAGATTCTGACCTGGGGCCAGGTTGGGCCATACCTGCCACCAGAGCCAGCAAAGTGTTGATCCTAGACCCCTAAATGCTGGCCTGGGGTGTAGCCTGGTGGGAATCAAAGACCTCAGAGAGAGGCTGGGTAGAGAAGAGGAGAGGAGAGGGGAGAGGGGAGAGGAGAGGAAAAAGGGCCAAGATGTGACAGATAGACATTGCAGACACATCCGTCCAGGGCAGGACAGGGCTGAGACAGCATAGGACTTGAGACTCCTGCTGGTAACACTAGCTCACCTGTGTTCAGCAGTCTACAGACATCGCAGACACATCCGTCCAGGGCAGGACAGGGCTGAGACAGCAAGGACTTGAGACTCCTGCTGGTAACACTAGCTCACCTGTGTTCAGCAGTCTATGCTGTGCTTAGAAAGTCACAGTATGGAGAGTCAGAGCTGCCTGTCTACTGCCCCAATGCAGGTTCAAGTCAGACTCTCTCTGGTGAGACTTGGGACCAATGCAGCCCCCTTGGTTCTAGAAGAGTCCAAAGCCAACTCATCTGTGCACATTCCACTCAGTTGTCGTGGTTAAGCTGGTCCCTGGTGGCTTTCTTGACCAAATTTTCAGTAATGTCAGAGTGAAATGGAAGGGGTGGGGTACCTCACACCCAAAGGTTTGGGGCCACTTGCTCCAGCTCACTGTGATCTCAGTTGGGGACAGTCCCCTCACATCCCTCCAGCCTATGCTACACCGAGGGCGGAGCTGTGCTGGGGCCCCTCGAGCATTGGTACAGGACTGCTGTAGAGTCTGGGAGGTTCTGCCGTGCATGCATGCAGCAGTTGGCACATAGCATTTGTTCACTGAAATACAACCTTGGGGTGTTATTAAAAATTCTATGAAAGAGAAGAATTATAGACACAAAGCAATTTCCTCTTCCTCATAAAGATCTGTGATTTTGCTTCATATGTGCCTTGGGGGCTGGTGATCAGGAGAGTGTAGAGGCCCTCTTCTCCAACGGAGCAGAGTCAGCATAAGTTACCTTTGAGAACAGTACTCCTCAGAGATAGTAGCTTTCCCAGGTCCCAGGGTGCTCCTGGGTAATGCTTCAAGTTTGACCAAAAATCTGTGATTGTACATTCAAACCAACCACAGCCAGTGCTGCCAGACTTGGAGTTGGTTTTTCTGACCTCTAGGGAACAGGTCCTGGCAGTCACTGCTGTCTGAGGGGAGGGAGGGTCCTAGAGCCAAGGTGCTGAACAAGGTCCTGTGTTCCCAGGTACAGGTGTCCACTAGGATGCCTGCTTGGGACATGCTCAGGCAAATCCAGGGCCTTTAAAAACTGCAATGAATGAACTGTACCCAGCTGGAGGTGAAGGCTGGGTATTTATATTTGTTTTTCTATCCATTTGTGAAGACCAAGTGATGGCTGCTCTATGGTGACGGCACAAATCCAGAGGGAAGGCTGGTGAGGGCTGGCCAGCGTTTGCACACATGGCCACCATTGAGCTCAGACATGGAGCACCAAACCTTCCCTGAGAGGCTCTTTCCCTCCCGCCTATTGCTCTTGCTCTCCAACTTCCTGGGAACCACACCTGCAGGATGTTCCCAGACGGTCCATCAGTGAGTTATCCACTCCTCTCTGAAGGATGTTCCTGCTGTTTTAGGTTCTGGCTATCACAAATGTCTCCATCATATCCTTGGGTGGTGGTGTGTACTGGTTTCTCCCATCTTTGTGGCCGAAGGGAGTTGCTGGGCCATAGGGAAAGCCAGTGCCAACCTTAGAGCATGTAGTCGTCCAAGGGGGTGAATCAGGCCCTTCTCAGCCTCTAAGGAGCAGGGTCCCCTTTAACTCCTCATGCAGCCGCACTGCTGCTCTGTCACAGCAGTGAGAAAGACCGCCTCACTCTCCTGGCCATTGGTGTGTGGCCCCTTGTACAGCACCCGTCGACTGTGGAACTTGTCTTTTCCTGAGTGCTCTCTGAATTCTCTCGTGCTCCGGCTAGTGGACCTGTCTTCTCGGTGTGGCCCAGACTCCTCATCAGCGTCTAGATGAACACGAGTCCTAACTTCAAGGAGACACAATTTGTTGATTCTTTTAATGTGCTCTTTGTATCCTTTACCTTCCCAAGGTCATGGAAAGACTCCTGTGTTGTCACCAGACACTGGATTATTTCATTCTGTGGCCTTTGTGAATGGTGTGAGGCTGGGGCCAGCCTTCCTCCTTGCTCAGTGAACACCTAACCACTGTGGGACTAAATCCTTCCCCAGCTGAACTGCAGCTGGACCCTGGCCTGTGTCACATGACCCTATTTCTGTGACTGTTCATAACACTTTTCATCTGCTTTTCTGCCTCATTAGCACAATTTTTTTCTTTTTTTCTTTTTTTTTTTTGGTCTTTTTGAGAAAGGGTCTCCCTGTAGCCCCAGCTAGCCTGAAACTCGTTATGAAGACCAGACTGGCCTCAATCTCACAGGGATCTCCTGCCTCTGCCTCCTGAGTGCTGGGACTAAAAGCATGTGCCACCACACCAGACCTAGCTTTTTAAATTTTTGCTGCAGATATATAAAAATGCAATTGGTTTTTATACTGATTTTGCATCTGCAATCTTGCAACCTTCACTGTAATTCTAACAGCCTGTGATGCATATTTAGTTTTATTTTTAAAAAGCTTTATTTTAATTACATGCGTGTGTGGGTCTGTGTATGGGTACATGCATGTGAGTATTGGCATCCGAAGTCAGAGGAGTCAGATCTCCCTGGAGCTGGAGTTTACAGGTAGGTAAAGCTGCCCAGTAGGGGTTCTGGGAACTGAACTGTAAGCGCAGTATGCATTCTAACTGCCGAACATCTCTCCAGCCCTGTTTCTAGATTTTCCTCTGCATAGCTGGGCCTACTGGGATAGGCCTGAAAGCCCAGCTACTCAGGGGCTGAAATAGGAGGATTGTGTTCCAGGCCTGCTTGGGAAACTCAGTAAGACCCTGTCTCAAAATAAAAAGTGAGGGGCTGGAGAGATGACTCAACTGTTAAGAGCACTGGCTGTTCTTGCAAAGGACCTGGGTTTGGTTCCTATCACCCACATGGTGGCCAGTAACCATCCGTAACTCCAGTTCCAGGGGATTCAGTGACCTCTTTGACCTCCACAGGCATTGCATGACATGGGTACATTTATACAGATTCACGCAATACAATCATACACATAAAAATAAAAATGAAAATTAATTTTTAAAAGTGAAGGATTAAGGTTATAACTCCATGATAATACATTTGTCTAGCATGTGCAAGGCCCTAGGTTTAATCCCTACTACCAAAAACATATTTTCGTGCATGTAATCCTATTCCTTTTCACTCATGCCTTTGATTGATTTTCTTGTCTTAGCACGCTGGTTATGCAGATTGTAGAAAGCCCCTTTCTCCTCCTAGCCTCAGAGGAAAAGCACCAGCTTTTATTTACCACCATGTATGGTGTGAGCTGCAGGGTTGTTTGTTGGTTATACTCTTGGTCAGAGTAGAAAACTCCATTAATCTAGTTTGCTGAAATTTTTTTTTTTTGGTCTTTTTGAGACAGGGTCTCCCTGTAGCCCCAGCTGTCCTGGAACTCACTATATAGACCAGGCTGGCCTCAAACTCACAAAGATCCGCCTGCCTCTGCCTCCCAAGTGCTGGGATTAAAGGCATGTGCCACCATACCTGGCCTGCTGAAAAAATCTTTTTAATTAATTAATTAATTTTATTTTATGTGTTATGAGTGTATTGCCTGCATGTATATAAGTGCACCCTGTCATGCATTGCCTGCAGAGGTCAGAAGAGGGTGTTGGATTCCCCTAGAACTGGAGTTATGGACGGCTGTTAGCCATCATATAATTGCCAGGAATCAAACCCAGGTCCTCTGCAAGAGCAGCCAGTGCTCTTAACCGCTGAGCCATCTCTCCATCCCTTTGCCGAGAATTCTTATGAGCAGCTATTGAATTTTATCAAGTGCTCATTCTGCATAAATTGAGATGATAGTATTTTTTCTTTATTTCATTGATGAAATGAATCACATTAATTGGTTTGTAAATGTAAGCTCAGTGTTGCATTCTGGGGATAAATTTTACTTGGCCATGATATATTGCTTTTAACAATATTGCTGCATTTAGGACTCTCCACCTCCTATGGTGTTCTTGCCAATTGTGCTCTAGATTTGGCTGACTTTATAAAATGATTTTAGAAATATCTAATCTTTCCTACTCTCTTAATGAAGTTGGGGGTGGGGCAGAGTCTTGCTGTGTAGCTCAGGCTGGCCTTGAACTCACTGAACTCCTAGTGCACAGCTTCCTGAGTGCTGGGATTACAGGCGTGCACCACCACACCTGGCTTGACTTTACTTTTTTTTAATATTAGTATGTTTCTTTCTCCTATGTTTAGAATAATCCACCAGCGAAACTCTTGGGGACTAGGCTTTTCTTTGTAGGATATTTTCAAATTATGAGTGATGTTTATTTAATAAAACAAATTCAAATTTTTCTGCTTCTTGTGTCAAATTTAATAAAAATTTCTCAAGGAATGTGTCCAACTCATATAAGCCTTTAAATTTATTGATATTAAAATTGTTCATAATGTTCTCTTACTACCCTTGTAATGTCTGCAGGATCTGTGATATGAAACTTCCTCCTTTTCCTCTCCCTGTGCTTTTCCTCATCATCCTCCCTTCCTCCTCCTCCTCCTCCTCTTCCTCCTCTTCCTACTTATCTCCTCCTCCTCCCCCTCCTCTTTCTCTTCCTCTTTCTCTTCACCCCACTCAGGACCAGCAGAGCTTCTTGGATCTGAAGTGATGTGCTCTTCTGGGTTGGGGAAATCCTTGACCATTATTTAGCCAAATGCTTCTCCCCATCTCCTCTCTGTCCATTCACATGTATGTAAGCCATCTTAACTGCACCCCCGTCCTTCTTAAAGTTGCTCCTTTTGAAAGATTTCTTTGCCCTCTGTGCCTTACGTATATTCTGACATTTATCCTGTGTTTGTGATTCCCCGTGTCCAGTATGCTGATAAAATTCCCAATTTTAGATATTGAATTTTTTTATAGATTCTAATTCTCAATTGAATTACATTTTTTGTCCTTTTTTTTTTTTTCTTCTTGAGACAGGGTCTCCCTGTAGTACCAGCTGTCCTGGAACTCGCTAGGTAGACTGGGCTGGCCTCAAACTCACAGAGATCTGCCTGCCTCTGCTTCCCAAGTGCTGGGACTAAAGGTGTGCGCCACCATGCCGGGCTGAATTACATTTTTATCCATTTTCCACCTCTGTGAGAAAAACATTTTTATTTATATTTTTATTTAGTGTGTGTGTGTGTGTGGTGTGCACGCTGCAGGCACATATGTATATGTGTAGGCCAGAGGAGGATGCCAAGTGTCCTCCTTTATCACATTTCACATTATTTCTTTGAGACAAGGTCCCTAGTGAACCTGGAGGTAGCTGGAGGCCAGCAAGCGCCCCAGCAATCGTCTGCCTGTCTCCCACAGCACTGGGGTTATAGATGTATGTGGCCATATCCAGTTTTTTATGAAGGAGCTGAGGCTCTGAGTTCAGGTTCTCGTGCATATAAAGTAAGCATTCTTTTTTTAAAATTTTATGTGTATGAGTATTTTGCCCACAGAGGTCAGAAGAGGGTGTTGGAACCCCTCTAACCGTAGTTATGGATGGCTGTTAGCCGCCACACGAGTGCTTGGAATTGAACCCAGGTCCTTTGGAAGAGCACCCAGTGCTCTTAACTACAGAGCCATCTCTCCAGCCTCAATTTTTGTGTGTGTCCTGCCCCAGCTGTTCTGGAACTCGCTATTAGACCAGCCTGACCTCTATCTCACAGAGCTCTGCCTGTCTCTGCCTGGGATTAAAGGCATGTACCACCATGCCCAGACTTCTTTGAGATAGGAGCTCATAGTCCAGGCTACAGGTAGCCTCGCTATGCAGCTGAGGAAGAACTTGAACTCTTAATCCTCTTCCCTCCACCTTCCAAGGAGCTATTAAAAGTGTGTGCCACTATACCTGGTGAGGAAACCAGTATTTTAGTATACTAACCCTATTGGTTACTTTCAGTGCATTGGTCACAATTATTTTTCCAGTTCTATCCTGCTACCTCCAGTATTCCAGCCATCCCTGGGCCTGCTTGTTTCTCTTACCCAGCTCACCTCCCTGCTTGTTACTTCCATGTTTCCATCACAGCTCTTCATTTTGGTGCAGTCTTAACTGTGGGTGAGCTGTTGTAGCTCTGCACACACTTGTTGCCCAAATAATGTTTTCTTCTGGCGGGGCAGTCAAATTGGCAGCGGACAGCCTGGGTCCTTCCCAGGTTGGGTGGGAACTTTAGGGTGGATCTGTTTCACCTTTTCTCTATCATGAAGTTCTTGGTGCTTGGGGCCAGAGAAATAGCTTGGCAGATAGCTGTGCTGCTCTGTGGAGGACCCAGGTTCGGTTCCCAACACCCGAATGGCACCTAACAATGATCTATAACCTCAGTTCCAGGGGATCTCGTGCTTTGTCCTGGCCTCCACAGACATGGCATGCACATGGTGTGCTTGCATACCTGCAGAAAAAAACATTCAAATGCATAAAATACAAATAGAAATAATAAAGTAATACTTAAAAACCCAACCCAGTGCCGGCTCTGCGGCAACCTCAGGTTCCACTCAGATGCACAGAGCTCACAGAGGCCAGCGGGGCGGGGACTTGAGCTCGGACTTTCTTCTCCAGCATCCCACTTCTGCCCTGTGTGCTTGTTTAGCTTCCAGAGTTGCTGACAGTCCAAGGTTAAGTCTAGTGTCAACTTCTTTATGTCTAAGATCAGCAGCTTCTAGAAGTCGGCATTTTTAAAGAGTTTTTCTAGAAAATTCCAGTGGGAACCACCATTGTCACTGTGTTGGTGGACTGTCCTGTCTGTGGCATAAGTTCCCGGGAACTAGTTCTCAGCCACGCCACGGATACTCACGGAGCTCGGAACACCAAGGACAGGGGCTCAAGTGCTGGGCCCTGAGTATCTTTTCTCTGTATACTAGCTCTCAGACCCCGACTGAGGATGACCGAGGATGGACAACTGTTATTCTGGTATCCTCCGCTCCTACACAGCCATCCCTTCCATGGCCTCCACTGTCTGAGCTGTCCATCTGGTCTGCATTTTCTTTCCCATCTTCCTTCCCATCCTGAGCCCTCAGGGGCTCTTCCAGGACCTTCTTGTTAGGAAACTGAACCCCACTACAAACCACTGTGTCCTCCTCTTCTCCTGCACACCCCTGCTGAACAACGGCCTTCTCTGCTGGGGGAGACGTGTTTATGTGTTCGGTCACCACAGAACACAGGTGGTGTGCATGTCCTCTGTTGTCAACGAGGCACTGCCTAGTTTAGAGTGTTTGCAAGACCAGGACACAGCCCTCCTCCAAGGACACTTGCTGCAGGGTGGCAGGTGCTTTATCTTGGCCACTGAGTCATGGTTTGCCAAGATGGAAGCAGCCACAGCTGTGAGGAACCCACTGAAAGTGTTTCTGAGTGGCAGGTCTGCCTGATGAACATTGTGAGGTATACATGGGGTGATGGTCCTCAGCACTGCAGGACTAGCTGTCAGGTGTATCAGCCAGCAGAGGAACAGGCAAGGTGTCCTCCAGGGGTCCTGCCTCCGTGCCTGGGGTGGGAATCTGCCTGCTGCCAGGGTCCCAGGAAGCTCTGATGGAGAAGCACTGTGCTGAGCATGTTCTTTGAGTCAGGATGTGAGGCATCTTAAGTACTGGACAAGCAACCTTCTGACACCCCTTCTGTGGGGATCCACAGTCCCCAGGAACCTCCCTGTGATTTCAGACACTGTTTATAATTGAGAGTCATGTGCAATGACAGGGGCAGCAGGAGGAATCCATGTGGCAACCAGCAGGTGCCAGCAAAGATCCCGAATCTTCTTCTGGAAAGAGTATTCCCATCACTGGAGCAAGGACATGTGATCTCACTTGAACAAGCTGACCCTGGCTGTAAAAGGGCAGAGTGGGTGGGTGAAGGAGAGGACATAGGGTGGCATGTGGTGTCTGGAAGCTGCACAGTCATCTAGGACAGACAGTAGGGGACCTGCTCCTTCTTGTTTACTGGGACTCCCTGGGTTCAGTGGTGGAGATCATGTACTGGAAGGTCCTCAGCCCAGGCTCATGGGTGGGCCGCTCACCAGATGAGGAACCCAGCCTTCAGCCTGTGATGACACAAGGGACACTTTGTTAGTTCCTGTCACAAGAAGGGAGCCACATGTGTGGGCACGGGTCTACCTGTGGCAGGAATCCTGTGCTGTCTGCTATGGTGTCCTGGGCCATCCCACTCTCCATGGCTCACTATGTGTGCCAGGTGGTGCCAGGTATGAGTGAGCGGTCACCCACCTCTGCAGAGCACCCTAATGTGGGTGGGGCTAGCATCCTGCAGACACATCCCCATGCCCCATGAAGTCCTCCCGGCCTAACCCAGCAGGAATAGGAGACAGAAACACAGGATCAGCTAAGAACTTTGTGTGAGAGACCAACAGTTTAGGAGACCCTGTCACTAATGGGCATCCCATGCCTCTGTGATGGGGATTGAGCATCACTTTCTGCCTGATGGCTTTAACGGGTAGGGTGGCCTTTGCTCAAACCGGGTGCTCAGGCAGTCATATTCTGCCAGCGCAGAGCTCTCCTGCCCAGGTCTATGGAGGAGGAGAATTCAGTGAATGACTGTGTGCACTTAGCTCCAGAACGTAGCTGCTTTTACATGATTTTATTTCCACCAGCCGCTCTGCTCTGCTGATGGGCTGGGCTGCTCTCACAGCACTGTGGCATGCACCAGTGAACAGGAGTTGAGTCATTAAAGGTTTCTGTATCTTCTTCTGCTCATGGCTTGCATGGAATTTGTGGTCAGGGTTAATTAGACACCCATCTCTGTTTCCAGCCAACTTTAGCAAATCACTGGCTTATTGGTGTTTTTTTTTTTTAACCTTAAATAGCAAACAGAAAAGCTGTCTTTGAAAATCTGTTTTGAATGGAGTTGTTCCTTCATCAATGATGCTGTCCTGTTACAAACCTAGTGCCATTTACGACACTTAGAGCACCCAAGTTCCTCCTTCCACACCCCATGCAGGGTCCACCTTGGGCCAAGCACATACCTGCTTGGGCACCGCTGGTGAGAGGCCTAGGACACAGGTTGCAGCCATGTCCAGAATGTCTTGCTGCCACTGATAGGTTGACCACAAAGCACACTGTCCTTTAGGGAAGTTGGGAGGGTCACAGACTCCTTACTGCCCCAACCCCAGCAGCAGCCAGGGACTATGGCAGGTTAGGCTTGCTGGGCATTGCCTCCTGGAGCCTTCTCGTCCAGATGCCCCTACCCTACCCTGAAAGCCTCATCCTGCAGCAGGAGTCGTAGGAAATATACTCAATGTGAGATCAACTGTGCAGCATCCAGCTCATGTCTGCACCTCAGAGGCAGGTTCACCTCATGCATTCCAAAGAAGAATCTTGTACATTATATCCTTAGTGGCAGGTGTGGGTGGGTCAGGGTGACCTCTGCTTTGCCCATTGCATGGCAGGAGGCAAGAACTGTAGGCCTTCCCTCAATCCCACCCAGTAATGCCTGTTGCTGTGGATACAATACAGCAAAGGATGGGGGCTTCTTGCTGGGTTGCTCTGGCTGACAGTGCAAGGACACACATTGCCTGGGGCCCCTAGAAGGGACTTGTCACTGGGACCAGCCCAGGGTGAGCTGGCTGGATCAGGGTGGCCTGGGGCTGGGGCATCATGCAGCATGGGAGCCCTGGATGCCTGCTTTTGCTTCTAGTCCCCTAGCCAGAGACACTGGCAGGCAAGGCTGCCATGGCTTCCTCTCCCAATGCCACTCTGCCCGTTTCTATGGTAACTGTAGATCTGTACCCTTCCTGTGCGCGTGATTGTGTTCTGTTCTCCTTGTAGATGGAGGAGATAAGATTTAAAGACAGAGCAGTCTTCGTGCTGGAGAGAGAGTTAGGGGTTCAAGCCGGGCATGCCCAGAGACTGCAGCTCCAGAAAGAGGCTCTAGATGAGCAACTTTCCCAGGCCAAAGAGGCTGAGCGGCACCCAGGCAGCCCCAGACGGGAACTTCCTTATGCAAGCGGTGCAGGAGACGCCTCAGACCACTCGGGAAGCCCTGTAAGCACCCCCAGGCCTTGCTCCAGCTGCCTCCCGGTTGCAGACCCACAGTGCCGTATGGCTGTGTGGCCCTATGCAGCAGCTCCATGGGGAGTCCAGAACGCACATCTAGCCAGACCCTCCTGTCCCAGACTGTACAGCTAGTGCCTGACTTACCTAGCTCTGGCTGCCAGGAGGGCTGGCAGACTGTCTCCCTCCTTCCTCACCATCCCAGCATAAGCACCGATCTTGTAGCCTCCAGGACCACAGGTTGCTAAGGGTCTTCTCACTTGCTGGTCGAGGTTGCTGCCCTTGGCTGGTGGGGAGGACCCACTCTGAGCATGAGCTGCTCCTCCTCCCTTCCCCTGCATGTGCGCCAGCTCCCCCCCCACCTGCATCTCTGGCTTGGTCCCTCACCTTGTTGTTTCTGGCGCTAGCCCCACCAGTCACCACCCACCTGCTTTTCATGTGACACTTTCTGCTCTTCCTCGAGCTGCTGGTGACCTTGTGGGGCACAGCTGCAAGGCACCTATCCCATCATTGCTTCTCACTTCTCTGTGGTGGTCTGCAGCACCCTGGGAGACCCTCAAAGCCATCCCTCTGAGTCTTTGGTCCCCAGCCTCTCCTGCACCTGTTGAATGAGGAATCAGAGCCGTGTCTAGTACCTTTCTGGACACACTTTTTGTTTGATTCAAGGGCAAAATTTTGAGCTGAGCTAGCCTTGGGCCATTGACATTAGAGAACATGATTTATAGTCATATTTTAAATGGCTTAACTGAGTTAGAATCATGCCTGCCCAGGTTCTGGACAGACCACTGGATTCACTCCAGATTCCAAACCTGAATTGGAATGTTTTCATTGATTTTTAGCATTCCCATGGTTCTAAAAGAAACCTCTTAGAAACTCAGTCTGATGGAGCACACTTCTTGGGAAAGCAACTTTAGAAAGTCTTCAAGGAGTATCTTTTCTTGTGCTCACCCTGTAAACTGACTTGCTGCCTGGCAGGTAGGGCAGATCCACCTGGAAGGTGCAGCTGGGAGCAGCCGCCAGGAGGCATGCAGCTAGTTCTTACCCACACTTGCACTCCCTCACCTGCCATATTTGCATACTGTGGACATGTTTGCTTTCCCATCATGCAGTTTGCCATGCATGAGCTCTAGGCCGGTACCTCTGCCAGGAGGGGCCCCATCAGCAGCCACTTGGAAGCAAAGCAAGTCACGGATGCAGAGGTGTTTTGGTGGGCTGGGATGTGCAAAGGTTTGTATCTAGGAACAGTTATTTGCAGTTGATTTTTGTTTCAGGAACAGCAGTTGGATGAAAAGGATGCCAGGCGCTTCCAACTTAAAATCGCAGAGTTAAGTGCCATCATCCGTAAACTAGAGGATCGAAACGCCTTGCTTTCTGAAGAAAGGAATGAACTGGTGAGTGGCAGGTAGGGGGCTTTGGATCCCATGGGTGAGGGATCTCCACTGTGGCCTGGAGAGGGCTGTGGTATCCACTTCCGGGGTCCTTGTGGATGGTGACAAGGGACAGCCTTGCATCAAGGTCTCTTGGTCATGTTCCAGTAAAACCTTATTGACAAAAACAGATGGTGGGCCAGGTAACACCCCATGTGCTGGTTGGCTGATCCCTACACTGTATTTCTTCTGCATGGCCTGGTCTGTGAACTCACTGCTCTTCAATGGAGCCCTCACTGTTAGTCTCCAAAGCTACTGAGTTTCCCAATCACCTCCCAGCAGGTGCTCGAGCTTCCCAGAGTGGTCCAGTGATTTTACTTATTGACAAACAGAGCATTGGCGCAGACTGCTGCACCTGGGGACCCCACCTGGGGCCTGGGCCGTACTTTCATTTCTGTACTCCATTCCTACACCCACAGATCCTGCATCTATACGTCTCATAGGTTCTTCACCTACAGATGCTATACCCATAGATTCTCTATCTATAGGTCTCCACCTATAGAATTTGTACCCGTGGACTCTCAGAGCCCCACACCTACAGATTCTGTACCTACAGATTCTGCACCCATGGACTTTGCACTTCTATGCCTTGTGCCTCTACATCCCTCACCTACACATTTACACTTAGAGTTCAGCATCTACAGCTCTCCCAATGGGTTTTTTTTATTCTATGTGTATGCATGTATGGCCTGCATGTAGGGAAGTGCATCCGTGCCGTGCAGTGCCCGTGGAGGACAGAAGAGGCTCCCCTGGAGCGGAGTTATGGACAGTTGTTAACTGTCATGTGGGTGCTGGGATTCGAACCCAGGTCTTCTACAAGAACAGCCAGTGTTCTTAACCGCTGAGCCATCTCTCCAGCCCATCACAATAGGTTTCTTACCTACGGGTCTCACACTTAAGGATTCCGTATCTGCAGGTCTGACATCCACAGATCCCACCATGGACCAAAATTATTTTCAAAAATTGCATCTGTCCAGCACAGAACAGACTTTTTTGCTGTTATTTCCTGAACAATATCATTCATCAACTATTTGCATAGCACTTGTTCTATGTGAGATATTATAAACAATCCCACAGTTTAAAGCATACAGGGGATGTGGTGAGTTTTGGGCTAAAACCCTCGTGCCACTTTATGTAAGGGACATGAGCAACTGGGGAGCAGGGTCTTCATCATGTTCAATCCCTCTGGACCTGTCTGGTCAGTTTGTTTTTCTCTGTGTGGAGACCTGTCAGTTCTCTGTCACACAAAAATGCATGTTATATAACAAATTTTCTTTCAGTTAAAGCGTTTACGCGAAGCTGAAAGTCAGTATAAGCCATTGCTGGATAAAAACAAGCGCCTTACCCGGAAAAATGAAGATTTGTCTCACACTTTACGGCGCATAGAGAGCAAGTTGAAATTTGTCACTCAGGAGAACATGGAAATGGTAAGTAAGCACCTGCTAGGTGTGCAGGAGCAGCAGCCTGGGCAGAGCCGGCAGTGGCTCATCCCCTCCACACTCCTCTAATGCCAGGGGCTTGGGCAAAGGGCTCACAGCCCTGAAAAATCCCATGTGCAAAGTAGCAGGAGGCCCCAGGATCCTACTGAGTGGAGGGGCAGGAGGTATGTGTGCTGGTTAGTTTTTGTCTACTTGACACACACTTGAGTCGCCTAAGAGGGAACTGATGAACTTCCTTTATTGGATTGGCCTGGAACATGTCTTTGGGCATTTTCTTGATTGCTGATTGATGTAGGAGGTCCCAGCCCTCGTTAGCAGTGCCATCCCTGGGCAGGTGGGCCTAAGCTGTATAAAAAGGTTGCCGAGAAAGCCAGAGGAAACAAGCCTGTAGTAAGCAGCATTCCTCCACGGACTCTGTTTCAGCGGCAGAGAGCTGGGATCATCCGGAGACCCAGTTCTTTAAATGACCTTGATCAAAGTCAAGATGAGAGAGAGATTGACTTCCTGAAGCTCCAGATTGTGGAGCAGCAAAACCTCATCGATGAGCTTTCCAAGGTATTGTGCTCTTGCCCCCTCTGCTGTCATGTGTGCCCTCCGCAGCTGTGTCCCTGCTCACTACACGTCCTCCACTGCCGGGCCCTCTGTCCACCATGCACCGCCACCACTGAAAATGCCATGCTGCCACGCCCCCTGCCCGCTGTGTGGCTCTGACCCTCTACTGCTGTCCCCTTCCCACTAGGTTTCCCTCTGCTGCATACCCTCTACCAACCCTCAGCTCTCCAGGGTGGGGATGGGACAGGGAGAGGACAGACATGTATTTGTGAGGCCTCCTAGGCTGGGCCCCCCGTCACTGTCATTACTCAAGATGGCCCTTTTTAAATAGCTTCTATTCCCTGAGTTTCCTAACTACTCTGAACCCCAAGGCTACCAACATTGCCCATGTTGGTAACAAATCACCATAGCCTGGTAGCTTAAGGCCATGTAATCTATCCGACCTCACCATTCTAGAGGCTGCAAATCAAGGTCTGGGTGGCCATGCTCCCTCCAAGCACTCTGGGAGGGATCCCCCTTTCTCTTGGGTAGCCCTTGTGGTCTCTAGGGCTCCCTGACTGTGGCCATACCATCCCAGTTGCTACCCCTGTGGATTCTTCCTGTACTGATTGAACAGTCTACTCTTTGTCTCTTGTGGGAACCTTGTCACTGGGTTTGCGGCCCACCTTCATCAGTGTGAGCCTGCCACAGCGTCTTTACTTTATTATTCATTCAAAGATCCTATTTGGAAGTCACATCCCATGGATGTGGATTTAGCTGTGGACACCTTTTAGGGGCTACCATGAAGCCCCCTCCACTGCTCTGTCCCCATGCCGGCCGCCACACTCCCAGCACAGGTTTATATGTGGTGCTCTGTGAACTTTCTAGTTCCCCTAGCTCCCAGAACCTACTGCTGCTTGTTGGAATCCTGGAGGAGTCCATGCTGAGAACATTTCAGAACAAGTTGCCTGTGGTCACTCTGTGTCCTTGGGAAGGCCGCAGCAGGGTGTGACACCACATGCTGTGCTGGCCTGTCTTGCAGTGACCAAGCCTTCCTCTATGGGTCTAGAGAGGAAGACCCCTGACCCCAGGCTGTGGGGTGGTCTCACTGAGGAGGCCTTGCCTGGCCCTGCTGGAGACCTGAACTTTTTCTTCAGACTCGATAGTAGTGGTGGAGGGGGAATGTGAAAATTTGAAATCCTGGTTAATCACATCATGGCTGTGCCGCCTGCCATGAACAGAGACGCCTGTGCTCCGGAAGGTTCAGGGAGCCCTGGGTGGATAGGCTTCAGAAGGAAGGAGAAAGGAGCATTATGGTACCAGCCATCCACTGGGGAATAGGTGTATGGCCTGCAGGCCTTTGCCAGTCATGTGACCGGTTAAAGTTCAGGTATTCAGGAGCCTCTCTGCAGCCCCTCTAGAGCAAGGTCTGCATCATCTGTTCTGTGACATGGTATTTTCTTCTCCTAGACCCTGGAGACAGCAGGCTATGTGAAGAGTGTGTTGGTAAGTACTGAGCAGCATTGCCCTCTTTACTCTATGCTCTCCCTGCCCCACGTAGCCTCCTGTGCCCCATTCTGGGCCCATGGCTTCTTATGGCCTAAACAGCTACAACAGTCTTGGTGGGGGCCTGCTATCAGAGCACTCCCTGACCTGTGTCAGCCAGGCTGGTCCACCCTCATGACAGTAAAAACATGAGGACACGGGGCAGTGAAGCAGGGCTTGGTCTCTGTGGTATCTCAGGAGCTGTGTGTCCATAAGCAAGGACACTGTTTCCATGGAGCAGGAGGGGTCTGGCCATTGGTCCTCCTCGAAGCCCAGTTCTGCCCACTTCACGGGTGGGTGACAGAACACAGCAAGCTCAGGGGCCACTTACAAGGGGCCTTGTTGGCTGGAAGAGGATTGCTACCTTAGGCTTGTGTGTGCTTAGATCACCCAATAACACTCCATGCCCAAGACCACGTTCTTTATCAGTCGAAATGATGGTATGCAAACTTTAACCTGTGCACTTGCCAGACGAAGCTGTTCAGCTACTTAGAAAAACAAAACAAAACAACTTTACCTGCTTTTTGCAGGAGCGTGATAAACTGTTGAGGTACCGGAAACAAAGAAAGAAAATGGCAAAACTCCCCAAGGTAAAGGAAGGGGTGGGCAAGACACAAAACACAAGGTTTTTAAATTAATTTTTTATGTGTGTTAATGTTTTCCCTGCATGTATGTAAGTGTGCCTGTGTGTATCATGCCCGCAGAGGCCAGAAGAGGATGTCAGATCATCTGGAACTGGAGTTACAGATGGTTGTTAGCCACCATGTGGGTGCTGGGAACTGAGTCTGGGTACCAAACCTGGATCCTCTGCAAGATCAGTAAGCACTTTTAACCACTGAGCCATCTCTCCTGCCCCCAAATGCAAGCTTTTAAGACCTTCTTGAGAAAAATGAATCTCTTCCTTTTCAGATTTTATTAAATGTTGTCACTCTGAAATAGCTAACACAAGACTCAAAGCCAAGTCTCTGTTTTAAATTTTGTCAACTGAGAACAGGTTAACCTAGCTAAGAACAAGGAAAGATCCTGTCTATCTGAGGGTTACGGAGTTTTAGTGGAGGAAACACCAGGTTCAAGTGTCCTTGGAAATGAGCTCCATAGTTGTGCGTGCGTGCGTGCATGTGCGTGTGTTTTAGGGAGTTATGAAAAGAGGCTCTGGCTGTCTTTAAGACTCAAACCACAAGAGGGAGTCAACTCTGTTTTTGGGAATTCTGATTGCTCTGACAAAGCAGGAGCAAGGGAAGGCAGGCAGACCCCTGGCTTCGGCAGGGAAGCAGTGATGGCTTCGCAGTTCTGAGGAAGGCACTGAAAATCTGCTTCCCTAAGTTGCAGTTTGGCCAGTTCACACGGTCAGTGGTCAGTATGTACTTGGGGGTGTACAGACACAGACAGCTCAGTTCAACAGTCAGCCATGGACATGCTGGGACCTGTCCACTAAGGCCTCCCAACTCCATTCTCAGAATCTGAACCAATGCCACTACCCTTGGACTTTCTTCTCAGATATCATGAAAACCCAACCTCATTGCTTTTACACTTCCAAAGGATGATGAAGGTAGGAAGAGGAGGTGTACGGAGCCACAGGACATTCATGCCCTTTCCCTGAGCAGGACATTAAATTCCATGTCTCTGAGGACAGAGGGCCTGATGCCTTCACGGGGCTGGTTACTGTCATTGGTCCTGGCTGGCAATGAACCCTGCCATCAGATTGTCCTGTGTAAGCTGCAGTAACCTGTGTCTACTAGCCCCACACAGGATGCACATAGGCTGTGCACAACAGTCCTGCATCCTTCTTGAGAGCACCATCCTTTATGATAAGCCCATGGTTTTTATTGAGGGAAATTTTGGGGGCCATCCCAAAGGACCTACCTTACATGTGTTCTGTGCAATATGCTTGTGTGTGTGCAGGCATGTGTGTTGCTTTCAATTCTCCATGGTTTGTAGAGACACAGACCACTCACTACTCCTCAGCCACAGACTTGCCTGGCCCTTAGTATGGCTGAAAGGAGAGAGTTGGCCCAGGCCTCTTTCCTCAGGAGCACTTTAGGGTGTTTGGAAATACCTAGAGGCATGGTTGCCCAGCTATCCAGGTGCTTCTGTGAGAAGGGAGAGCTGGGAGGTCAGAACAGAAAGGCCTGGAAGACAGGAGGCCTGGAGCTTTACTGCAGACACTAGTGTGTGGTGAGCACTGGCCAGTGATGAGCTCGACTGCAGACATCAGTGTGTGGTGAAAGGGGCCAGTGAGGCTTCGGCAGCATTAGCAGGAGGTGAAGCCAGGAAGGAGATGCAGCATGTCAGAGCAGAAGCCTTCAGAGACAGAACAACCCTGTGACAAGAGGAGGCCAGGTGTGCTTGAAGTTAGATAATCACAGACCAGAGAGGCTGGAGGTTTGATGAGAGTTTGTGTTTATTTGATTTGCCCTTTGCTGTACAAGAAGCCTTGGGGAAAGTCTTCCTGAGAGTAGCCAGAAATCAACCAAGCAAGCATCAGGTAGTCACTCCTCTGGAAAGGTAAGGTGCTGGTCAGCTCACAGGAAACTAGTCCAGAACACTGCTGGGCAGGAGAAGGATGTGGTGTCTCTGGAAGGACTAGCAGAGAGACCCAAGGCCACAGCGGCTAATCACTGATTCAGAGTTGGGCAAGGAAGGAGGGAATCTTGAATGTGGCTGGAAGAGGATGTAAAGCTCCTAAAACCTAGATGAATAAAACTAAGAGTGAGGGGAACCGGAAGGCAGAGCCTCTCAAACGAGATGGTGGAGGGCCTGGTTTCATGTGGTTTTCAGTCCAATCTGTCAAGGACGGATACTTGTGAAAGCACCACAGAGACCTGTGATGCAGTCTGAGCTCTCAGTAGGGCAGAGCTGACTGTTCACTCTGTGTGAGCTCAGTGGGCACAGCACAAGTGTCAAGTCCAGGAACCACTTATACATGGAAATGTGGACCACTTCCCCATCCATCCCCCACCATCCCTCCTCTAGTGTAACCAAGCTGGCTTGTGCCCAGGCCCCCATCTTGGCCTGAGAGAAGCCAGCCCCAGCCCTCCCTGAAGGGCAATACAGAGAAGAGGGTGCATCGCAGTGGGGCCGCCCAGTGCAACTGGGCAATGCAGAGAGGAGGCGGGAGGCCTGGGATTATCAAGCCTGGCCTGGGTTTGCACTAATGCATTGCATTTGGGTCAGAAGCCAGTTGTTGTGGAGACCTTCTTTGGATATGATGAAGAAGCTTCTCTGGAATCCGACGGTTCTTCCATCTCTTACCAAACTGACAGGACAGACCAGACCCCATGCACGCCTGACGATGACCTGGAGGAGGTAACCTTGGCCTCTCATAGCGTTCTTGGGCTTACCAGCCCTGGGGGGACATTGAGACAGGGTGGGCATGGGTTTGGGATGGGAGCCTGTTACCCTGCTCTGTGTGAGCCTCTGGCCTGTCCTGGTAGTCCTCACTAATATATAATAACAAACACCTTCCACATAGCTTGGGTGTCCGGCTGCTGAGAGTCGCTCCTTGCCCCCAGTGTCTGCTCCTGCCAGCCGCTGTGAAGCTTGAGCCCCTTCAGAGAGGCCCAGACCCCTCCTAAGGTTTTCTAGGAAGGTCTGACTCACTTATTCTGCAGGAGGTCAGCCACCATTCCAGGCGCATCGGGATCTTGGTGCTTTGAGAGGATTTTATATATATATATATATATTTATACAGGGTCTCCCTGTAGCCCCAGCTGGCCTGGAACTCATTATGTAGATCAGGCTGGCCTCCATCTCACAGAGATCTGCCTGCCTCTGCCTCCTGAGTGCTGGCATTAAAGGTATATGCTGCCACACTCAGCTTGTAAGGACCTTTTTAACTTCTATAAACAGCCTGGTATCCTGTTGTCCAGCCCCACCTACCCGAATGATAGCTACTTCAAGTCCCGCAGCTGTCTCAGCCCCCAAGCTGCAAAACCAGGATTTGGCTTTGTAGGGGACTGGTCTGGTTTGGCTTGGCCAACCCCTATGGACAGGAAGTGGTGGTCTGTAGCCTTGACCAGACCCAGTGGCAAGGCCTATGACCTTCCCTGGCAGGTGCTAGAGAGTGACCCATGGACCTGCTTAAAAATCTAAGCCTTTGTAGCACAGCCACTGCCATCAGCCTTGGGGAGCAAGCATGGGGAGGGAAGATGGACTCAGCCACTCCTGGATATGGTCGGCCCTCCAACGTAAGGGACACCAGGACCCTTCCAAGGTGACAGCAAACCCACCTGCACCTGCTCTGTTGCTGTCGCAGCAGAAGTATACATCTTGGGGGTAACTTTGCCACCATGAGCTTGGGGTGCACAGGCTGGGGCCGATCTGTGAACTGTGCTGCCTGGGCCCTGCACTCCTTTCATAAAGACCAGTGTACTTGCATGACACAGTTCTGCCAGGCAGAGCTGTGTGAGAGGCTTGTCAGTCACAGAGTCCTCTGGCTGCAAGTAGAAGCCCCAGCTGAGCCCCTGGTCCCTGGCCACCAACCAGAGGCTCATCTTGACCTCAGGGCAGCTCCGCCACCTACCCAAGAGGCTCAAGGGTCACCTCCTCCAAAAACCGTTCTCCAAGAGTACCAGATCCCAAGTAGTGGCCTTCCTTACAGGCTGCAGAGTCCCTTTGTCACGCTGTTTACACCGGGAAGAGTGGAGCCTGGATGTTTGGCACATGCTAACGCCCCGTCTTTCTTTGCACATGTGGTGCCTGCATGGTGCCCATGTGTTTCTCCAGGGCCTGGCCAAGGAGGAGACAGAGTTGAGGTTCCGGCAGCTGACCATGGAGTACCAGGCACTGCAGCGAGCCTACGCCTTGCTGCAGGAGCAGGTCGGAGGGACACTGGATGCAGAGCGAGAAGTTAAGGTCTACATGACTTCTACTCCACAGCGTTCCCACTTCCCCTCGGCTCCTCTTGTTTGCCCCTGTAGTCCTGGCAAGGATATTTCACTTGCCCAAACTCCTAGGCTGATCCCTTCCCATTCCATAATTACTGGGTCCTGGGTTTTTCTCAATGAGGCTATTAAAAGCAATGTTGTTCAGCCTGCAGCTGGGTCACACAAGGCTGTAGGTGGGACCGGCCTAGACAGGGGCAGTATGGGTGTCATCCCTGCCAAGGGCTGTGGCCAGTGCACACAGAGCCTGTATCCCCTAAGACGAACCTACCTCTGCCCAGGGAGCTCTGTGACTAGGAGCCACAGAGATGGGCCACAGACAGTGTGGGAGCTCAGGTTTTAAACTTACAAAAGCTACTCATCCAACAAATCTTGGACTCAAACGTCGTGCCTGCCTTTACCCTGAGCTTTGTAGGCAGTCCCAAGAAGCTCCCACCTGCTTCCCTGGACCTGTCCTACCAGCTCCCAGCATCCTGACAAAGCTGGCCGGCAGGGCTGGGGACGCCCTCTGCTGGCTGTTGGGTTGCAGTGAGGGCACTAAGTCTCAGGGAGGGGGACACAGCAAAGGGCGTTAACCTTCCTCACTGCTTCTCAGGGGCAAGCTGCCTTAGGAACTGTGGTTGACCAGTAAGAAGACAGGCCACTTCCTGGGGATGCGGGGCTCTCCTAAGCAGGCAGCCCTGGGGTCTTGGGTTCTGCTTGGCTACACTTTCCCTGTCTACCCTGCTGGACAAGAGGCAACGTCATGGCTTCTGCAGTTTAGGACTGTGAGTTGGGTGGAAGATAGGCCTCTCAGGATGAGGGGACATGATGCCCCACCCCCACTGCATCCTCCCAGCCGCCCCAGGGGAGCCAGCTTGCAGATCTGCTTCCTGGCAGCTCCACTCGGGGAACCTGTTGTGGAAACCCAAATGGAAGACCTGTTGCAACCCCTCCCCTCCCTGCTGCTCCCCAAGTCCCACTTCTGCTGCCCTCCTTCCCACCTCTGCCCCTGATGGGGTGGAGACTCATCTGTTCTTGGAGGCAACTCTCCCTCTTCTGGCTGGAAAAGCAGAGAGGAAAATGGAAAGGATAGTTCTCGACATAGAAGAGGACTTTAAGTGTCCCCTCTATGGCTTTTTTAAATTTAATATTTGTGTGATCCTTCCTTGGAGGAAAACATTGTCAGACACATCCCCTCACCAAATTGACCTAAGGCCATGAGGCGCGCTCTGCAGGCCCTGCTGTCCCAAGGTGATGGGCCTCTGCCCTTGACTCAACCAGTCATATCCATTTGCTCTGGAGGCTGCACCCAGGGGGAGCAGGTGCTACTCTCGGCAGACAAACCCTCCCAAGACAAAATAAGGTCAAAGAGAGACTGGACCCAGTTAGAAGCCCAGGCCAGGAGGGGGACTTCACAGACCAGGAGAGATGACTTGTCAATCTCACAGCCTGTTGTTGAAATAAAACACACACCCGGTGGGAAGGTTGGATCAGGAGCACAAGCTACAGAGAAGGCAGTGGACCTGGAGGTCAGCAGAGGGCTCTGGGGCAGGAGTAGCAGTCTTTCTACAGACCACTCCGACAGTCAGTGACAGAGAATCAAGCCTGACTAGTGTGTTAGTCACTTTTCTGTTGCTGTGATAGAAACACTGACCCAAGCAATTTTTGAAGGAAGAGTTTATTTGAGCTTACGGTTCCAGGGGAATTACAGTCTGTCATGGCAGGGAGGCATGGTGGTTAGAGGTGGCTGGACCAGGAGCAGCAGAAGCTAAGCTCTCACATCATCACACAGACACAGGAAGCAAGAGACCAACTGGAGATCTGGCAAGGCTTACGAACTCCCTAAGCCCACCCCCAGTGACATGCTTCCTCCAGGATAGCCACACCTTCTGAAACTTCCCGAAACAGCACCACCATCTGGGGACAAAATGTCCAAATACTTGGAGCCTATGGGGGACATTTTCATTCAAACCATCACACCTAGCCAGCAGCAATAGAGCTGAGCACACCAGGGTCCTGGTGCCCTCTCAGGCTGTTTTACTAGATAAGCAAGAGCTTTACCACGAGCTCGCAGATATAACCCACAGCTGTTTCCCTCTATGTTCTACTTGAGATCACTTCTTTCCCAGTCCCAAACTTCTTCCCTTCCTGGAAACCAAACCAAACGGCCACTTCCCAATTAGCCAGATTCAGCAGAGTCCTCTGCAGCCTGCAGCCCTGTTTGTCTGTCTGTCTGTCTGTCTGTCTGTCTGTCTGTCTGTCTGCCTGCCTGGGCGGTTAGAGAACATTTGATCTTCCTCCCATCCTACAGACCCGTGAGCAGCTACAAGTAGAAGTGCAGCGAGCACAGACACGGGTAGAGGACCTGGAGAAGGCGCTGGCTGAGCAGGGGCAGGTGAGCCGCTCTGGATGCTTGTGGGGTTCCTGCTCTCAACCTACCCCAGCAGCCCCGCTGCAGATACCAGAGGGGAAAACTTCTGCCTTGGCCCCTGACCTGGCTCCTGAAGACCTATCATGTTCTTAGTGTTATCCCTCCCATTACAACCACTACCTCTGAGTGCCTGTCTCCCATGGCCTCAGGGGCTGTGTCCCCCTGTGACCTTCAGAACCAAAGATGAGGCTAGAGGATGTCCTCACAGGAGAGTTCTCTGAAAGTGGGCATGCTCCCTGGCCTCTGTCCAGCCTCAGTGCTGAGCCCTGGTGGTTCTCACTGTGTTAACTGCTAGATGGATAGGCAGGAAGACACTGAAGTGGTGCCCATGCTCTATTGCCAATGTCCCAGAATTCAGTGCCACAGCAGCTGCGTTCACCTCACCTGATACACAGGCCTAGTTTGCCTCCATTCCCCAGCCACAAGGCACATGAGTCTGTGTTGATGGTATTCAGACTGCATCATGCACAGTCCTCACAGACCAAGGGGTGGTCCTGGCCAGATGTCACAAAAGATGCCCCTAAGGACCTGGCTAATGGTCAGGGTTGTGTCCCAGATGCTGCTGTCCTGTGTTTGTGCTAAAAGAAGTGGCCAGGGAACTAGAGACCAGGAGCATATGAACATCATGATCTTCATCTCTAGACCTGAGCACACCTTTGCAGGGAGAAATGTCCCAACAAAGCCCAGGTCTGAGGCAGCCGATTCTCTTCCCAACACTGCTTAGAACTTAAAAACACTGGTGGAGGGTAGATGCCAGGCGAAGGAGGGTGTACTGGGGACACACAACTTCCTACTGGGTAAGACTAGAGGTTAGGTCAGGAGGCGTCCTGACCTTTGACAGAATGCAAAGCCTGTGGTCTGCCATGTGTCCTGAGTGTGAAGTAGTGATTCTCTTCCCAACACTGCTTAGGACTTAAAAACGCTGGTGGAGGGTAGATGCCAGGCAAAGGAGGGTGTACTGGGGACACACAACTTCCTACTGGGTAAGACTAGAGGTTAGGTCAGGAGGCATCCTGACCTTTGACAGAATGCAAAGCCTGTGGTCTGCCATGTGTCCTGAGTGTGAAGTAGACCAGACCTTACCCTGTGTGTGCCACCCTGAGACACCCCCCCCCATTCTCCTGTCTAGCATGAGTCCTCACCAGTTCCAGATCAGGATTCCCTGAACTTATGAGGTCCACACTCCATGAGTGCCTGGCCTGGGGGTGCTGGAGGAAACCACTGCAACCATTCCAGTCAGGAGTCATGTGGGTCAGGGAATCTGCTTTCCAAAATATTTGCCATGATAGTCATGTGATGACACGTGACACTGTTGAGACTTTCTCTTGATGCAGGGCCAGCTGCATCTGCTCTCTGTCAAGGAAAGAGGACAGGTACCACAAAAAGGTTTCTATAGCCATACATGTCTAAGTGGCCGCTACAATGGTAGGCGCTGGTGTACTCAGTTCTAGTCTGGAGGTGGCTTTGTAAAGCTCTCCTGCAGGGTGTTTATGTCTTCATTTCAATTCTATTTTCAAGGATATGAAGTGGATTGAGGAGAAGCAAGCTTTGTATCGAAGGAATCAAGAGCTTGTAGAAAAGGTACGCCCCTCCTCCAGCTGTGTGCAAGTCTGGCAAGAGCCCCGTACTCATGTAGTGTGTGGTGGGCCCTGGGGACTGGCAGTGGGCTCAGGCACAGGTTCCAGGCCCTCCTGTGATTCTCCCTGTACCTGCCCAAGGGAGCTCTGACTGCATACTCCCCACTCACCTCCTAGATGGAAAAGCCACGGCAGGTTGTTCTGGCTCCCACAGCGCTCCAGAGGCCTCTAGGTATCTGCCCCCAGCACGGACATCCTCTGCTGTGCTGATGGGCTCCGTGGGTGGACATGGTTGGAGAGACCACAGGAACCATCTGGGGTAGAAGTCATGTGAGTCAGGGAACTGCTTCTAGCAAATTTCACTGTGAGGACAAATGTCCTCAGGGAACAGCCCCTTTGAGAGTCCCCAGGTGAACCTGAAATTCTGTGTCTGACTGTGCAACTTGACTGGGGTGGTACCTGGCAGTAGCTCCAGCTGTGGACGCTCTTGACCTCTGGATAATAGGGGACTCCAAAAATGTTGCCGCCTCCATTTCCCTGGCTGTGGTTTCAGTGGCTGGAATATTTTATCTGACTAAAACAGGTCAGAAAACATGGGATAGAGCCAGGATATTTTTACTAGTGCCTTAGTGGCTGCCTGGGGCCACTACACCTTTCCCAAGATAGGCTCAGACAGGAGAGATATGGCTTATACTACACACTTACATCCATATACACCACACTTAAACACCAAGATGCTCATGTACAAATTAACAGATCTGTGCTCTTGCCAGGTGTGGTGGTGCACACCTTTAGTCCCAGCATGTGGGAGGCAGAGTCAGGCAGATCTCTGCAAGTTCAAGGCTAGCCTGGTCTACATAGTGAGTTCCAGGACATCTGGGGATACAGGGAGACCCTGTCTCAAAAAGACCGAAAAAAAAAAAAACCAAAAAACTATGCTCTTCAGGGAGCTGAGGAGATGACTCAGTCAATAAAGCATGTGCTGAGCTGAGCAGACCTGAGGACCTGAATTCAGGTCCTAACACCTATGTCAAAAGCCAGACACAGTAACATGTGTGAAACCTCAACACTGGGGAGGTGGAGGCAGGAGGATCCCTGAGGCTTGCTGGCTGGCTAGTCTGGCTGAATCAGTGAGCTCCAGGATCAAAACCCTGTCTCAAAAAACAGGGTGAAGAGTTGATTGAAGATGGCCCGTGTCAGCATCTGTCAACACGCATACACGCACGCACGCACGCACACAAACCTGTACTCTTCTCTAGCTTTGATGAGCATAGAATCATGATTCTGGCCTTTCAGTGTTTCACCTCAGCCAGCCGTGCAGTGTAAGAACTGAGGGGCTGATCCCACCTTGTAACACAGGACTCCGCAGAACTTCTGACCAGCCACGGGTCATGTAGTCACTGTAAGTCTGTCCACTTTCTGCCGTTTGGGTCCATTCTTCAATTCTTTTATGAATGAGACTAAAAACCCCCTAGGGGACCCTCTTTCCCCCGTTTCAGTACAGGCCAAAACTATGGACATACGGCGTCTTTAATTAAGAGACAACATGACCTACAGTAACATTATGCAAAGGTACTTTGCAGACAATGATTGACTGGTACCAACCTTTGAAATATTCTGGAAAAAAATTCATTTTGTACCCTTTGTATGTTCAGAATGTAACATTATCAGAAACCCTCAATATAAATAAATAAGAAAATAAATAGCCAGGTGTGGTGGTACAAGCCTTTAATCCCAGAGACCTTGTCTCAAAAGAAATAAATAAATAAAAAGAACTGAGGGGCTGGAGAGATGTCTCAGTGGTTAAGAGCACTGGCTGCTCTTGCAGAGAACCCAGATTCAGTTCCCAGCACCCAAATGGTGGCTAACAATGGTCTATAACTCCAGTTCCAGGTAATCCGACTCCCTCTTCTGACCTTCACGGGAATTGCATGACATGGGTACACTTACATACATGAAGGCAATATAGTCATACACATAAAAATAATAAATAAAATATTTTAAAATAAAAAAAGAATTAGCACTGTGGAAGGAGCTAGTGCTGACTCAATTGTCTCATTTATAGGATGCCCACCTTGCTGATCTCCTGGGCATTAGAGCAGGCCCCAATAGGTCCCCCAGATTAAGTTCTGAAAGATGAATACAGCTACCAGCCATAGTGGACATCCTGTCCTTAGGAACTGCTGAGGATGTGAACCGCTGGGGCGCTGTGTCAGTCTTTGGGTTTGGTTTTGTGACCCTGGGAGTCAAACCAGAGCCTCATGCATGCTCAGCATGTGTCCCACCGCTTACCATTGAGCTCTATCTCAGCTCTTGTGTGTTTACCCTCAGGAAGGCAGACTCCCACGTCAGGTTCACTCATCACTGGTGCTATTTAAACAGGCCTTAATTCGCTACATCAAATCTGGAGTGTGACCAGGCAACCGTGGTATATGAGGGAACAATGTACGCAGGGCCCTGGGCCAGCTTGAACTCCAGGAACCACAGGGGACAGTTTGCTCTCAATAACCTCGTTCCTTCTCCATCTTTGCACAGCCTGTGTCTCTGGGTTTGGAGTTCCCCCGCTCACTATACAGTGACTCTCTGTCCCTACACCCACTTAGCCAAGGGGTGAAGGCTCTCAGTTCTCTCTAGGCACACTTAGACTGGGCTGAGCACTCAGGGCCATACCCGCCCTAGGGAGCTTCCAGGGTTGGGTGCTTGGCAGGTACACCATCCCCACAGACGGCAGGCGGCTGTCCAGGAAGCCAGGAAGCTGACCACATGTGCCCTCTCGCAAGAGAATCATTCGACTTCTTGCCTCACCCCCTTCTGTTTTCCAGATTAAACAAATGGAGACAGAGGAGGCCCGACTGAAGCATGAGGTCCAGGATGCAAAAGACCAGAATGAGCTGCTGGAGTTCAGGATCCTGGAGCTCGAGGTAGGAAGGGCTGAGGTGGTGCCCAGGTGGGCCTGTCCTCAAACCTACCAGTTCCTGTGAGTCTTTGAATAGAAACCTAAAGGCCCCATGGGAAAGGAAAGAGGTGAGGTGGGGTCAACTGTACACCTCCCAGGATGGACACACTAGTGGGGCAAGTGTGAAACTGAGCATCATGAAGGGAAAGGGGAGTAAATGAAGCCCAGAGCTGCTCCCGTAGCACATCACCGCGGCTGCAGCAGCGCTAAGGCGACGAGGGCAGAAGTCACACCCAGGCCTTGCGCAATCCACCAGACACCCACCCTTGTTCATAGACGCCTCCCAGTGGGGGCAGAGGGTGCCTTACGGTGGTCAGGTATCCTTCAACTTTGCCCTGCTGTCCCTGGTCCATGTTTTCTGCTGTGACCTTCAAAGGAAAGGGGAGGAAGGGGCTGGGTAAGGAGGGCCATGTCACTGCACCACCTTTCCCTGTGAGGGAGGTTGAGCAGTGTGGCCCACTGAAGCTGGAGGACTTGTTCTATACAGATGTGACCTTGCTGGTCACTCCCTGACAACCCTGAGTCCTCTGTCTAGTAGGCAGTAGCTTGTATTGCACGCTGAATCCAAATGGACCCACTGCTCAGAGCTCTCCGTCCCTTTCCCTGGGTGCAGGAGGGCTGTGCATCTGCTCTGTGGAGATGGCTGTCCTTCATGGCTCCTGGGCTCCCATGCGTGGCCTGGGTATGAGGGCTGTGAGTACCATCTGTGGTCTTCAGGGACCTTTTACCAGCCTTATGGGTTACTCTTTACCTGAGGTCTATCTTTTGAGCTTCTTGACAGACACTGAGGATAAAAAAGTGGGGCCTGGGCTGAGCCCTGCTAGGGCTACATGGCCAGGGTTTGAGGGAGCCAGGATCCTACCACCTGGGTAGCAAACACATGGGCAATCTTTTTGGGTGAGTCTATGAGATTTCTGCCTGAGGCCTCCACTGGAGCGAAGTTTAGGGAACGTTAATTGACTAGTCAGTGGATAGTCTTAGCCACAGTTTTCTTAGCCCCAGCACAGAAGGGAGGAGATAGTTAAAAACAGCCTCACCCTGCAGCATGCCCAGCCTTCTGCTCTCTGTCTCAGGAGCGGGAGAGGAAGTCACCTGCCATCAACTTTCACCACACACCCTTTGTGGATGGGAAGAGCCCTCTTCAGGTGTACTGCGAGGCCGAAGGCGTGACGGTAAGGCCCTCCCCTCCCTCACCTTGCACTGGTCACTCGGCTGTCACTCACAGATTGGCTATCCCTCTCTCTGCCTCCTAGGACATCCTGGTCACAGAGCTGATGAAGAAGCTGGACATCCTGGGGGATAACGCCGTAAGTGTATGTTGCTCTCCTGACTTGTGCATGCCTCTTCATGCCAACCACCCCAGCCCAGCCCTGCAGGCTCCGGGGCCCCCTCAGGCTGCTTCAGTCCCATCATAAGCCACCTGTCCAAAGACCTTTCCAGAGGCACATAGCCTGCTTGAAACAGGACCCCTACATTTGCAAGAAGCCTGCTCTTGGGTCATTGTTCCCGTACCCATTGGGGCCCAAGCTTCCACCTGAATGTATTTCCGGCCACATGCCCTTAGTTTCTGGAACTCGCTGTCTTTCAGTTCTTCTAAGCACACAGGAGATTGGGTTAGGGGTGTGTTGCCCTTAGACAACCCAAGATAGTGGGTGTACCCAATTCCCTGATTTGGGGAAGGAAGCAGAGTCCAGGGCAATCTCCAAATCTCATTTGGGGCAAATTTCCACTTTCTTATTTTTAAAAAAAATTTTAGTTTATTTTATGTGTATAAGTGTATTGTCTACATGTGTGTAAGTGCACCTGTGTTGTGCAATGCCTGCAGAGGTCAGAAGAAGGCATCGGATTCCCCTGGAACTGAAATTACAGATGGTTGTTAGCCGCCATGTGGGAGCAGCCAGTGCTCTTAACTGCTGAGCCATCTCCAGCCCCCAGAGTTCCAATTTCTATAGCAAACTCCTCAAATGAATAATTACCAACTGGGCAAAACAAATGCAATTTCTATCCTTCCCTCCTTCCTTCCTCCTTCCTTCCTTCCTCCCTCCTTCCTTCCTCCTTCCTTCCTTCCTCCTTCCTTCCTCCCTCCCTCCTTCCTTCCTTCCTCCTTCCTTCCTTCCTCCTTCCTCCTTCCTCCGTCCTGTCTTATCTTCCTTCCCTCTATCCTTCTGCCCCTCCCTCCCTCTTTTTCCCCTCCCTCCCTGCTTTCTTTCTTTTTCTTCCTTCCCTCTCTCCCTCTCCATCTCTTCCTTCTTTCTTTCCTTCCCTCCCTCCTTCCTCCCTCCCTCCCTCCTTCCTTCCTCCCTTCCTTCCTTCCTTCGTTCCTTCCTTCCTCCTTCCTTCCTCCTTCCTTCCCTCTCTCCACCATTCATCCATCCTCCATTCACCTATCCATCCTCCATCCATCCTCCCCCTGTCCATCCAGCCATCCTCCATCCATCCACCCTGTCTTCCATCTACCCATCCACCATTCACCCTCTGTCCATTCTTCCTCCATCCACCTCCTTTCATCTATCCTCTGTCTACTATCTACCCATCCACCCTCCACCCATTCAGCCTTCCATCCTCAGTCCATCTATCCATCCATCTTCAATTCTCCTCCCTTTCTCTACCCTGCCTCCCTCATCCATCTATCCATCCATCCTTCAATTCTCCTCCCTTTCTCTACCCTGCCTCCCTCATCCATCCATCCATCCATCCATCCATCCATCTATACCACCCACCCATCCATCCATTTCTCCATCCCTGCCTCCATTCATCCATGTAGTCGTGGTCCGTCCATCTTCCATCCATCCATCCATATACACATCATTTATCAATTCTCCTCCTTCCCTCACTCTCTTCACCCTCCCTCCCTTCCTCCATGTATCCACCCACCCACCCATCCATTATTCCGCCACACATCCACCCTCATTCCGTCTGTCCGTCCTCTATGCATCTCTGTCACCTACCCCTCCTCTATGAATCCTTCTTCCCCTTCCTCCCTCCTCTCTTCCCTCTCCCAGCTACCCCTCCATCCCACATCCATCCACCCATTCATGTATTATTTCACACTTTCAGAGCTCTCCTGCCCCCGGTGTGTCCGGTTTGGTTTGACAGGAACCCTTCTTTCTTCACCTGCCCCTGGCTTGGGAGGCGGAGGAGCCGAGCAGGGAGAGGCACATGCATGGAGTCCTGATGGCTCTGCTGACTCTTTGCCCAGCCTTAGTAGACCCAGTGGCCAAGGTGATGAAGCCCCATCCTACAGCAGGAATGGCCAATGGTGTGATACGCCCTGAGTCTATCCTAAGTTTCAGCTCTGCCATAGGCTCTAACCTCTGATCCGCCTGGAGAAACTGAGGCCCCAGAAGGTACCTGCTCAGGATCACAGAGCTGATTTAGTGGCAGTTAGGGTAATGGCCCTGCCCTATTTTAGGGCCCTTCCCTAGCTCACTAGCTGCTCACTCAAGAGCACTGCTAAACATGACTACCTTAAAGCCATTGCGTAGCCTCCAAGGTTACTGTCACAGAGCATAGGGACAGAGGAGGACTGGGGATTAGAGGGAAAATGGCCAGCTCTTATACCCAGGGGACCCTGTGAAGACCCTGGCAGCTCCTGCCAATGGGCCAAGGGACCATCTTTTCAGTTCTGACTTTGCAGCCATCAGATAAACATTATGTATACCATATGACTCAACACCACATTATGAGGAGCCTGAGCCTACAGGTCCCCTCTGGGAGCATGCAGTGACCATCACCGTCACGACTACAGAACACGGGTGTGGTGGCTGCTGCCACCAGGCACAAACTCCAGAGCCTTTCCCATCTGCCGCGGTTTTCTCAGGAGCCAGGCTGCTGGGGGCAGAGTGGAGATGTCAGTGTGGGCAGAACAGAGACCCGTCCTCCCTAGCCGATGGTGCAGCCCAAGCTGTTACAGCTTACCTGCTGTCTCCTAGAGAAGGAGTGGAGAAGCCTAGAGGCTAAGCAGATGGCCCTCTGCCAAAGTAGGGCATCAGAACATGACCTCCAGGGGTCAGAGGGCCAGGTTGCACACCAAAAGTGACACTGAGTCCCTTCCACCTGCCCTGACCACATCTTCAGTCACCCTGAAGCCACTTGGTCAGTCTCCCCAACTACACCAGCTTAGCAAAGTGTGGGGAGGCTATGGACACCCAGCTCTATCCTGGCGGGGAGGAACAGCCTCAAGGCTTCTGGAACAGGAGGAAGAGAGATGAGGAAGAGGATGGGTGTGAAGGAGGGATTAGGAAGAGTGTGAGAGGAGAGGAACAGGAAGGAGGGCAAACGGGGATGAAGAACCCTAGGGCTTAGCGCTGGCAGATGAGGCTCCTGCCTGCTCATACCAGGTAGTGTAGCCACCTGCATACATGCCAGAGTAGTCAATTGTGGGCGACCCTGTTCTGACTTTGGAGTCTGGGGAATGGGAAGAGACACCTGCCTTTAGGAAATTCACCTTCCAGAAAGGAAGAGCAAGTTTTCTGAGTGACCCAGTCAGGGAAGTTCTGAGGGTGGACTGGGGCCTTCCCCACTCCAGCCTCAGCTCACCATGCATCCTGCCTCCTCTTGATGTGCTCATATTGAAGCAGATAGCAGCCTGACTCTGAGCATGTGGCTGGCCACATCCAGAGAGGGGACCCATTTGGCCACAAAGCCAGACTCTGCTCAGAAAGACCACTCAGAGGCCTGTTAGGAAAACACATGAATAAATCATGTAGAAATATAAGCAAACAACAAAACACATCAACACAAACCACCCAACCACAGGACCAGGAATCATACACAGCCATGAATACTTGAGTTTCACCATGGCTACAAGTTCAGAGTGCTGACTTTAAACGAAGACAGGGACAGGTGGACAAAGAAACACTTGTCTCCAAGATGTGGGCCAGGCCTGCCTGCTGGTTAAGCTGTCCCAGCCGGTTCACTAAGATTTTCAAGGTTCCAGCAGTGAGAGACTGAGATAGACAGTGCCCCAGATGGACAAGGTGTGGCATTAGCTATGAAGAGGGACGACTAAGCAGTAGTATCTTTTAGCTCTAGCCCCAGATCCCCCTCCCCATGTTCATTCATCACTCAGCCCCTCCCACCCAAAAAAGTACTGCCTCTGACTCTACCTGTATTCTGCTTTTGCGCACAGAATCTGACCAATGAGGAGCAAGTGGTTGTCATACAAGCAAGAACAGTGCTGACCTTGGCAGAAAAGGTAACAGAGACTATGCTGCCAGATACTGGCCCAACCCAGCTCTGCCTCCACCTCATCCCATAGATACTGACTCCACCTCCACCTCCTCCCATAGATACTTCCCCAATACTGACTCCACCTCCAGCTCCTCCCAAAGGCTAGGAGCTGGGTAGAATCTATAAAGCTGGCAAGTTCCCTGGTTCCAAGATCTGGTGTTACGTAGCCTGTCAGCCTGCTCCTGGTCCTGTTCCCAGGCCGGATTTGACCAGTGGGCACCTCTCAGCCCCTCCTCAGTTCCTGGCAAACAAAGGTTTGGGGTAACAGGCTACCCCACCTCTCCTGGCAGAGTTCTATAAATGCTCCCATTATTCCTCAAACTAATTGTCCCTCCTCTCCTGGGGAAGGTAGGGGGTGATAGGCATCCTGGAAGCCAGGTGTGGGGTGGATGGTGGGGTCTAGATTGGGTTGGGTATCTGGAATCCATGATGCCAGCCCAGTCCTAACTCCCTTCCCTTGGCCAGACCTCCCCTGATGCTCTTCTAGGCTGTCTCCTTGGAGCTGGGTGGGAAGGTAGCTTCAGTGTTCCTGTGGGCGATAAAAGGTGTCACTGTCACCTGCTCATTCTGTTTGTGCCCAGTGGCTCCAGCGGATTGAAGAGACAGAGTCAGCACTGCAGCGGAAGATGGTGGATCTGGAGAGTGAGAAGGTCAGTGAACTCTCCCTGCATGCCTGAGGCTGGTGACCCCAGGTCTGGATGTCTGAGGCTAAGACCTGGCCCATGTGTTTCAGGAGCTGTTCAGCAAGCAGAAGGGCTACCTGGATGAGGAATTGGACTACAGGAAGCAGGCCCTGGACCAAGCCCACAAGGTGAGTGGAATGGCAGGGATCTGTTTGCTTACCTACCGCAGTGAGTATCTCAATGGCCTGTGTAGCTGGGCTCAAAGCCTGTCGGAGGTACCAGGATGCTGTGGGCCACTCCGCCTTTCTCAGTCTGAGCTCTGAGGATATTTTACTGCCCATTCAGCAAACATTTTGAGAGTGCAGGCACAGGAGAACTCACATGGATGCATGAAATGATTTGTTAGGACAGAATTAATTGGAACATAGTGCATTTAGGAATTAACTGAACATAGCTGGATATTGATAAGGAACATCATTCTATTGGAGACCCTGCTTTTGTTCATCGGCCACTTGGAAAAATGCAAGTTTGACTTGTGTTGTATATTGGTCACCCTTTGGAGAGCCGTCACCTAAAGGGAATGTCCCCATTTAAGACTAACAGTGAGAGCCCATGGATGTTTCATGATCATCGGTATTAGTCTGTGCTCTGTTGTTAGAACAAAATACTGTAGGCCACGTAGTGTATGAAGAAGACATGTTTATTTGGTCCATTGTTCTGGAGGCTGAAAACCTAAAAGTGGGTGGCCTCATCTGCTGGGCTCTGGTGAGGGGCTTCTGTCTATAGCCCAACATGGCATGATGGTTGGAGTATGTAGGAGAGGGAGAGATCACACAGTGAGAGACAGAGGCATTTAGAAGCCAGCCTTGCTGGATCCTGTCTTTGGAAGGACTCAGTAGTTTTCAGGGACTCAGGTTAGTTTCCATGAGAACTATACTGATTCCTTCCAAGAACAGGATCCCAATGACCAAATGGCCTCCACAGGCCTATCTCCTAAAGGTTCCACACCTCAGCACCATTATGTTAGGGACCAAATTTCTAGAACATGAACCCTCTAGGAACACACTCAAAACACATGCAGACCACATAATACTCATCTCCATCTCCATGAGCCAATCCTTGTTAGCATCAACTGGAGAATTCAAAAAGAGTTCCATCTGAACACCTTTCTGTTCCAAGAGGGACAGAAGCCCAGTCACACATCGCATCATAGTTGGTGTGACAGGGACACTTGGCACTCAGAGAGACTTCCCATGGGAATTGAAGCCCATATGTCCTTTCCAGGAATTAGTTACAATTATGTATGAACATCACCTTGTAGGCTGTGTACCTCTGTCTTGCCCAGCTGAGGAGCCCTTAAAGGCACAGAGCATACTGTGGCAGTGTCTCAGGAAAAGCACCTCGTGTCTGAGTGGCTGAGGGCACGTTGTGGTGGAACCTGACAACTCTGAGTATAGCCTGCTTGGCTACTCACTAGCAGGGAGACCTGGGCCAGTGATATTAATTTCTGCCTCCTGTAGTTGTTCAGCTCAAGACCAACTCTGGTCTGAATCCAGCACATTGCTGGAATGTCCATATGGGCTGTCATCTACATCCTGCTACTTCCGAGCAACTGCAGTTCTGTGGGGTTTGATCCACAGCTATCAGTTCCACAGCAGAGGATATGGGCTTTCTATGCCTGCAGCCAGCATAGGACCCTTCTAGTTGAGAATTAGACTTAAGAACTAGGTTCCCCTGATAGGAGCTGCCTCCCCAGTACAGCCACCATCACACTCCTATCACTACACAACTGTCTCCCTACCACATGAAGGAGGACACTACCAGGGAGCACTCAGGCCCTGGTCTGATGGATAAACAACTGTTGCCACCCCACTCGAGCACTACCTGGGCAGCTAACCCAACAGGCAGAGCCCCAGCCCTCATGCCTGAGGAGAACTGCTTGTCCACTTGAAACACAGGAAGGCTGGCTGATATGAAAATGCTCATTCGGTTCAAGTTGGGAGCTCTCAGAGTGATGATGGTGATTATAATGATGACAGTGATGATGATGGTGGAGGTGATGGTGACGACGGTACTGTGGTAATGGTGGTGATGATGATGGTAAAGGTGATAGCAGTGATGGTGAGGACAGTGATGGCAGTTGTGGGAATGGTGGCTATGATGGTGGTGATGGTAACAATAGGATGGTTTATGGTGGTGATAAGGGTGATTATAGTGATGGTGGTGGTGATGATGGTGGTGGTGATGATAGTGTGTGGGGGTGAACATGGTGTTACCAATGCTAGTGATTGGTGATGATGATAATGGTAATGGAGGTGATGACGGTGGTGATGGTGGTGATTATGGTGATGATAATAGCACTCATGGTGATGGTAGCAGTGGTAATGCTTGTAATGGTGTCTAATGATGGTGATGGTGGTGGTAGTGGTAGTAATGATGGTGATGCTAATGTGAAGGTGGTAATGGTAGTGGCTGTCAATTTTGGTGCCATCCTATTTTTATATTTTTAAAAATATATTTTATTTTTATTATTTTATTATTTTATTTTATGTGTATGAGTGTATT
>NW_008359444.1:555680-556712 GCF_000622305.1 Nannospalax galili
TAATATTTTAATTATTTTAAAACATTTTTGGTGAGCATCATAAAGGAGTATAGTCTTCATACACTTTCTATCCCTCCTAGTCTCCCTCCAACTTCTTCCACATCCCCCCAACTCCCTCTCAGTTTCCTGGCCCTTCATCAATTATTATTGTTACATATACATATATAAATGTATAGCTATGCATACTATACAAAATACACTGAGTCTATTCAGTTCCTGAGTACCTGCATTTAGGGCTGTCCACATGGAGTTAGATAATGTCTCAGGGAGCTCGTCTGTGCAAAAACTGATCCTCCTCCCTCAGCGTCCGTTGATTACTTGTAGCTCTTCATCTTCAGGTGAGATCCCTTGAGATTTCCCCATCCACCTTAGTATGTCAGCTGGTTTTGTTGTTATATGCGGATCTTGTTAGACTCCCATACTGTGAAGAGTTCACTCACGTAGCTGCTGCTTTGTGTCTAGAATGCCTTAGGTAGCAGCAGGTGGCTTGACCCTCTTGCTGTTACATTCTTTAAACCCCCTCTTCCACAAAGTAGCCCCAGTTGGCCTGGAACTCACTATGTAGACCAGGCTGTTTTCCATCTCACAGAGATCCGCCTGCCTCTGCCTGCCAGTTTAGGGCTGTCCACATGGAGTTAGATAATGTCTCAGGGAGCTCGTCCCTGCAAAAACTGATCCTCCTCCCTCAGCGTCTGTTGATTACCTGTAGCTCTTCATCTTCAGGTGAGATCCCTTGAGATTTCCCCATCCACCTTAGAATGTCAGCTGGTTTTGTTGTTATATGCGGATCTTGTTAGACTCCCATACTGTGAAGAGTTCACTCACGTAGCTGCTGCTTTGTGTCTAGAATGCCTTAGGTAGCAGCAGGTGGCTTGACCCTCTTGCTGTTACATTCTTTAAACCCCCTCTTCCACAAAGTAGCCCCAGTTGGCCTGGAACTCACTATGTAGACCAGGCTGTTTTCCATCTCACAGAGATCCGCCTGCCTCTGCCTGCCAAATGCTAGGATTAAAGGTGTGCACCACCACCCCA
>NW_008359444.1:557296-559136 GCF_000622305.1 Nannospalax galili
TCTCTTTCTTTCTTTCTTTCTTTCTTTCTTTCTTTCTTTCTTTCTTTCTTTCTTTCTTTCTTTCTTTCTTTCTTTCTTTCTTTCTTTCTTCTTTCTTGCTGTGGTTTTACCTGGTTTTCATATTAGAGTGACACTGGCTTGGTAGAAGAGTTCGGGAGCTTTCCCTCTGTTTCTATCTTTTTGAATAGTTTAAGAAGAATTGGTTGCAGATCTTCTTAAAGAGTCTGGTAAAGTTTTGCTGTGAATTCATGTGGACCTCAGTTTTTTCAGTCAGGAGAGTTTGTATTACTGTTTCAGTCTCCTTATTTGTTATGGGTAGGTTTAAGTTGTTGATCTCTTCTTAGTTTAACTTTGAATTTAGAAATTAAATTTCCAGGCTGGAGAGAGAGGACAGCAGTTAAGAATACTGACTGTTCTTGCAGAAGACCTGGGTTCAAATCCCAGCACCCACATGGCAGCTAACAACTGTCTGTAACTCCAGTTCCAGGGGATCCGACAGTCTCTTCTGACCTCTGCAGGTGTTGCACTACAGGGGTGCACTTACCTATATGCAGGCAGTACATGCATACACATAAAATAAATAGAATATTTTTTAAAAAGAAATTAAATTTCCTTTGAATTTAGAAATTAATCCATTTCTTCTATATTTATGTATTTGTTTGTTTGTCTTTTTGAGACAGGGTCTCCCTGTAGCCCCAGCTGTCCTGGAACTCACTATGTAGACCAGGCTGGCCTTGAACTCACAGAGATCTGCCTGCCTCTGCCTCCCCAGTGCTTTCCAGCATGCACCACCACACCCGGCTTATTATTTTTATTTTATGTGTATGAGTGTATTGCCTGTATGTATGTAAGTGCACCTGTGTCGTGAAATGCCCACACAGAGATCAGAAGAGGGTGTCAGATTTCCTGGAACTGGAGTTATGGACAGTTATTAGCCAGTGTATGGGTGCTGGGAACTGAACTTGGGTCCTCTTCAAGAACAGTCAGTGCTCTTAATTATTGAGCCATCTCTCCAGCTCCCCCCACCCACATTTCTTCTAGATTTTCTAATTCAATAGTGTATAGATTTTTTAAAGTAGTCCCTTATAATGTTGTGAATTTATTTGGTGTCTGTTGCAATGTTTCCTCTTTTGTCTCTGATTTGTTGATTTGGATTTGCTCTTTCTTTTGGTTAACTGGCTAAAGGTCTGTCTATCTTTTTTATCTTTTCAAAGAATCAGGTCTTAGATTCATTGATTCTTTATATTGTTTTCTTTATTTCTAGTTCATTGATTTCTGCTCTGATTTTTATTATTTCTTCTCATCTGCTGGATTTGAGTTTCATTTGTTCTTGATTTTCCAGATTCTTAAATCATACCATTAAGTCATTTATTTGTGCTCTAGAGCTACAATGAGTTTGTGTTACTAGAACTTCTTTTGCTATTTGTTTTTTAAATAATTTATTGAGAATCTCATAGAGACATATAAGTATATAAGGTGTTTTGATCCAATCCATGCCCACTCCCTCCCCTCCAGCTCCTCCCATATCTCCCCATCACTTTTTTCTGATAATTTCATGTACTCTCCCCTTCTTTTTTTTTAATGTGGCTTTTTGCTACTCTAACATTTCCCCCCTCTGAAGAGGTAACCCTAAAATCTTTTAAGGATTAGATAAGAGCTCCCAAATCATTTTTGGCCTTTAGAACAGAATATGTTGCTAAGAGGCCCAAGGACATTTTGACTTTTAGCAAGAAGCTGGCTACTTTTCTTTGGGGTCTTTTTACCCTAACTGCCTAGCCAATTCCTACCTCCTATTCTTATCACACCATCCTCTGAAGAGGTTACCCAAATTGCCAATAGG
>NW_008359444.1:559517-562861 GCF_000622305.1 Nannospalax galili
TATTTATCATTTTAGAACAATAGCTGGTTGTCTCCCTTAGCTACAGGTGGGCACTGTAGTATTGTAGACCAAGATTTGAAGTCTTGTATCTGAGCAGCACTTTCTGATTCAGAATAATGAGAGAAAATTATCTAAATAACTTTTTATATGGACTTAAGACTAATGTCTGAAAAGCGTGATCCCTTGAACTCTTAAAGAAATATGCTGATGACTTTACTCTTTGGTTTACTTTCCTTTTGGGTATTTAAGACCATACAGCTGGCCCAAATAAATCAATTTATTTTTACACTTAAGGTAATTTGAGGATCTGTTCCTCAGGAGTCACATAGGCTTGGGAGGAGCTCCTGGCTCCTTTCTTTTACCAATTCCATCTATGTGAAGATAAGTCAAAGGTCCTGCTCGACCATGTCTGGCTTCACATGGAAGCATGAGTGAAGCATGAATGAGATGTTTCCTCTGAGTTGACTCTCCTCTTTGTAGACTGGACACTGGTTCAAGTCCATCTTGTGGGATCTCCATGGTCTCCCTGAACAAGAGGACAGGTGACTCACCCCAGTTACAGGACATTTTGAGAGATGTTCCATAGTCCCCTGAAACTTAGTCGACCTTGGAGGGCAAGGGGCAAAAACTGTCCTTTAAGTCCCTCTGACCATCTTAGTATAGGCCATAAAGTATGGCTGTTAAACATCCAATAAGGTTAGTTCCATCAGTCTGGTACTTTTTTTTTTCTTTTGTCTTTTTGAGACAGGGTCTCTCTGTGGCCCCAGCTGTCCTGGAACTCATTATGTAGAACAGGCTGACCTTGAACTCAGAAAGATCACCTGCCTCTGCCTCCCAAGTGCCAGGATTAAAGGCGTGCGCCACTATGCCCAGCCAGTCTGATACTTTTAATTACCATGTGCTATGTAGATAAAGCTTGGGTAAAAAATCAAATGTTCTCAGATAAATCTTGACTAGATATATATTTTGTTCTTTAAACTAGTTGACTAAACTATGACTATAGAAATTTTAAGATTATGTATATATTATTTTTGTCTCATCCTTTATATATCATAACAAACCTACACAGACCTTCATCCCTTGCTTAGGCACTCTCATTTTTCCTGTCAATTTTGAAAAATATCTCCATTCCCATATCCTTTTAATATCTTTTATATTCTCGTTTTCTTTTTTTCATAATTATGAGACATAATAACCTTAACAAATTTTCCATCTCTTGTGAGAATTCTTTTCCTAAAGATACTAAGCAATGCTTATTCCCTTTTAGGGTTCTAGTGTCAAACTAATGTTTGATTAAAGTTTTACTGGGAAACCAATGAATTTTCTGAGCTTACTTACTGAGATAACTGAGGGGTTGCTGAGGTGTATATATGAACTGAGGGTATGCGCACTGGAAAGCCTTTACCCAGCATGTGTCACGCCTTCTCTTCCTAGCCTCCCCCAGGTTGTATACTTTAGCCCTCCCCAAATCCAGGACATCATATGTGATTAGGGCCAAATTACAGTTGACTGGGAAGAGTGGCTGGATACTCTGGTAAGGGTCCAATGACCCTGCTTGGCCCTCCTTTAATGAATGAGCACAACTGTCAACAAGCCCTGTTGTGACAATGTTTAGCTGAAGTCATGGTGATGGTAGTTATTTCATGCAGAAGAGACTACTGTACAGCAGCATCTTATTAAAAGGACCTGGAATTTAAAGGGATTTGGTGCTAGGATCCACATATGAGGGAGAACATTCGTCATTTGTTTTTCTGGCACAAGCTTGAAATCCCACCAGCAGTGAATGAGTGTTCCCCTTTCTTCACATCCTGGTCAGCATTTGGTATTATTTGTTCCCTTGATCCTAGCCAGTCTGATTGGGGTAAGGTGAAACCTTAGGGTGGTTTTAATTTGCATTTCCCTAATTACTAACGATGCTGGACACTTTTTGAGGTGTTTCTTAGCTAGCTTTATTTCTTCCTTTGAGAACTCTCTGTTTAGATCTTTAGCCCATTTTTTTTAGGAGAAGCATTTCATTACAGTTTTAACATACTCATTAACAGTTTCCAGAGCAAAGATACATCTCTTTCAAAAGTGACTATAAAATTTTTAGGTTTGCTGTTGAATTAATACAGTTATACAATACTGAACTCAGTATAAGCCCTGTAAGACATAAAATTGGATGAGTTTTTAACCTTTAAAAAAGATCTCCATTTCATTTTAAAATATACTGTTTCTTATAGAAAGACTTACTGTTTTTGCTCATAACACTGAGATGTTGGTGCATGCGTCCCTCATCTGTATATATCTGATTATTACTAGTCATAATCAGTTGCACTCAGATCCTTGGCACCTGTGTATGTCTATAAAGTCATCAGGTAGATGTCAATGGTAATGTTTATCACCTCTACTAATTAGCATGATGTAAATTTTTATGTTTCCTCCTCAAATATAATTCATTTTTAAAAATTTGTTGATTTTGTGTGTGTATCACATAGAACATCCCATTTTTTTAATTGGGTCATTTGGTTTCTCACTTCTTTGTTTTTTGAGTTTTTATATATTCTGTGCTTCTCTGTCTCCCCCTACCCCATGTGTGTGTAGGTCATAAAAGTAGAAAGAAGATGATGAGAAGGTCGAAAGAGATATTAAAGGAAGGGGAAAAGAGGGGATAATGTAGTCTATGTGACGTGAAAGCAGGTGGGGAACTATTTGGTGGAAGGAAGAGCATCAGCAAGAACAGGGGTGGGAGAGTGGGATGAACAAAATGACATGTATGTGTGAAAACATCATAATGAAACCCATTAATTTTCTTCTAATAGTTTCAGGGTTTCCAGTTTCACATTGAGGTCCTTGATCCATTTAGAGTTGACTTTTGTATAAGGTGAAAGATAAGGATCTATTTTCATTCTTATACAGGTGGAGATCCAGTTTTGCCAGCACCATTTGTTGAAGGTGCTGTCTTTCCTCCATTGTGTGTTCTTGGCACCTTTGTCAAATATCAGGTGGCTGAAATTGTGTGTACTTGAGTTTGGGTCTTCAATGATGTTCCATTGATCTATGTGTCTATTTTTGTGCCAGTACCATGCTGCTTTTATAATTATAGCTCTGTAGTATACTTTGAGATCTGGTATAGTAATCCTTCCAGTGTTGCTCTTTGTGCTCAGGGTTGCTTTGACTATCTGGGATCTTTTGTGCCTCCATATGAATTTAAGGATGCATTTTTCTAATTCTGTGAAGTATGTCACAGGGATTTTGATTGGGATTGCATTGAATCTATATATTGCTTTTTGTAGCATCGTCATTTTCACAATATTAATTCTTCCAATTCATGAGCGCGGGAGGTCCTTTCATCTCCTGGTGTC
>NW_008359444.1:563070-563644 GCF_000622305.1 Nannospalax galili
GTATATGGCTTTGTGTTGAGATATGTTCCCTCCAGTCCAATTCCCTCTAGGACTGTGAACATAAATGCATGCTGAATTTTGTCAAAAGCCTTTTCTACATCTATGGAGATGATAATGTGGTTCTTGTCTTTGAGTCTATGTATATGATCAATGGCATTTGTTGACTTGTGTATATTAAACTATCCCTGCATCTCTGGGATAAAGCCTACTTGATCATGGTGAATGATCTTTTTGATGTACATCTGTATGCAGTTTGCAAGTATTTTGTTGAGAATTTTTGCACCTATATAAAGGATATGGGTCTACAGTTTTCTTTTTTGGTTGTGTCTTTACCTGGTTTTGGTATTAGAGTGATGCTGGCCTCATAGAAGGAATTTGGGAGTTCTCCCTCTGTTTCTATCATTTTGAATAATTTAAGTGGTATTGGTTGAAGGTCTTCTTTAAATGTCTGGTAGAATTCTGCTGTAAATCCATCTGGGCCTGGACTTTTTTTAGTTGGGAGGCTATTTCGATTTCCTTACATGTTATGGGTCTGTTTAAACTGTTGATCTCTTTTTGGTTTAACTTTGATGGT
>NW_008359444.1:564044-568512 GCF_000622305.1 Nannospalax galili
CTTTTTGAGACAGGGTCTCCCCGTAGCCCCAGCTGTCCTGGGACTCACTATGTAGACCAAGCTGGCCTTGAACTCACAGAGATCCCCCTGCCTCTGCCTCCCAAGTGCTGGGATTTGATTAAAGGCGTGCACCACCACGCCCGGTGCTAATTTTTTTAATGTAGGCACTTAGAGCTATAAACCTCCCTCTTGGGACTGCTTTCAGTGTGTCCCAGAGGTTGTCTTGTGTTGTATTGTCCTTTTTGTTGAATTCCAGGAAGTCTTTTCTTTCTTTCTTAATTTCTCCTTTGACCACAGTACACAGATGGAGGTCGGAACCCACCCTCTCAGCCTGTCTGCTAAGATCTCAGCCTTATCCTACCAGATCCAGGTCTTCCCCAGGGCTTTGGGAGGGGCCTCGAGCAATCCCAGTTAGGGGGTTGGGTATGGTGCAGTTAGGGGAAGCTCACCACCATGTGGAGGCAGGATCTGGGCACTCTCAGGCAGTCCCCTGTGTTCTCAGCCCCTATCTTGCTGTTGATTTTAAGCTTTGTTGCATTATGCTTTGATTGAATACAAGGCATCATTTCAACTTTTTGTATTTATTGAGGTTTGTGTTGTGCCCCAGCATATGCTCTGGTGTAGTGAAACTTCCATGGGTTGCTGAGTAGAATGTGTATTTCCTGGTGACTGAGTAGCATATTCTTTAGATGCCAATTAGGTCTATTTGACGTATGATGTCTTTTAATTCAGATGTTTCTCTGTTCATTGTCCAGATGTCCTGTCTATTGGGGAAAGTTGGGTATAGAAGTTACTGCTATTACTGAACTGGGATTAAGCTGTATCTTGAAGTACAGTGGTACTCTTTTTATGAAATTGGGTACATCAGAGTTTGGTGCATATATGTTCAAACATGTTCTTCTTGGTTGATTGTTCCCTTGACCAGAATAAAGTGCCCTTCTTTATCTCTTGATTGATTTTAGTTTGAAGTCTGTTTTGTCAGATAGAAGAGCAACACCTGCTTGTTTCTTGGTGCCATTTATTTGGAATGTTTTTTCCATCCTTTCACCCTAAGGTGGTGCCTATTCTTGAAGATGAGTTTCTTGTGGATAATAAAAAGATGGATTTTGTTTCTTAATTCCTTCAACTAGCCTGTGTCTTTTGACTGGGGAGTTGAGCCAGTGATATTTAAAGTTATTATTGAAAGATGTGTATTGATTACTGTCCTTTTCTGTTCGTGGTTCTTAGTTCTATTTCGTGCTGCTGTAATTATTCCTTCCTTTGTTTTCTTTCTGTAGCCTCTTGGTTTGGTCCTTTGTATTTCTTCCAGCTTTCTTCGTAGGATTGTTTTGCTGGACATGAATTCTCTCATCTTATTTGTATCATTGAAGATTTTTCTTTCCCCTTTGACTATAATAGACAGTTTTGCTGGGTAAAGTATTCTGGGTTGACATGTATGGTCATTTACAGCTTGGAATACATTGCTCCAGGTCCTTCTGACTTTTACAGTTTGCGTTGAGACATCAGCTGTAGTTCAGATGGGTTTTCCCTTACATGTAACTTCTCATCTTGCTCTTGCAGCCTTCGGTGCCCTCTTTGTTCTGTGCATTTAGTGTTTTTATTATGATATGCCATAGGGAGTTTCTTTTCTGGTACTATTTTATTTATATATTTTTACTTTATGTGTATGAGTGTTATGCCTGCATGTATGTAAGCGCACCCATGTCACGCAGTGCCCATGAAGAACAGAAGAGGGTGTCAAATTCCTTGGAATTGGAATTACGGATGGTTGTTAGTTGCCATGTGGGTGCTGACATTGGAACCTGGGTCTTCTAGAAGAACGGTCAAGTGTTCTTAAGTGCTGAGCCATCTTTCCAGCCCCTGGTCCTGTCTATTTGGTGTTCTGTATATCTGTATGGGTATGTCTCTGCTTAATTTAGGGAGGTTGTCTTTTATAATCCTGTTGAAAATCTGGTCAATGCCATTGACCCGAGATTCTTCTCCTTCCTCTGTGCCTATAATTTATAAAGTTCGTCTTTTTGTAGTGTCCCGCAGCTCCTGTACATTTCATTCCTGTGTTTTAAATTTTTTTCATGTACTTTGCTTGAGTGGTTTAATTCTCAAACTTTATTTTCAAGTCTTGATATTCTGGTTTCCATTTGATTCATTCTGTTGGTGAGACTCTATTGTTTCATTGCCTTATTGAGCTTTTCAATTCCGTCTTCATTTCAGCTTGAGTTTTCTCAACATTTCTATTTCTTTCATGAATTCAGTTTTCAATTCCAGAATTGTCCTTGTCATTTCATTTAGCTGAATGTTTGTATTTCCTTGAGCCCCAGTCAGTTTATTCCTGTCCTCTTTGCGGTCTTTGAGTTGTGTGTGTGTTCTTTAAAAATCCTTGAATTCTTTGATCAGGTTTATGATTGTTCTTTTAAGTTCTGTGTCCTGGGATTCCTCTGGGTAGTTCTCATTGTAGACTACTTCTATAGGGCTGGTGGGGTTTGGTGGGAACACATGATCTTTGTTTTTTGTATTATTTGTGTTTTTGTGTTGTAACCTGGGCATAGGGACTTCTTTTGCTGGTTGTGTGTCTGATATGAAATTCTAGCCTGCCTTTGTTTAGTTAAGTTTGGTCCTGTTTTTATTATTGTAGCTTGGTTGCTTTCTAATTGGGTATGAATAGTTAATTGGTCTTTGCTTCAGGTTCTTACTTTTTATTTTGTAATGGAGGGACGAGATGGTTCCAGGCTGGTCCAGTGTGCGAGATGAGTAGTCACAGCCAGGACCATGAGTGTGGAGTTGCTGTGAGGTAGACTAGTTTTAGCTATCTCACCAGGCTAGTCTGGAACTAGAACAGAGCTCTTCAGGACTAGTCGGGAGCTCTCTACCAGCATGTTCCTGGACTAGTCACGGAGCCAGAAGATGGCGAAAAGTGGGCAACTCTAACTAGCTAGGCAGGGTAAATGGGAGCCCAGGAGCAGCTTGATCCTTGACTAGTCCCAAAGAAGATGGTGAAGGAGCGGGCATGTTCTGGCTAACTTACCAGGCTGGTTGGGAGCTCTCTACCAGCCTGGCCTAGTCAGGGAGCAGGAGATGGTGACCCCATCCTATTTTTTTAACTTACTCTTTAGGCATGTCTCCCTTCACTGTATCTTGTCTTTGCTATACTTACCTGTCCTTCATGGGAAACAGAATGATTCTAGGGTGATCTTAGGTAAGCAGCAGCCTGTAGGTTCTTGGGTTTTCCCACATCATTTGCTCTGTGAGTTTCTAGAAGGCCATATGTTAGATGGTGGAGACAGCTACTCTAGGGCCACTGCTAGTTAAGGACACAGCAAGTAGGCTATGTGGCCATGCGATCTAAGCCATATTAATTTTGTATTCTAGTTATATATTAATTCTAATTTTATATTCTTAATTATATTCTAAGCTCATACATAATTATTCTTGCTTTAAAAGGCAGGGTTGGCCTGAAGAGATGGCTCAGTGGTTAAGAACATTGGCTGCTCTTGCAGAGGACCTGGGTTTGATTCCTAGCACTCACATGGTGGCTAACAACCATCCCGTAACTCCAGTTCCAGGGAATCCAATGCCCTCCTCACATGGTGGCTAACAACCATCCCGTAACTCCAGTTCCAGGGAATCCAATGCCCTCTTCTGACCTCCGCAGCATTGTATGACATGGGTGCACCTACCTATATGCAGGCAATACACTCATACACATAAAATAAAAATAACATATAAAAAATATTATTCAGGGTCTGGGTCTGGTGCTCAGTGACAGAGCTCTTGTCTAGCATGCCTGAGGCCCTGGGTTCCAACCCCAGCACCAAACAAAAGGTAAAAGGGTGGAGTTCATGATGCCCCTACACCCCGTTTTCTTTATAGAGCAGCAGCTGCAGCGGGAACAGGAGCAGGAACAGGAACAAACCAAAAAAAAGCTTGTTTTGTGGAACAGCACAGCATAACAGAAGCCCCAAAGGAAATTTTTTATTTCTTAAAATTTCTACCAAACTAAAGGGAAATTCATAATTATTTTGCCTGAAATGAAGAGAGCTTCCTCTTCAGAATATATTACTTTTTTTCATAGAAATAAAAGGCCTATCAATAAAAATTTTGGTGAGAAAGTGTCTTTTTTTTTTTTCCCAAAGATTGTACCAAAAACTTTCCTGAAATTTGGGCATGGTGGTGCATGCCTTTAATCTCAGCACTTAAGAGGCAGAGGCATGCAGGTCTCTGATAGATAAAAAGTAGCTGTATGACAAATAGGGTTGATCAGGAGAAAGCAGAGTTTATTAGAAGAGGAACACATGGGACAGATTCCCTTCCAGGGAGGGAAAATGTCTGCCTGGGTCGTGAGCTGGGGTCTTTTAAAAAGGGAGGCTTCTGCTTCCTGCAGAAGGTAGGAAGATGAATTTTTTAAAGGTGGGGGGAGTGGGAGAGCAGGATTGTTAAAACCCGTTCTCTTTAGAGATCAAAGGGGAAGCCT
>NW_008359444.1:568556-580417 GCF_000622305.1 Nannospalax galili
CTTATCAGCTAGGTTCCCTTTTCTCAGGAGCTTGAGAAGTCCTTGAGACCCTGTTGGTGAGGGGGCGGGGCTATCTGAACCTTAACAGTCTCTATGGGACAGCTTGGTCTACATGGGGCGTTCTACGCCACCTGGATCTACAGGGAATCCTTCTCTCAAAAAGACCAAAAAACTTTTTTCCCTGAAGAGAGCCAGGCATGGTGGTGCACAATGTCATCCAGCCCCTAGGAGACAGAGGGCAAGAGAACCAGGGGTTCATGGCCAGCATTAGCAACCTAGTTTAGGTTTAGGCCCCTAGTTTAGGGCCAGCCTGGGCTACATTAGACAAAACCAGAAATCCTGAGGAGAAAGTTTAAAAGTACTCCCAAGTCAGATGTCCAGGTGTAGAACAAGCAAGTTGGTCATCCCAGCTACTCCAAACCACACACGCTTTGCTTCAACTGGCTGCACTCGGGTGTGTGAGGGACTGTGTTTGGCTGCTGAGGGACAGCAAGGGTGCCATTCTGCATCCACCCCTGCCGCTCTGAGCTCTCAGGTCAAACCTCTCCCCTTGCCTTAGGAGCTCAGAGGGTGTTCCCTTCACACTGCCCCAACCCCATCCCTCCAGGCTCCTCCCTTCAGAATTCAGTCCTCAGGGTCTGACTTATCCCAGTCAACGTCTCTTCTAATTTCCCCTGCTGGATTGGGGGCGATACTCTGGCTCCTTTCGCAGAGACCCCAGGGCCCCCCTCCGCCCCAGTCAGAATCCTCCTGAGGGCCCACTCCTGCAGAAGAGGAGGACTGACTTCTGTCTCCTGTCCCCAGCACATCCTGGAGCTGGAAGCCATGCTGTACGATGCCCTGCAGCAGGAGGCAGGGGCCAAAGTGGCTGAGCTGTTATCAGAGGAGGAGCGTGAGAAGCTCAAGGTGGCCGTGGAGCAGTGGAAGCGGCAGGTCATGAGCGAGCTGCGCGAGCGTGATGCACAGATCCTACGAGAGCGCATGGAGCTGCTGCAGATGGCGCAGCAGGTGATGGGGGAGCTGCGGGCGTAGGTGGGGATAGAGCGCAGGGCTGGCTTCCTAAGGCCCAGCTTTCCAGGGGCCACACCTCCGATCGCTGCACCCCCGCCCCCAGTCCATGCCCAGCCCTCCAGCCAGGTTACCTTCACGCCAACTAGCCTCCTAGTCTGACGGTTGTATTGCTGAGGCCCTTGAGTGGAATTTTCCCACTCAAAGGAAGTTCTCCTGGATTCCAGGTCTCCTACATGATACTGCCCCTGATGCTTAGGAGTATTGTCTGTGGACAGCAGTTGGCTAGCCATGACCTGCCCTTGATGTTTACAACAGTCAGGAACTCTGCATGTGTGGGGTTGGCCTGGACCCGGCTCCTGTGGATACAACCCGAGCTCAGAACACCTCAAATGCAAAAAGTTCAGACCACATATTCAGATAAGCCACCAGACTGGATGGTCTGTGGGCCATCTGGCCGGCTTGTTCCAAACTAGGACATGCCTGTAGCTTCTTATGTGCCCACCGTGGTCCCCTTGGGACTCCAGGGCTGTCACCGTGAGGAAGGTCCCTTCTCACCTCCTTGTCCCCTTGCATCAAGGGGTTGTGGTCGGGGCTTGGCTGCTTCCCAGGGCCCTGGCAGCCTCAGAAGGAAGGTTCTCGTGGTTGGTAGTTCTGGCCTCTGGCTGCCTGTTACTGTAATGATTTTGGGAAGGACAGTGAACTAATTCTTTTTATTGGCCTGGGTTTTTCTTGTTTTTTCCCTGGGTTCCCACACTAAAATTTCTAACAAAGTCAGAAGTCACTGGTTCCATTACAGAAGGAGAGGCCCTGGGGAAGGAGTCTCACTGTCTTTGGAGAGAAGTGACCAGCTAGGGACCACCAGGTGACTTGAGGCCAGGCCAACATGGCAGCCACTCTGTGAGCTTGCACCAAATAAGTGAGGGGAGAGTGTGATACGTTTTAGTCAGTGTCCCAAATCTCTGATTATTGAAGATTTTCCTCCTTTTAACATTGCAGAGAATTAAAGAGTTAGAAGAAAGAATAGAAACCCAGAAGAGACAGATAAAGGAACTGGAGGAAAAGGTAAATAAAGAGTGGGTGGAATGGGGGTCTGGGCTTGTCAGTGAAGCTTATAGATTAAAAAACACAAGGTGGTCCCTACCTGAGATCACTTCACATCAGATCTGGAGAGAGAACAGACTTGGCCTAGGGTGTCATTACAAGGCAGCCCACCCAAAGCAAGGTACGGCTAAGCACAAAGAAGTGCCCATTGGGTGAGAGCTGTAAGTACTCTGGGCCAGAGCTGGGAACTCCTCATGTGGCCTAGCCTGTAGCCTCTGCACCCCCTGGTTTCCCCATCTGGATCCATATGCTGGACCAATGACCTAGGGTCCCTATCCATGTTGGTGATACAGCAGTGGGTAACCCTCCAGGATCCTCAGACTTGTTTATCTGAAGGTTGGCTTCTTGAAAGACAGGTTGTGGTCCCCAAGAGCTACCCTTGGGGCTCAGAAACTGTATTTGCCTAGTCCCCAGGCAGTATCTCCAGGACCAGAGACTGAGTGCTAAGTGCATGCTCAGGTGCTTTCTCTGGCTGAATAGCCCGGGGTCCCAGGCTTCTGTCCACTCATGTTGACCTTACTGTTCCCCAGACCAGGTTGAAGGGTGTACGCCCAGAGAACCCTGACTCCTGTGGGCTGGTTGCTCAGGGTAGTTCCATTTCCTGTGTGATTTGGGGCTAGTGCAGGGGTTTCTGGGTCAAATCTCCCTCTCTCTCTCTCTCTCTCTCTCTCTCTCTCTCTCTCTCTCTCGCTCTCGCTCTCGCTCTCGCTCTCGCTCTTGCTCTCGCTCTCCCCCTCCCTCCCTCCCTTCCCCTCTCTCTCCTCTTTTCTTTCTTTCTTTCTTTCTTTCTCTCTCTCTCTCTCTCTCTCTCTCTCTTTCTTTCTTTCTTTCTTTCTTTCTTTTGTCTTTTTGAGACAGGGTCTCCCTGTACCCCCAGGTGGCCTGGAACTCGCTATGTAGACCAGGCTGGCTTCAAACTCACAAAGATCTGCCTGCCTCTGTCTTCCAAGTGCTGGAATTAAAGGCATGCACCACCACGCGGGGCTTTAAACACTTTCTTGATTCTTGTGATTGGCCCTGCCTATGGGACAGTTCTCATCAAAGTGACAGACTGAGTGAAGTGACCACCTGCCTGTCTTGTTCCTTCCAGAGAAAATAAAAGGTGGAGTTTGGATAGGACACCCACTCGGCCAGCTCACCGCAGGCTCTAGCAGGAGCCTGTAGGAGTTCTTTGCCCACCAGAGTCCCCAGGAGCTGGTCACCCCAGATATTCTACCCTTCCTTAACTAACAAAAACTGCCACCTGCTGGGCACTTTGCTACCACTGCCTACCAGGCCTTATGTAAATTCTCACACCCATCATGAGAATCGGGCCCCAGAGCCAATAAGGGCATACCCTGAGAAACAAGTTCCAACAAAGCCTGTGGACTCCAGGACATGTACCCGACAGACACACTCTCAGTGAGGCTAAGAGGGGACACATTCTCGGAGTCTGAACCCCCAAGATGACAGTCTTCCCCAGAGCATATGCTTGTTTCATTTTGCATCTTAAAGGCCTGTGTTTGTATTAACACCAGGACAATGTTAAGTTCCAGGTCTGGACTTTCTTACTTAACTAAATGGCTGAATGCGATTGCTTGGTTTTCTCCAAGTTAGTCTGGCCCCACCCCCACCCCCAAACAATTCTTCAAGTGTCAAATTTGTTCAGAGTATCAAAGTATGTTGTTGCTTATAAAAGGATTGCCACCAAAGGATTGACACAGATAACTCATATTTGCCGGGTGCCCGGACTGTCTGTCTGAGATGCTGGTGCCGGTACCCTCAGTCTAGTGACTCTTCTCCATAGACCCCTGTCCCCAAGAGGCTCGGCTTGCTGTATGGGGTGTGGAGCCTCCAGCTGAGCCTTTGGATGGTGCCTAGTCCCCTGGTGTCCTTTAGGAGCAGCACTGCCACCCAGGCTGAGGTTTGCAGTGTCCCTTGCACACGTCCTGCCCATGCCTGCTCCTCCCTGGGGGCCGCTGTCCCTGTCTATGATCATGGGTCATTTCTTTTCAGAAACACTACAAACTCTCTTTTTTTCTTTCTCTCTCCTTCTGTTTCTCCACCCCCCCCCTCCTTTTCAGTTTTTATTTTTGTTCTTGTTTTTCTCTCTAGCCTTCATTCTCTGGTCATAGCTGTTCTTGGCACCCTGATCTGGTGAGTACTTCAGGGGCTGGAGTTTTCTGGTGAGGGTCCCACTCCCTTTCCCTGGTGGTCCCTGTCACCCAGGCAACTGCCTGCCATCTTCCAGAGGCCTGTCCTTCAGAGATCAGAAACCTGTCTCCAGGCACTGGGTCCACAAGAGGGTGTGAGGTGCACTCATGACCAGCACCCTCTACGGAAGTCAGCATCCGCTTCTAGAGCAGCAGAAAGTTTTGTGATTTTTCCTGTCTTCTGGTAGCTCAGGTTCCATGTGCCCAAGCTCCTGAGCTCATCCACAGTCACGGGAATGGTGCTTGTGTGCAGAGCCTCTGCTCTGCCAGCACACAAAGGCTACATGCCACACTTTGCCACCACTTTCTGCCTAGAGGCGAGGACATGTGGAACACGGGGCCATTGTTCTAGGCAGGCTCCTGGCTCCACCCTCCAGAGCTTGTGGAAAGATTCTTTCCTGGGGTATAGCAGCCACACTGGCTGTCCTCCTCACCTCCCTAATTCCTGTGCTCTGCACCTCTTTTCTTTCAGCCTTCTGCACAGGTGGACCCCTGTCCTCTATCGGGACCAGGGAGCAGTGGGTGCCAGAGAAAGCATGGGACATAGTGAAGACTTGGGAGGGTTTGGGCTCTGTGCTCCGCCTTGTGGAAGAGGCGGGTACAAGCACCTGTGAGCTGTTCCTACTGTCCACATCGGATGAGCCAGGACTAGAACTGGTCTTGCTGATTGACGCTTCTCTGGGGAGAGGCTTGGCCTTCGCTGCTGGGCCCTGGGGTCCCTCCACCCAGAGAGCAGCCCCCATCCCAGTCAGAGGGATGTGTAATGTTCCCTGCCAAGCAGGGGTAAGAGCTGCTGTTGTGCTGGAGTTTACGCTGGAGCACCCTCTCATTCCCACAATGACCATCAGCCCTCCTGGAAGATGATGCTCAGAATTGCCAAGGCTTGTCCCTAATGGCAAGATGAAGGCTGTGGTCTCGGCAGTGACCTTCTTCAAGGGGAACTGGCAGGTGGGGGGGCTCCCGCGATACGCTGAGTGCCACACTGTTGTCACTCACTGGGGTCCTGAGCATTTGCTGATGGACAGATCCTACACCCAACCTTGTTCTGTTATGGTGGTGTCTCTCTGGGGACAGGTGAGAGTTATGGCCCCCATTGGCCTCCTACCCTACTCCTGGCATGAAGGCTGGAGTCCTACCCCAGTCTGCTGGTCAGGAGAACAGTAGGTGACCAGGGGAGAGGCAGAGAGAGTGGTAAGGGCACATGAGATGAGCATACAGAGGCCTGGCCTTGGAGAACATGGATTGCAGCATAGTCCCAGAAATGGTGGAGGTACTGCCACCTGGCCTGGAGGACTCCCAGCAGGTGGGCCCAGCCTGAGAGCTGAGCTGGTGAGAAGGCTAAAGATGGCCTTGTCCAGAGCCACAACATGCAAGGAGCAGGGCCCAGGAGAGAAGGCAAAGACAAGATGCATCGGAGATTCCACAAACTCAAGAGGGCAGCCTGAGGGCAATGGCCTGCAGGTAGGTGATGATGTGACTGAAGGCTCCCCTATCAGGGGAACCCAGGGTGTCTGTGTGAGCAAGTGGGTGATGGGTGGGGGCTTCCCGTCTCCATTTCTGGTTGTGGCCTGTATATGTGCTGAACTTACCTTCCCTGTTCGTGCTGACTCAGATGCCACGGCACCTGGCAGTGCCCTCTGAGGAAGCCACTTGAGCCACCACACTGGTGTTCCTGCTTGAGTGGGCTCCAGCCCCATGCCAGCTGTCAGCTGTTGCTGACAGGACTTCTGAAAATGGGAAGCTTCCTGCTTCATTTGTAGATCATCTGTGCCTGTGGGTCGACCCCACACATAGTGGGCACGTCCCTGTACCCAGCACAGTGATGAGCTCAAATGAACACAGGGCACCTCCTCCCTATTGCTGAAGACAGGAAGCCTTTCTCTGATTCATGAGCTGTCCATCTACCTCATCCCCAATCAGGATTACAAAGCAGCTATGGTGTGGGTGAGAGTCAACTTCCATTCACTGCAGATAATGCACTGTACTTGAGATTGAACCCAGGGCCTGGCATGTGTGAGGCAAGCACATCACCACTGAGCTATAGCCCCATCTTTTTTACTTTTTATTTTGAGACAGGGTCTCTTAAGTTACTCAGGCTGGCCTTGAACTCATGCTGGACTCCAGGTACCGAAAGTGTGATCCTTTTGCCTCAGTCTCCCAAATAGCTGGGATGACAGGCATGGCTATACTGTGAGTTTTGAACACAGGTTCCCATGACAGGATGATCCCGCTGGCCTCAGGCCTTGTGATGAATCAGGGGAGCTTGGTCCTCCCAGGGCCTCATCAGGGTGCTTACAAAGAGAAGGCAGCTGGGAACAGACTTCCTGGGAGCACCCTGAGGCTTCCGTCACTTCAGTCTTTGAGAATTGGACACTGCCTGGGTGCGCATATATCTCCTGGGACACACAGACCTGCTCTCTCAGATTTCAGTTCCCCTGGGGGATGGGACTTGCCCATCTGAGGAAGGGCACAGAAATTCCAGGTCCTGACACCCAGGGCTACCTACTGGCTGCAGAAGGGGCTTGGCTTCAGTGTAACCTGTTCGTCACAGACCTATGCACCACCCAGGAGCATATTGTGGCTTCCTTATGAACAGTCCTGGTGGGGGCACCTGTCCTCATTGACAGAGCAGAGCTCAGAACTTCCCAGGGATCGTGGTAGAAACTGTTGCTGAAGGTGGGGGGCAGGGGGGGTCATGGAGGCAGGAGTGAGAGCTGGCGCATGACACACTGTGACGACCCAGCAGGACCCTAGAGTGGTAGAGGCCCTTTCCACTTATAAGAAAAGAAAAATCCCATCTGGCCAATGAGTACCTTCTCCTGTATGCGCACACTCTTCCCATGAGCGCCCACCTTACCCAGCCCAGTGCCTGTGTGTTGACTGTGCCCATCTTTCCTGTGTGTCTGCTCTATGTGTCTGCCCACTCTCAGGAGGGCCCTTGGCAGGGAAGGAGGACCAGGTGTGAGCCAGGTGTGCTAGTCTGACTTTCTCTTCACAATCTGCGTCTCTAGATTAGGGTGTCTGGTGTTCACTGAGCTCCGCATGCCCTGTGGAGGGTGTGCTGGCTCTTGTGTGGCATGGTGGGCCACTCAGCGAGGCTCCGTCTTCCCACCACACACCATCCCAAGGCCAGGAGGCTGTCCCCTGGTGGGGCTGTGCAGGGGAATTCCAGAGAGCCAACCCAGCTATTCTGGAGAGTCACGCCTGTGTGAAAATGGCAGGAAGTTGTGAGACATGGCTGTTTGGCTGGGCGGCTGGGGACATTTCCTGTCTTTCACATCACGTTGGGGTACATGCTTTTAGAGGAATGTGTTGTATAGCGGCCTGTTCTTCAGTATGAGTACAGGGTAGTATGGCCTCCAGTATCTGTGAGCAGGCATAACCAGAAATTTCAGAGAGAAGCTTATTCTAGAACTAGGAGGCTGCTTGGCTCAGCCCTGCAGGAAGTGCCAATATGAGCCACATGGGGGCGCTCCAATTCAACTCCTGCAGGGCCATGTGGTAGGCTGCATGCGCTCAGGCTGTGTGTCCTGTGAGCTGGAGAGCCTCATAGTGAAAACATCCGGCCCAGTGAGACCCCTTCATGTACCACATGGAGGTGCCAGAGGTCAACACACTGAAACCATCAGTGACTAGCTTTGATGCTCTCGAAAGCAGGAGCCGCGGGTAGACTCTGCATGCCGTGGGGGAGGACTTTGATGTCACTCACATCTCCTTTTTCTCCTCAAACTCGCTGCCAGATTTTAGTGCCTTCCAGTAAGTTTTCCTCAGGGAATCCTGTGTCCCATTCAGTTCTCCATGTTCCAAGTCTGTCCCATCATGAACTTTTTTCTTAAAGCCCTGAGTGTTCTTTAAGGTTGACACTTGGCCCTGATACATGTCCCTGATACATGTCCCATCACCACAAGACCCATCCTGTATTGTCCCTGTGCCAGACCTGGGATCCGCCCCTTCTCCAAGGAGTGCTGGCCCCTCGTTGGAGAATGTGGGTGAGACACCAAAATCTTCAGGTCTGGGTGTGCTTGCTGCTGCTGGAGTGGCTTCATTTGCCCTCCTCTCAGGCAGAACTGAGACATGCATGTATGTGTACTAAGCTATGTATTCCCAACATCTGTGTTCACCTATCATCTGCCTGTCATCAACCGTCATCTACTGACCCATCACTTACCTCTCCACCCATCCTTTTATACCCGTTATCTACCACCTATCAACATCAACCAATCATGTATCTTTTCTATATTTTATTTATTATATTTTATTTTATGTGTTTGCATGATTGCCTGGATGTAGGTAAGTGCACCTGTGTTGTGCAATGACCATGGAAGACAGAAGAGGCCGTCGGATCTCCTGGAACTGGAGTTACAGACAGTTGTTAGCTGCCATGTGGGTGCTGGGATTCGAACCCGGATCTTCTGCAAAAGCAGCCAGTGTTCTTAACCGCTGAGCCATCTCTCCCGCCCCCCACTCATGTATCTTATATCACCTGCCTGTAGCTGTTATGAAACCGTGAGCTCATAACCACGCCCCTAGGTATTATGAAGCCGTGTGCTCATAACCACGCCCCTAGGTATTATGAAACCGTGCGCTCATAACAACGCCCTAGGTATTATGAAACCGTGCGCTCATAACAACGCCCCTAGGTTCAGCCCAGCAACCCAAGGTCTGTCCTAGCCCTGCTCTTCCCTTCTTTCCACCTCTCCCTTTGTTGGCAGTGTGGTACGTGACTCTCACTGTCTACAGTACACTTGCTCACTGTCCAATGCTGGTAAACACACAAAGTCATCTCAAAATTGCTAAGAGACAACCTCACTACCTAGAACATGGTCTGTAGACAGCTCAGATCATCTTTGGCCTTACACTATCCAGAAAAAAAATGTTGCTCTCCAAGATAACTTAGGGAGTCCTTCCTCCCAATCTCTCCAGTACAGTTATGCTCTATTCCTAAAAGTCAGGTTCCTGTGCCACAACTGGTATTTCTTTGCCCCACATGCTGTTTTTTTAAAATTTTTCATATATAGCAGTGTTTACTGTTTGTGATGTGTAGTGGATGTTCTCTGGGTTTTGACACATGCACGGCATACATGTCTGCCACCATCGTGACAGATATCACATCTCCAGACTCTTTCTCCCTTTGCTGATGCACCCCCCGGTCCCCCCCGCCAGCCCTGATCTGTTTCTCCTCCTCTCAGTTTTGTCATTTTCAAGTCCTATGAATAGAATCACATACTATGTAGCTTGAGGACTCCTGGCTTTGATCTCTTAGCAAAACCCACTTTGGAATCCTTGGCATGGATGAGTGGCCCACTGGTGTGTCCCTTTTCGCCCGAGTGAGCCTTCATGCCCCTTGACTCAATACCTAGGACAGGCCTGTGGTGTCATTTGGTAAAGGTATGTTAGAGGAAACTCATCCAACCCAGCTGTGCTGTGTGCGCTCCTACCAGCAAGGTGGGAGAGACGTCCTGTTCGGCAGTTTCTATTTGGCTGGTTTTTCAGCATCTTACTTTGGTTTCCGTTGGCATTTAATAGTGACAGTATTGACCATCTTTTTTTGTGTGTAGATTTTCCATCCATATATTCTCTGTAGTAAAGTGTCTCTTCATGTCTTTAGCCCATTTTTGAAATGAGTTGCTTGCTGGTCTCTTGATGTAGCATTTCAAGTCTTTTCTGTATAATCTAGATATGTTTGTTATCTATAAAATTCAAAACTATGTCCTTTCAGATTATTTTTCTCAATACAAAGTCTTGTTGGGCTGGGGAGACAGCTCAGTCGGTAAATCACTTGCCATATAAGCATGAGGACTTGAGCTTGATCCCCAGAACCTGCAGTTTAAAAAAAAAAAGCCAAGCATGGTGCTGCATACTTGTAACGACAGTGCTGGAGAGACAGAGACAGGTGAGTCCCTGGAGCTCCCTGGCTGGCCAGCCTAGCCTACTTGGCAAGTTCCAGGTCAGCAGCTTTGTCTCAAAAAAAGAAATGGTTGGCGCTGGAGGAATGACACTTGAGGTTGTCTTCTGACCTTCACACACGTGTCTGTATACATGTACATGTGCCCCCTCATGTATACATGTACATACATACGTGCACACACACACGCACACACATACACATAAGAGTCTTGGTATACAGCTCAGGCACTCACTGTGTAGCCTCAAACAGCTATTCTCCTGCTTCAGTAGTCTGAGTGCTGATGTCACTGGTGTGAACCATCATGCCCAGCTCCCTGAGTGCTGATGTTACCGGTGTGAGCCACCACACCCAACTCAGAGTCCTTTTTTTCTTTTTCCTTTTGAGAGCATTTCATAAAAAGCAGGCGCTCTTAATATTGATGAAGTCTAATTTATCAACTGGGGCTAGGGAGAGCTGAGTGAGTGAAGAGCTTACCATACAAGTTTGAAGACTGGGGTTTGGATCCCTAGCACCCACAGAAATGCTGGGTGGGCATGACAGCCTACCTGTAATCCCACAAGACAAGATGCAGAGATGGGGATCCCCAGAGCAATCTGGCTACCTAGACTAACTGAATCATGAGCTCAAGGTTCAATGAGAGACCCTACATCCCTATATAAGGGAGAGAGCCACCCAGTGTCAACCTCTGGAGTCCACACACATGAAAACATACGTGCATATGTACCCTCACACACATACAAATATACATATATGCACACATTCATACAGAGGCAAAAATGTCTTGAAAATGGTGAACTTTGGATGTAGGAACAAAGAAAGCATTGCGTTATTCTAAGTCATGGACGCTTCCTCCCACGTTTCTGTCTAGAATGTTGTGGTTTTATGTCTCTACACTTAAACATCTGTGGTTCATTTTGTGTATAGGGCACAGTACAGTTCACTTCTCAGGGATGTCTTTGCCGCCCCGCCCCGTACTCCTTAGAAGGAGCGCCTCCTCTTCTTGAGTAACCCGTCTGCTTGAACAAACCCATTTGGTAGTCAACACGTCCTGGTTGGAATGTCCCTATTCTGTGTCACCCATACCGGGGAGCAGACAGGGTAAGAGGCTGCTGCTGGCATCTTCTGTGCTGGTCTGGTCCAGCCAAACTCTCTGGTCCCATTTCATCCTGGATCTCCAGGGACTCTGTTCCTTTCAGCTCAGGGTCTGGAAGCTCACAGAGTGTGAGATTAACTGTCAGCAGCCTCAGATTTACAGCTCGTTGTCACAGAGTCGACCTGAATGCCAATGAGCGCCCTGCTCCTGAGCTCAGTCACAGGCTGCTTTCACCATGCTGCAGCCCAGGCAGGCCAGAAGTGATGGTGTCGCTTTTGAAATCCAGGGATGAGCTGCTCTTCTCTGAATACAGCCATAGTTCATAAGCACTGTGCAGGCATGGAGTGGGGATGGATGGGTGGGTGGATGGATGGATGGGTGGATGGATGGGTGGATGGGTGGATGGATGGACTGATGGGTGGATGGGTGGATGGATGGATGGATGGATGGATGGTTGGATGGATGGATGGACTGATGGGTGGATGGATGGATGGATGGGTGGGTGGATGGTTGGATGGATGGATGGATGGATGGACTGATGGACTGATGGGTGGAT
>NW_008359444.1:581167-686376 GCF_000622305.1 Nannospalax galili
TGGGTGGATGGATGGATGGGTGGATGGATGGATGGGTGGGTGGATGGGTGGATGGATGGATGGATGGATGGGTGGATGGATGGGTGGATGGATAATACATTCTTCATTTTAATTCAAAGAATATTTCTTCTTACTGAATTTGCATGTTGTTCAAAAGTAAGAGTTGGTGAGCAGTTCAACAGTAGACACTGAGTTTGATGAGGCTGTCTCTTTCAGAAAGGCTCTCTTCTGGCCACTCCTAGCAAGCATTTAGGCGTCATCCGAGTCTCTTGGCAACAGGGACAGGAAACTCTATAAGTGGGTCCTCTGAGCTGCCAGATCCCTTTTCAGGTCCTGTCCAGGGGTCCTGTGATGCTCTAAAGGATCTCTCTCTGGGGCAGCCTGCTTGATTGGCCAGGATAGCCTGCTTGGCCCTCCTCCACCAGAAACTGGAGGGCAAAGCTTGAGATCAGCTGAGGCAGGATGGCAGATGACATGCCTGCTCTTTGTGCTGCTCATAGGTAGCCATGGTGGGCAGCTGCTTTTGCGTGTCCCATCAGTGGGCCGAAGGTTGCATGAAGTTCCGGCCTCCTCCTTCGTTCCTTGTCACAGGAGTGTTCTCCGTGTGACACCCTGGTGCAAGGCCACCCTGTCCTGCTACCGGGGCCCACCACACACGATCACTGGCCCTCAGCTAGTGCTTAGGTCCTTGCATATTTGTGACATCTCTGGGCCCACAACCAACACCCAGCTGGCCCTCCCTGCATAATCCCCGTCCCCAGTGGAGGATGCCTGTGCTGCTAAAAGGTTTGGTTTCTCTTGGTTCTTAAGTTGGTTTTTTATTAAGACCCAGTGGGTATGCTTTTTGTACTTAATGTCTTTGTGCTGAAATTTATCCAGAAACACCTTTGGGTGTATGTGACTTCCTGCAGGATGTCACCATCCACATGGGCCTGTGTGCTGGTTGCCTGTGAATGGCCTTCATGGATGTTATTGTGGAGGCTCCTGGTGTGCGTGCGTGCATGTGTAGGTATTTCTCCAGGGTGCTCACTGGGTGCAGATGTTGGGTCAAGTGACACCAACACCCAGCTTGAGGGAACACTGCAGGACCCCATCCAGTTCATCTTGGCTACAGGGATTTTATTTTTGCTTTCTTTAAAATATCTATTTTTCCTGGAAAAGATGTTTCTTGAATTCTCCTGGGTGATTTACACAAAATCTCAGACCAAAATGGAACACCGGCCAGGCAATCACGGGCATCCCCTCCCCCTCCTCACTCCATTGTCTAATTCACTCTCTTCCCCTGGAGCTCTCTGTCTGTGGGACAGCTGCCACCCCTCTAGAACGTGACCGTCTCGTTCTGAGCAATAATGGAGCCTTTCATAGTATGACCGTGAGGCCATTAATAAGAGATGTCATTGCTAGAGAGGCACATCAGAAAAGTAGGCAGAGCACCCCCACTGATGGCTGAACAGCTGCCTGCAGCCTAGAAAGGAAAGGAACCAAGCACGGACGGAAGCAAGCAGAAAGTGCACATGCGCAGGCACACTCACACCTGCCTGCACCTTGAAGGGATACTAGGGGTGGGGAAGGACTCATGTGCCTGTGTATTCGATTATGTGTATGTGTGCGCACTTACATGCAAGTTCCTATGCATTTGGCTTTGTGTGTGCACACGCACACATTGGATTGATTGGATATAGTTAGGCAAAGGCCTGGCAGCCTGGGCAATGGACTCAGTATCCTGGTTGGCAGGCAGGGGTGTGGGCAGAGCCTCGAGTAGCACAAGTCTTGGTCCATCCCTTCACTATGAACAAAAGCCCTGGAGCGTCAAGCCTGGCCCCACTCCTAGAACTGCCCTCTTGCCTTTGCCCACCTATAGACTTTTACTTTTAACAGTTCTCTAAGAACTGGGATGGGGGCCCCTGGGTAGCAACAGACCAGTGCCCCAGCTCTCCAGCCTGAGCCAGGAGGGTAGCAGAGGGGACTGTGGTGCTGGTGGCCCTGTCACTCTGTACCTGCTGCCTCATGCTCTCCAGAACTCAGGAGCTAGAGCTCCAAAGACACAGTATAGGGCCCAGGGGGTTGTGTTTAGGTTCTAGTCAGTGTGGTCCTGGCCTTCGCTAGCTCTGGGTGCTGTATCTATCAGAACCCAGGCTTTCTGGGCTTGGCATCTAGCTCAGAGCAGACTCCTGCTACCTCTATCTGCAGCTGATGAAGAGTCTTCTGTGAACAGAGAAGCCACAGGGGCTCAGTGGCAGCAGTTCCAGTGGCAGGAAGGAGCATGAGGCAACGCAAAGGCAGCAGATGGAACCCAGTGGTGACTGTGGAGGGGCTGGGTCCCACACTGCACGCACAGCTTTCTCATAAGCATAGGAGGGGGCATCCAGAGGTTCCTGTGTGCCTTTGCAGCCTTTTCTCTGAGCCCAGGTCTTTCTTGCCTGCTTGCAGAAGAATGGGCCAGGCTGGGAGGTTGAGCCTAGGGCAGTTAGGCTCCTGGCTTCCCACCCAAGCAAAATGTCACAGAATCTTGGGTTTGGTCCTCAAAGCATCAGGGCCCGTGAGAGAAACTGGGGCAGCCACACTGTTCTCTGGATCTTTGGCCTGGCTGAAAAGAAAGCGTGTCTATCATGGCCAGTTACCCCAGGGTAAGGCAGAGACACAGCCTACTAGAGACACAGCCATTGGAACAGGCTGATTAAAGGGGTTTGGCTCACATGACCCCAAAGGCTGAGACACTGTCCCCTCAATCTGTGGTCTTCAAGCTGGAGCCCCAGGAGGAGAAGCTGAGAAGTCTGAGCTGTTCTTAGACCTGCAGGGGCAATTTAGGCATTTCAAAGAAAGAATGAGTTTCAAAGAGAGAATGAGCCAGGGATCAAGCTGAGCCCAGTTCAGGAGAGTCAGAGAAAGAGTTACAAAGCAGTAAGAGTCCAGGCCTCACAGGGATCTGCAGCTGTGCCTGCCAGCTGGCAGATAGCAAAGTGAGGAATGAGACCCAGGGACCAAGACCCTCCCCCTTCCCATTCCATTTCAAAGGCAAGACTTGCAGGGCCTTGGCAAAGCTTCTGAGCTACACACACACACACACACACACACACACACGCGCGCGTGTCAGCCCTTCTCAGACGTTCTAGAGGGAGACCAGGTATTGCTGAGCAGTCCGTACATGCTTCTCAGGAGGCAGGCGAGGGACTAGTTGATCTGTGGCTGCCAGGGGGAGCTAAGCCAGTCTCCTAGTCTAAGAGTGGCCAGGACAAAGAGGAAGAGGAGGAGGAAAAGAAAGCTAAGGCTTTTGTCTGGTAAGATCATCTACTCAATTTAACCCCAAATTAGAATCTGGGGGAAGAGGCCTTGGCTCCAAAACAGCCCTCATGTTATCTCTTGTTTCTGGGCATGTTTGGCTAATACTACTGGACAAATCAAGCTTGTGAGGAAGGTTCTGTTTTTAGCCGGTCTTCCAGTGTCCTGTAAGTAGGAGTGAATTGCTTTGGGGTCCTAAAGTGCAATGTTGGGGGGCTTCAGGATCCCAGCCCTCCTAATAGGCTCCCCATTTGGGAACCCACATTGTGCTTGACTCTGGACCCTGAGTGAGGTTGTGGACCCCCAGACTTTGCCAGTACCACCATCTGCACTCCCAGGACCCCAGGAAGGTGCTCATCCCCTGTGCTAGCAGCTTGCTGTTTCCTAACAGCTGAAATCCCATGAAAACTCTCAATGCAAACACAGGTGGCAGGGCTGCTCCCCGACTCTGTTTTGACATAAATCAGAATGCTGTTTCCCCATCCATATGCCGGGCCGTTTCACATGCTACCCAAGGGTGTTGCTTCTGCAGCTCTGAGAGACAGCATCCTCAGGCTTGCTGGCTGAGCTCGCCACGGCTACCACAGGAGCAGAGTTAGGGATGACCCTGCTATTACCCCTCTCCACCCCCAGCCCTATCCCCGCCCCACCCCCTTCCTTGCCTACTCATTTTGGTTCCATAGCTCAGCCCTTTGCTTTTTCTATCAACTCATCCCACCCTTTATCTCCATCCCCATCACAGATCAATACTGAAATTCCATTAGCCTCTCACCCTCCCAGATAGAAGACAGACTATGGATCTGGTGCTGGCCCTCATCACAACACATCACAGTGCCATAAGGCAGGCATTGATTGGTCCTACAGTCTCTGCTCCATGAGGCTTTGACCTGGCTGGGGGCCCAGCAGCACCCTGTGCCACAAGCTTCCTCCACAGCATGCATCTCCCCTGTGATGGTCTGCTCAACTGACCTTTAGGGTCAGTTCCTCCCACTCTGTAAACTGAGAGCGAGCTCTCAAGGAGGTATGTGGCAAGCTATGCCTCCCTTTGTCACTGTGGAGTTCTTGGTATGGCCTCTGACACATCCACATGGCAGAGTAAATCACTGACTGTACTCATGGAGACTGAGAACCATATCCTGTCCAACCTCAGCATCGTAGCTCCCCAAGCTTCCTGGTGACAGAGGAAGTGGAGTGTTCCAGGGTCCTCAAGATCACCCCCATGCTGGGTGACTCACTAGGATCGACAGAACTTGTGCATCATCTCAGATGGCTGAGTCATTACAGTGAGGTCATTGGATACACTGCTTCATCATCGGCACAGGAAATGGGAGCACAGGCAAAGTCGCAGGGTCTTGAACAGATTTGGAGCTCTCATTCCTGTGAGATGTGCACAGAACACACTCTACAGAATGGAAACAACCACATTTATGCTGTGCTCCTGCCTGGGGAAGTCCATCTGAGATGCAAAGTTCCAGGCTTTTATTGGGTCTGTTTGGATGGGTGCCCTTCCCCCATCCACAAGATCCAGGCCTGGAAGGAAAGGCAGGGCCTGCCTGCTATAGTCAGTTTATTTGTGTAGTCCGAGGGGCAGGACCTTGTTTCAGAAGCTGTGGTCCCAACTCAAGGTTGTAGGCAGACCCTCTGTGGAGAAAAAGTAGCCTTGGACTTCCTGACCACAGTGGCACTTGTGAGTGAGGAGTTTCAGGGCTGAGCTAGAACTGGACCAATGACTGCGTGGAGCTGAGGAGCCCTGTGGGCCAGATACCAAGACCAGACACGTAAGATGGTCTCACTCCTGTTTACTCTGTGCCCTGCATGGCCCCAGTCTAACTGAGATCTTGAGTTGAAGCTGGACCAGTGTCCAGAAAGAGAAGGAATACAGGGGGATGGCACCCTCCCAGAGTACTTGGGACTTGGCAGGGTTGACAACAGGGATTTGAGAGGACTGGAAGCCTGGGAACAGAATGATGCCTCTGCCTGTATGTGTGTTGGGGGGGGTGTGCCTTGTGTGCCTGTATGTGGATGTATGTGTGTGCGTGTGTCTGTGTCTGTGTGTATTGTGTGGTACAGTCATGGATGAGGGTAGAAAGGTAGCTATTCTGGAGTTGTGTGCATGTATGTGGATGTGTGTGTGTGTGTGTGTGTGTGTGTACATTGTGTGTGGTATATCATGGATGAGGATGGAAAGTCAGCCATTTAGCATCTCTGCAAGTACATGGCTATAGATGTGTGCATTGTGTGGTATAGTGATGGATGAGAGCAAAAAGCCAGCCATTCTGGAGCTGTGTGCATGCATGTGCTATATGCACACATGTGTACACCTGTACACATGTATTCAGTGTGCATGTGTGGTATGGTGTAGTGATAGATGAGGGTGGAAACTCATCCTTTTCTGGAAATTGTGTATGTGTGGGACGTGAACTGTGTGCATGTGTGTGTGAATGTGCAGTGTGCACACATGCAGTCACAGATGAGGGTAGAAAACCGGCCACCTTGGAAACAGCGGCAGTGAACAGAGTGTGTTGCAAGCCGGGCAGCTACTGGCTCAGAGAAGGACAGAGCAAGTGACCTGGCAGTCGGATCCTTTGTCGTCCTTCGTCGTTAGGGAGTGGCATTTTGTGTTTAATGAATTTCTGCTCCATGTTGTCGTATGTTGTCCACACTTCAGGCAGTTAGTCACATAATTCAGAGAGGCGGTTCATAGGGCGGGAGGGTTGGTGGGTAGAGTGTCAGGGCCTCTGTTCTCTTCAGACTGAAGTGTCTTGGTGGCAGTCCCCCGCCCCGTTTTTTCCCTGACTTTCTACCTGCAAAATGAAGGACTAGAGCAGAAAGATCTTCCCTCCTTTTTGTGATGCTCTAAAAATAGACGGCTCCGTGACAACTTATTTAGAAATGAGTCAGGTTAGAGACAGAGAACAATGTGTTATTTTAATGGCAGCAGTGATTTCAACTATAATGTGTGTAGAAGTTAGCATATGTGTAACATGACTGCTTTTATTTTTTATTCTGTGTGAGATAATGTACTCTTATGTAGATGCTCATGTCTGAGTCCTCCCCCACCCACTGCATCAGGGACTGATCTGGGGTCCGCCCTCTTTGTTAAAGGGAACCTTAGTAGCTCCTTTTATGTTTACAAACATTAAAATTTGTGAAAGTAATAAGAAAAAAATAGAATTCAGCAGAGGCCCTCTCTTTAAGTACAGAGAAAAATGAAAATTGGGTAGAAATGTGGCAGCTGCCAGGGACAACTGAGGGGGTTCAGGTAAAGTCTGCACTGGCTCTGTAAGATGCACAGATGAACATGTGTGAGTAGCTGGTCTCCTGGGAGGGCATCTGCCAGCTACAGGCTCCAGATGTGGATTGTGGTGGGTCCTGGGTCCACAAAGCTGGTACTATCGTGATGGGATAGCACTGCCCACATGAAGAGCCAGTCTGGTCATAGCTATTGCCCTAACTCTAGTGCTTCTCCTAACCCTGACCTTTGAGTGCTGTCCCACAGTGTGTCCTTTTATGTGTGCCTTGAGGACATTGCACTAAAGCACTTCTCTTTTTCAGGGATAAACAGTGCACCAATGAGGGTTATTCAAGTGAGATTTCTGTTCCTGCTGGATGATCCCATCCGCAGTCCAGGAAAGTCTTCCTTCTTATGGATGGACAGACTCCCTGGCTGGAGGTGGCTCTTCTGTCTTCTTCACATCCTTGGTGGTCCAAGGCTGTCACCCTCCATGCTGAAGTTAGGAGTGTGTGTATGCATGTGTGTTCATATGTGTGTATGTATGTTCATGCATGTGCTTACTCAAAGGCCAACACACAGATGTGAGCCCTTTCGAAGCACCTAGAAGCTGACACACTGGGCAGTGAGATTTGCAGCCAGCTGTGACCAAGTGTTGTATTTTACAAAGTTCAGTAGCCCAAGGGAGGAGTGATCACCCTGTCTGGAAGTATTAGGTTCATTTTATATTTGTGTCAGAGGAAATGTTCCACTGTGGTGCAGATGACCAAGTAGTTATGGTCCCCTAGGTCAAAACCTGGAGAGAGTTTATAGGATTGGACACATAAGCCTCTTCTTCAGTGGGTGCAGAATTCCACTGGGAAATGCATTGAGTGCACTTGTCATGAAGGGTCCGTCTCTTCCTATTGCCATTCACGTCACGGTTCCTGGTACACTTGGACAAGGTCAGTGCCTCTCTAGTTGAGCCTGACATTTGGTCTCAAGTCTGAAATCTTCAGTCCTGGGTTCATGGTGTTATCTCATTTAAATGACTGCCTTTTCTTGGCACATTTATTCAGCTCTGAATGGCAGACAATGGTCTGTATTAATAAATGCTGCCACACATCTATAGGTGAGGTAAACCATTTAGCTAAAGATAAGTGACTGTAAAGAGAGCATCTAGAAATGGTCTCAACTCCATGCCATTCCCTGCCCACCTGGCCGCCTCTGGGGGAGTTCCTGGCCCAACTCCAAGTGAACTTGCATGAGAACAACAGCTGGTTAGGAACTGAAAACCGCACTGGAGACTCTCCCTGCCTCACACCCCTCTGGTTTAGTTGGATCATGGTTTTGCATGTTGTGTGTGTCTGTAATATGTCATAACACCCTCTGACATTCTAAATCATAGTTCTGGGATTTCCTTTAAAAGACAGACTATACAGAAGGAAGCATGTAAATATGTACTGATGCTTATCAAGTTGTTGCTGTTTATATGTAAAGTGTATGTATATAGGAGGAACATGGCACACTGGATGTTTCAGATAATATCCACAAACCAAATTGCACTTCCACCTGGCTGTGTTCCTGAAAGCTCATGTCTATCTCGATGTTCCTCTCTTTACATCTCATTGTTCCTGTGTCATCAGCACCTTTTCACTTGATTCCAAAGTCAGAACTGGGCTTTTGCCAAAAAAATAGTGAGCATTTGTTAAGTATTTCAAAAGTAAGGTACATTTTCTAATCCCAGACTGAAACTTTTATCCCAAATGCTGGGTCGGACTAGCTTCCCTCCAGCATTTGGACTCTTGCTGCTAGCTCCTAAAACAGGAAATGTCTGTGTAATGGCCCTGTCCTGGTGAAGCAGGAGGAGACTCTGAGACCTTGAAGTGTCCCCAGGAACACACGCTGCGTCATTGAGGCATGAACCTCGATCTCATGTTGCATTAAGTTATCAGCCCACTCAGTCTGTGTGTACCGCACAGACCAGCATAAGCATTTTCGTTTGTCTAAACTAGAAATCCACGTAAACCACAGAGTCCTTTGTGAACAGCCACATGACGTGTACTTTGTTTCCACGGTCTAGCGTTCTGTTGCTGAAGGCTATGGCTGTGACTTACGTCTTTGCCCTCACAGACTCTGTAGCCTTCAGGAAACCCGAGTGCCTTACACGGCTTGTGAACACAAACGAGGGGAGGGGCGGAGAGTGGCTTTGAGGCACTGGTGGCTGATCAGCTCTTGCCGTCACTCCGTCATTGAACCCTTCAGATGGGTTGTGTGTTTTAACACAGTGATGGATCTAAGTTTAGGCTCAGGAAAATCATATTGTGAATATATGTATCAAAGCATATATTTGTTTACTGTATCTTTTCTAAAAAGCTTTATTGTAAACTTATGCAAAAAGGAGCAGGGCTTGTCTTCTCATGGCAAAGCGCCAGGCAGTATTTGTGTTCTATGAAGCAATTCCTTAACACCCCCTCAAACACATTCTGTTCAGTGCAAACAGTACTCACAGGCTTAAACTAGGTTTGTATGGTGGTCAACTACAAATTTTACATGTATTTTTGTATTGTGGTTCCTATAATATATACCAGAGAATTTTTACTTATTTGTAAATTACTGTACAGTTTTAATAAAAATTGTTTTAAATCCTAGCTCAGTGTTCCTCCATGGTGTTATTAAAGTGTGAATTTGTCATTGATGTTAATCATTTCTGCTTTTACTGTCTGAACAGTAGTGCTTGTTTCTATGCCAGAGACATAATCTGGACCTATACCCATTGGGGAGGGAGATACACTCCACCTGCAATCTCATCCTGAGTCTTCTAAAGTCATCTGAAGGCCAACTCTTCAGATAGAGGCACCTGGCAGCCACTGGCTAAGGGTGGCCACGTGGAAGACCTCTCCAAATGACCTTGTCTAATGTGGAACATAGAAAATAACTCAAATAGTTTAGCAAAGGGGAAGAACTTTGCACCTCAGTAAGAACAGTTGACTGTGTCTATTGTAGATGCTCCCACAACTGGTGAGGAGAGGAGGTTTTCTGGGTCTTTTGGGGGCAAGTGGGAAGCTCAGGGCAGGTGGAAAAGTGTTGGCCTTGGCTCACTGACAGCTTGTCATCACTCAGAGTATCACAGAAAGTCCTTGTTCCAACTTGTGCTCTGAAGGGGCTGGCTGGGCTGACAATATGATGGTGAAGTTCTCTGTTCAGAGTCCATCTCTGTAGGCTCCAAAGTGACAGCACAGCGCCCTGATGGGCTGAAGGTGGAGGTGGGTTGCCCCAGAGCACCTCTTCCTTCTCACCTTAAATCCTCAGCCTTAGCTTTAGCGCAGGTTGGAAGCCACCCAACCAGATCATCAGACCCTCTTCTTGCTGAAGATTCAGAGTCAGGGCCTCACAGCACCAGAAATGACCAGAGTCCAGTAAAATAGACCCTGGCTTCACCTGCAGGCAGGAAGCAGTGCTGGAGTCGTGTCCTGAGGGCAAACCCACAAGGTTCTTTGGGACAGTCTTGCATCTTGAGTCCGGTCCGTTCAGCACTTGTTGAGTGGACAGCACCCTCTGCTTGGTCTCCAGAGGGCAGGAGAGGGAGAGGCTGCACGACCGCCCCGGTTCCACGGGTCAGACCTCAAGCTTGAGGCTTGGGACACCTGACCCGCCCATCTCCCACTCCCACCATGACAGCGCCACTACCCAACCGGCCGGTGAAGCTTCCGGCCCGGCCCAAGCTCGGCGGACGCCTTCGAGAACAAGATGTTACTGCTGAAAGCGCCGCGCAGCAGCGGCCAAGGGCCTCAGGTCAGAGAGCCACAGCAGGGCCCACACGACCCCGTGGAGGAACCAAAGGAGCCAAGCAGAGACGACCCGGCCAGTGTGGCCTGTCCGCAGGGTCGGCCCGGTGTGGCCCTGGCCCTTGGTCCCCTGCAGGAGAAGGATGGACGTCGTGGGCGGGGATGTGGTGCTGGCAGCCGTGGGCGCGCAGCGCGTCCGTCCGTCCGTCCGTCCATCCGTCCGTCCGCGCCCTGCCGCACCTGGACTTCTCCTCCCTGAGTCTCCACCTCGGTCTCTCCTCGCCGCCCCCAGTCCAGCCCTGTGGTCTCTGGCTGTCTCCCTCCCGGTTCTCTCTGACTGGTCCTCTCCCTCTGGCCCCCATGGCGACGGGCCACCTCCACCTCCTAGCCCCGCGGTCACATCAGACCAGGCTCTCATGCTCCGGCCTGGGGCCGTGCCTGGATTTGGCCAGACACACCTGGCCAGTCTTCTGCTCTTCCAGAGCCGCTGTCGGGATACAAGAAAGGTCTGGAACCCCGGAGCCTGGGGTGCCCGGGGTCACGACAGGGCAGCGCGCAGGCGGGGCCCGGCGGGACGTGACCGCACCAACTGCGTACACGTCGGTCCGGAAAGGTCGTAACCCACCCCTCCCCATTCAGCACCGGCGAGTGCGAGCTAAGATCGTGGCAGTGGCCGCCTGGGAGCTCCAGGGGGCGGTTCGGAGAGCGCGCGGGGCGGGGCCGGGATGCAGATGAGCCAGTCGCGCGCTCACTCTCCGACGCCCCGCGCCCTGCGCTCACGCTGGGCTCCGCGCGTGTCCCGCTCCCAACGTCTGCGTCCGTGCAGCCCCTGCCGGGGACTCCCGGTCGACCGGCGGATCAGGATGTCTTTCCAGGGCAAGAAGAGTATCCCCCGGATCACGGTGAGCCCTGCTCCCGCCCCCGCTGCGTCCGCCCGGGTGCCCACCGCGGGGGTGGCCTGCAAGCGCGGCGGCCGCCTTCCCAGCCCTGCCCGAGAGTCCCACACCCCGCTCCAGCCCCCGGCGGGGCGCCAGCCCTTCCCCTCCGCCCGTGGCGCGCTGCGGGCAACCGACACCGTCGCTCAGCGGGCGCGCAGGCCCTGCGTGGACTCTGCGGGGCCGGTTGGGATCCGCTTGCACAGGCCGGGTGTGCCGGCGGCCTGCTCCCTGGAGCGCAGGTGGCCGTGCGAGGTCCCCGCGGGGCCTAGCCGGGGAAGCGAGCGGATACTGCCTGGAGGTCCGTCTCCCGGGCGGCTGGCCGAAGCGGCCTTTGTTGGCCCCGGGCCTTGCGGCGCGCGGATGCTGTTCCTGGCGCAGCCCGCAGACCGCCCAGCCCCTGGCTGCGCCGCTTCGGTGTCTCTAGCGCTTTGTCCGAAACAAAGCGATTTAGCCCCGGCCACTCGGTCTGGAGCCCCTGCAGGCCCTGAGCCCCTCCAGGAAGCCGGGCTCGGTGACCCCGCGGGAGGTGAGTAGTAACTGACCATTGACCGACCGGCACCCTGCTGCAGTCCCAGCTTTCTGGACAGACCCTCTCTCCGGTACCGACAGGCTGACAGCTGGAGGTCAGTGTGTCCACCCCACTTGTCCAGGAAACAAAGCCTTCCCACTGAGGGGCTGGCCAGGAGCTTGGCAGGGAGGGGAGGGAGAGAGGGAGGCTCCTGGGATCAGCTGGATCAGGATGGGGAGCTCTCAGGGTCTCAGACCCAACTGTGGGTGTTGTTTTCACATGAGGGCTATGGAGCCTGGCCAGGCTGTTAGGGAGGTCAGCTCCCCAGCCTTTGAGGGCTTCACTCCTTCCTAAGAAATTCAAAGAGGAAAGAGCCTCTCCTCCTGGAACAGAATGAGTTCCTGCCTCTTGACTGCCTACTGTTCTCAGGGATCCAGGCCCAAGGAGGAAATCCTGTCAGCCAGCTGGCTGTGGAGATGTGGCCAGTGGAGATGGCAGGCTCACGAGGACCTTCCTAAGGGGTTAGGCAGTCTGTTAGGAAGATGGAGAGGGTTTACCAGAGTTCTACCCATCCAGATGGAGGGTCTTTCATAGCATGGCTTGTTCCACCAAACCCAGAAGATCCCAGACTCCAAGTTTTGGTGCCTAAAACCTGGAATCTAATCAAGGACCCCAGAACACAAGACTCTTCTGGCCCAGGGCTTCCCCCTAAGGGCTGGGTTTTCCTGAAAGTGGCTGGACCGAGGGAAAGGGGTGGGGGCACAGCAGCTCTGAAAAGGGGTGAGGGTAGTGGATCTGGGTAGGCACTAGTGCTCAGCGGGGCTGGTCAGTGAGTACCTGTAGGTAGCTGAGGAGAGACGCAGTAACTGGGCTGCAGCCTCACTTTGCACAGCGTCAGCAAGCTTCTTCATGACGTTCAGGTAGTAAGTCTTTACAGCTTTGTGGGCCACACCATGTCCGTTCCACCTGAGTACTCTGGAACAGAGCTATTTCATGGACATGACTGAATCCATGAATTTCATCTGTGAACATTGAAATATGTACTTCATAAAGTTTTTACAAGTCATGGAATACTTTTTTCCAACCAGTATAAAACTTGAGAACTATCTGTGGCTTTGTGCTGTACAAAGACAGGCAGAGGGCTGGATGATGTGGCCTGTGGCATAGTTGCCAGGCCTTTGGTAGACTGTCATAGTGGTAGAACAGCAGAACTCTGAGAGTTCAGAGTTCAACTCTGTTGTCAGAGCAGTGAATGTTGCAAAAAGCTCCCCATCCTTGCAGACTCGGGGGGTGGTCTGTTCGCCATACCCTCCGCTGCTTCTCCTGGCCTCACACTCATGGTACAACAAACAAACGCTTGCAGCCCTGGCCCTGCTGCCCTGTGCCACAGGAGCCCTGGTTGTGTGGCCAGGCTTCCCTGTTCAGTGCAGACTGCCCTCCCTGGTCAGCTCATAGGGGCAGTGTGGCTCATGATGGGAAGGAAAAGGACATCAGCAGGTGTCCCTCTCCCATGTGGTTCTGCACCTGTTCTCCACCAAGGCCAGGTCCCCAACTCCGAGGGCCTGGCAGAGTTCTGTTGGTAAGGTCTATTTTCTGTATGACTCCTGACTGGTTGGTTGATCTTAGAAGTATCTTTTTTTTTTTTTTTTTTTTTTAGGGTCTCCCACTGGTCTGGAGCAGCACTGGAATTGCTAGTGTGCCCCACTACATCTGACCCTTTTTTTTTAAACATGGGCTCTGGGGACCCATACTATAAGCACTTTACCAAGTGAAGCCATTTCCCCAGCCCCTCTTTATATAGTCTTAAGGCAACAGTTGGATGATTTACTATGTAAAATAACAGCAAAAGCTGGTCCTAGTGGCACATCTCCGTGCTGGTTTGTTGTTTTTAAGAATTTTTTTTTTTTTTTTTTTTTTTTTTAATCTTTTTGAGACAGGGTCTCCCTGTGGCCCTGGCTGGCCTAGAACTCACTATGTAGACCAGGCTGGCCTTGAACTCACAGGGATCTGCCTGCCTCTGCCTCCCAACTGCTGGGATTAAAGGCACGCATGACCTAGCCCAAATGGTCTTAGAAGTTATCTTACGGGTGCCAAGCAGTGGAACCAACTTCTTTGGTGCTGTAGCGCATGCTGTTGGGGTTAGACCAGGGAGCTGGCCTCACCCACAGACTCCTCACCCACTCGAGTGCTGCACACTGCATTGGGGCCTGTGGCCATCTGATTTCTCTGTTGCCCTTCACACCCATGGCTCTCCATCATTTAGTCCTGCCCACCAACTCCCATTCCTTCTCAAGTTCATGCCTGGTAACCGTGTTCATAACCCTGGTCTCATCTTCCCTGGATAACCTCAGAAGCCACCCCACTTCCCTTGTTTAATACCATAATCTGCTGTCTTCCCAGCAGCCCAGGTGATCTCTGTATTAATCGGAGCTAATCAAACCTGCTTCTGGCCCCCAGTGTCAGCCCGTAGACTCTGGAGCCCTGACTCCTGTTCCTCCTCTTGCTAAGTTGTAACCCTTAGTTTCTTCTGAGGCCTGATGTCAACTCAAGCTCTATCCTGCCACAGGGCCTTTGTACAGCTGCTTCTGGGCTTGGAACAAGTTCCTCAGGCCACTCACACTGAATGGCTTCTAGTACCAGCTCCTCAGAGAAGCCCCAGGGCAACCTCTGTTCCTCCCTCCCTCAGCCTGTCTCGTCCCCCATCTTTGTGCTCTTCTGTCTGTCTCAGTCTGATGACCTGTGCATGAGTTTTACCACCTCCATCTGTCACCCCCTGAGCTGCAGCCTCTGGACTGAGGACTGATGCTTCTGGGCTCTGCTTTCCCTCAGACTTCCTGACATCATCATGGGCCCACAGCATTCTGGTATACCAAAAGCCTCATTAGCTCTGTCAGCCCCTAGCCTCTTCAGTGCGCAGGGGAACAGCTAGGAGCCCCTTCCGGGTTGTCAGCTCTTCCCTCTGGATGGATCTTTCTGACAGTGATGTGGAAGCTGTGAATGTATCCACTGTGTCTCTACACTTTCCCCAACACAGCTTGACCCTGGTGTTCCCGTTCAGCCCCCTGCCTTCATTATCTGAACAGTCAGTGCCAGGGCTATGTGGGGCTGCCTCTGTGGTCTGCTATTTGTGAGATCCCCACCTGGGCATATAGTAAACAAGACTTTGAGCTTGTTCTTTTTTTAAACAGGGTCTCACAATGTAGCCCCAGCTGGCCTGGAACTGGCTATATAGACCAGGCTGGCCTTGAACTCACAGAGATCCACCTGCCTCCGCTTTCTGAGTGCTGGGACTACAGGTGTCCACCTCTTGGCTTGAGATAGTTCTTATGGCTACAGACTGTCAGAATTTCAGTCATTCCAGGTGCCCTAGAGATGTTTCCTAACAACTAGGGAAAGTCTCCATCAGTGTCCATCGTTTTGTTTCTACCAGAGTGACCGCCTTCTCATCAAAGGTGGGAAGATTGTGAATGATGACCAGTCCTTTTATGCTGATTTGTACGTGGAAGATGGTCTGATTAAGTAAGTTTCTACCCAGAGACCTTCATAGATTGTATGTGTGCATGCACAGCACTGGGTCCTCTGCATTGCCCTCCTGAGACAGTGTGTTTAGTTCTCTGGGCAGGCAGGTGGCTATCTGAGCTGCTCTTTTCCTCAGGGTCAGGAGCCCAAACACCCACTTCTCAGAGCCACCGACTTGGCACAGAACTTGTTCAGGTTCTGATCTGGGCTCTCCATGAACAGTGACATCTTCCCTTATTGCTTTCAGACAAATTGGAGAAAACCTCATCGTGCCCGGGGGCATCAAAACCATCGATGCCCACGGCCTGATGGTCCTGCCTGGGGGAGTTGACGTCCACACCCGGCTGCAGATGCCTGTGCTGGGCATGACTCCAGCCGATGACTTCTGTCAAGGGACCAAGGCGGCCCTGGCGGGTGGGACCACTATGATCCGTGAGTATGCAGCACCCCTCTCTGGGGCAGAGGCCCCCCGTCTCCATAGTACAGGAGGAGTGTTGCATGAGGCTGTTTCCTAAGTTATCCTTCCTTATGTCTCCATCTAAAGCATGGTGGACACTCGTGCTGTCCTTGCTTCTTCTGGTCCAGTTACCTTGGCCAGCTCTGGGATGCTGATGGGCTCTGTGATGAAGATGGATATGTGCCCACTTACTCCTTTGTGGGTACTGGCAGCTGGTCAGGAACTGGGGTTTGGAAACTCCGTTGCTCTGGACAGGAGGTTGGGGGTTGTGTTGTTTGACTGTGAACCTCGCCTCTGAAGGTCATTTGCAGTAAGTTCTTACCTGTGTTAAGGAATTGTTAAAGATGGAGGCTGTGGTTTTGGGAAACAGGCCACCTATACCGACCATTTTAAACTCCCTCCATATATGTCTCAACTCATTATCAACAGCGATCTCATTTCATGAGGGATATGTATACCAGGCATGGGACATAGATTTGTTTTGTTTTTTTGCTTTTTTGTTTTTTTTAAGACAGGTTCTCACTGCATGAGATACACCTGCTTTTGCCTCTCAAGTGCTGAGATTAAAGGTGTCTGCCACCACGCCCACCAGCTCATAGGTCTTCTAAGATCTCCCCCCTACACAAAGCTTGGCAGAGGAACCCTTTTTTTTTTTTTTTTGGTGTTTTTGAGACAGGGTCTCCCTGTATTCCCAGCTGTCCTGGAACTCACTATGTAGACCAGGCTGGCCTTGAACTCACAGAGATCTGCCTGTCTCTGCCTCCCCAGTGCTGGGATTAAAGGCATGCACCACCACGCCCGGCTGAGGAACCCTATTTAACAAGCCTGTGAGGTGAATTCATACCCTGCCTCCATGAACTTGCACTTGCTAAGCTCAGGAGCCAAGCGGGACCCCAGTGCATAGCCACTTTGGGCATCTCTCCATTGGTCTCAGGAACCTCAATGGCCCCGACCTCCCATGCCCACACTACATGCCTGGGAGGGGGGGCAGGAAGGTGATCTGCTTTGTGGTCCTGAGGATAAAGGGGTTACCATACACGTTTCTTTGTGCACCTGGTACACAGTAAACGTTGCCCCTGCTGCTATCAGGGAGGGTGGCCATGGAGGCTTGGGGTAATTCACCGCAACACTCGGCCACTGCCACAGTCACAGCTTGGTCTGTTTGGCTCTGTCACAAAGCTAAGGAAAACTAGCAGTGGGTCACCTGGTAATCTGCTGGAGAGGGCAACCATCTCAGGCCCCTGCTGCTCAAGCACTGTCTATGGTGGGCCGAGGGGGTCAGGACAACTGCACTTCTACTGTCACCTCTCCTGCTCCAGTGCTGAGGCCTGGACAGACTGTGAGGTGTCTCCAGGAGGACAAACGCCACAGGCATGAGGCTGGAGCACAGTGGCTTTGGGCACATGCACCCACTCTCAAGGGTCCTGGATGGTGATCTGAGTGACCTGCAGATAAGTAGGACCCTGTCGAAGGTGTGGCATGGAGGAGGCATTGGCTGTTTCCCTGGGATATACCATCCTGTTCAGTGACCCCTCTGAGCTCTTTCCTGGCACATCTCAAGAGAGACCAGTGAGTAGTGTTCAGACCTTGGACAGGGAGGGGTGATAGCACAGTGGCCGTGTGCAGGAGTGATTTGCTACCATTTGGGGTTTGTGAGTCAGTGAAGCCATGGAAACTGACTAAGTGAGGGGAGCTTTCTGGAAGTGTGGAGCCCTGCAGGGCCTGGGTGATGTGGGACAGGAGATGTCTGTGAGCAGACAGGACAGAACTGGTGGGTAGTTGAGACAGTACCTCCTTCTGCTGTGTCTTTCTCATATCCCCCTTTCTGTCTTGGGAATGTGAGATCAAATCTCCCTTGGAGACAGGGGACACTATGACTAGGTGGGGAACCTGGCTGACCCTGCTCCCCTCCACAGTGGATCATGTGTTCCCCGATGCGGGTGTGAGCCTGCTGGCAGCCTACGAGCAGTGGCGGGAGCGTGCAGACAGTGCGGCCTGCTGCGACTACTCCCTGCATGTGGACATCCCCCGCTGGCATGAAAGCGCCAAGGAGGAGCTGGAGGCCCTGGTCAGGGACAAGGGTGAGCAGCGTGAAGGGTGGGCAGTGCCTGGGGATCCCTGTGCCTTGAGGGATACAGAGGGGTCCCTCCTGGAACCCTGTGTCCTGTTGCAGTCTGGCAGCCTGAGAGCAGGTGTCTAGGAATTGAGGTGGAGGAGAAGCACTCAAAGTTATTTTTGCCTTCAAAGGTTCTAAACAACCAGGAGGTCCTCTGCCATGGACACCTCCAGTGTCCACGGTGTCCTTGGGCCCCTGGTTCTCAGAAAAGAGATGCCCAGGTGAGGAAGGTACAGCCACCTTCCCCGTGGCTGTTGGGTCCTTTTAGGAGGTTGTGTTAAGCTCTGTATGTCTGTGTTGCTGCCTGTACAGAAACTGACTCCTCTATAAATAAGGATTAGCTCCATCCCTGTAAAGAATCCTGAAGCTAAAACCACCTCAGTTTATTGGTAGGTTTGACAGAAAGTAGTATTGTACTATATGATGTCTGACCATAGTGTTCTGAGTGGGGTCTGTATTTCACATGTGAGCAGGACACTGGACTTACTGACTGCAGCCCTTGGCACTTACAGGGGACACGGCCTGGCTACTCTGGCCTCAAGGGTAGAGAGCCCTCATGAAGGCCATTTCCTTTGGGCTCCATTTCCAGAGAGTTCTCCTACTGGCGCTCTTTGGAGCACACACTTCCCCCAACCTGGGCCTGGTGGAGTCGGCTTTCCAGGCAACACCAGGAGCTCCTATAGCCTCTGAGCAAGGGTAGGAAGGAGGTGCCTACAGAGCCCCCTCTCCCTGTCAGAGCTGCCCCCAGACCATAGCTGCCATCAGATACCACAGGCAGGTCATCATGGGAGGATGGCGCAGCATGACTCAGTTTACACCAGAGTGCCTTACATCAGCACTTTGTACCCAGTGAGGAACAAGGGGCCCTAGGATTAGTGAGTTTGGGGCTGCCTCCAGACCTCTGTGGACCTTCATGGGTCCTGGTCCAAGGAAGTGGGCAGGTTCTGGCTGTCAGGAGTTGGGAAGGTTCAGCTCTGCTGCTGCTTGGACACCAACACTGTGGGCAGCAACCCCTCTTCCTGTGTGTCCAGCCTAGCCCTGAGACCAGCCTGCTTATCTCAGGGTGTAGTGAGTGTGCAGTATGAGCCATGGCATAGTGAAGTAGGACTCAGTACCTGCAGGCAGGTGACATGCCAGATGGCCCAGGAGAGGCTCCCCCAGCATTCCAGGCCTGACTGCTGACTGCCTTTCTTACAAAGCAGATATGGCTCAGGTGACAACAATCCCATCGCTGTGTTTTGTGCCTTGCAGGGGTGGATACCTGTCTGATTGCTGGTAGTGGTGCATATCTTTCTCTTTTTTTTTTTTTTTTTTTGAGACAGGGTCTCCCTGTAGCCCTAGCTGGACTATGTAGACCAGGCTGGCCTCGAACTCACAGAGATCCGCCTGCCTCAGCTCCCAAGTGCTGGGACTACAGGTGTGCGCCACCACGCCCAGCCTTGTGGTTTATATTCTTAACTGTGCTTCCCAATGGGTCAGCAAAGGGTATGAGTAGCAGTAGAGAGTCAGGTGGACTCTATCCATGTGGCCTGGCTTGTCGGTGGGGAAGGTTTGCCTTCAGGGTGCTATGCCAGTCAGCCCAGCTTCTGTGGAAGGTCCCCATCTCTGGGGGCCTCTCCTGGGTTGTCTAAGCCCCTCCTGCCTCTCCTCCAGGTGTGAACTCCTTCCTGGTCTTCATGGCTTACAAGGACAGGTGCCAGTGTACCGATGGCCAGGTGAGAGCAATTGCAGAGGAAGGAAACAGGTGGGTGTCCTTGGCTGCTTGCTGCTGGAGAGACAGCTCTGCAGACACAGGACCTCATCTCCTTCCTTCACAGATATATGAAATCTTCAGCCTCATCCGGGACCTGGGAGCCTTGGCCCTGGTGCACGCGGAGAATGGGGATATCGTGGACGAGGTGTGTGGGGTTTTGCTGCCCACGGGGTTGGCTGGGTGGGTCAAGGCGATACCAAGGAAGCTGGCTTTGTAGGCAGTCAAAGCTGGTGGAGACAGAATGAGCTCTGATGGGAGTGCTTCCTCCCACAAGACTTCTAAGGAGGGAATGTTAGGTCAGAGGTCAAGTAGCCCATGAGGTGGAGTCTTGAGGAAACACTGGAACCACAACACAAGTTTTTCCATGACGGTCACAGTTTTTATCAAAGTACCCTAGCCAGCCTTACAACGTGCCCCACTTGGGGAGTGCCGTGTGACTGGTGGGGTGGGGGGCTGGGGGAGTCTTCCAGGCATGAACCTTTGTCTTGGGCCAGCTTTCTCCAAGTCCTCTCTCTTATGAGTTTGTGATTAGGTTGTTCTGGGAGGCTCAGGGGCCTAGGATTATGCTTGGGGTACAGGGCTTGCTGGTCACAGACCTCGTGTCCAGGGCTTGAGCTCCTTGGGGCTGGAGCAAGGCGTCCTATTGGTCATTCAGGAACAGAAGCGGCTGCTGGGACAAGGCGTCACCGGCCCTGAGGGCCATGTGCTCAGCCACCCGGAGGAGGTGAGTATGGCTTGCTGAGCATACCGCTGTTCCCTCTGGGACTGGTCTAAGTCGGTTGTGCCACATGCTTGTCCTGCCCTCACCTGGGCAGCTTGACACAACAGACCCCCTTGCCTGCCTGGCATCCTCCACACCACCACTTGTCACTCCACGCATGGCACTTACCTGAGGCAAGGGATGCACTGAGTCCTGCGGACCGTGTGGGTCAGCCCGGATTCCAGACACCGAGGCCTAGGCTGGGCCCCGGAATACCACGGGTGTTGCAGAACCAGGGGGTCAGGAAGTCTCAGAACCCCTCATGGCCTCACTGTCCCTTCCCTTCACCAGGTAGAGGCAGAGGCTGTGTACAGAGCTGTTACCATTGCCAAGCAAGCCAACTGCCCACTGTATGTCACCAAGGTGATGAGCAAGGGTGCTGCTGACACAGTTGCTCAGGCCAAGCGCAGGGGTGAGTGCCAGCCCTCGCTCCCCACCTCCCTACCCTCCTGGAGCTCTGCTGGTCATTGAGGGCCTCCAGTGGTAGGCCAAACAGAGGAGGCCTCTTCATGGGGCACCTGCTTTGTTAGTCCCAGGGGTGCAGCCCAAGAGATTCAGGAGCCCTGTGTCCCCTGAGGGATGGGGCCAAACCCCAGTCTCCAGCCTTGTCAGAGAGCAGCTCTCTACTGGAGGGAGGCCCTTAGCAAACCAGGGGCCTATGCATCTATTCTCCAGGGGATGCCAGGGACAGAATTCCCTGGATGCGTTTGAGAGAGGGCCTCTGTTCCTATGGAGGGCTCGTTTTCATTTTTGCTGTGGTTTCAAGAGCTGGGGTGCTTCCTGAGGCCTGAGGGTGGGGACGCTCCCTGCCCATATCACTCTAACTAGTTAGACGCAGATCATGTGACCTGGCAAGTGAGGGGTCTGTCTACAGCTGTGGTTGGCAGGGGCTGGACTGTGCAGCCCCAGAAAGGCTGCGGAGCTCAGAGGGCCACAGAAGCCCCAGCAGCCACCAGGGCCTGGAGAGAGCTGGGACTGGGGGTAAAAAGGTGGCATGTTCAAGAGCAATAGAGGATTCAGTGCCAGTGTGTTTCCCCACCGGGTCTCATAATGAGGCTTCATTTCCTAGACCTGCCCTGAGGCTGTGGAGTCCCTGGAGTGAGTGTGTACTTGGGCATTTTCCCTTCCTCAAAGATTGATGCAGAAACCCACCCTGTTCACAAGGAAGAGGATCAGTGGGGTTGTTGGCATAGCTCAGGCAGGGCCTGTAGGAGCCTCCTCCTAAGAAGCTGCTGCAGCTGCACTGGCCCCCACCCGACCCTGAGCCTGGTGTTTTCCCTTTCACTCATGGGAACAGCTCAGCTTAGAGTCATGAGCCCTGATAGGAGGTCCAGGTCTGGGACTCAGGGTCATGAGAGTCTGCACTGACAGGCTGATGTGGTCATGTCTTACTCTGACCCAGCTAGAGTGCCCAACAGCCTGACCCCTAGCAGAGCTTTGGATATGGAGAGGGTTATTATTCCAGTTACTGGACCCCTGCCCCTAATAACAAATAACTAGCCAGGGGCCCCAGAGTTTTGAAAAGGACAAGCTTTCCTTGGCCAGTAAAGCAAGGAACAAAGGGGTGTTGGTTTCACAGTGTGAAGCCTGTGCTGTGCTCAGGCCCTTGTGGGGTGCAGGCTGCGGGTGTGATGCCTACCACAGGCCTTGCCCACTTCAGGTGTGGTGGTCTTTGGGGAGCCCCTCGCTGCCAGCCTGGGTACTGACGGCTCACACTACTGGAGCAAGAACTGGGCCCAGGCTGCGGCCTTTGTCACCTCGCCCCCCGTTAGCCCGGACCCCACCACTGCGGATCACCTCACCTCCCTGTTGTCCAGGTGAGAAGTCACTCGGTCAAAGCCCAGGTCAGCCTGTGGCCTCTGTGCCTGTGCTTCCTCCACAGGAACCCCAGGCTCCTGCAGGGCAGCCAGTCAGGGAGGTGAGGGCCCTTTGGTCCCAGCTGGGGCTCCCTTCCCCTACCCTCTGCTCTGGGCCCTTCCTGGTTCAGTTCATACCCTTCACGTTCTGTCCACGCTGTCCATGCCCTCCCTTCTGTACTGAGGTACTAGCTCCGACCTCTCCACTCCCATGGCTGGCTGCCCAGGAGGCTGGAACTGACCCAGCCTTGGCCAATCCTGGAGGGGCCAGACCCTGGGCTGCTCTGACCCTGGTTTGTTCTCAGTGGGGACCTCCAGGTGACCGGCAGCTCACACTGCACCTTCACTACTGCCCAGAAGGCTGTTGGCAAAGATAACTTCACGTTGATCCCTGAGGGCATCAATGGCGTGGAGGAGCGCATGTCTGTGGTCTGGGAGAAATGCGTGGTGAGTCCAGGCCTGGGGGGACGGGGGTGCAGGAGGGCTGTCAGCAGGATGTCCTCTTCCAGAAATGCTCCTGAAATAGAGACCAGAACCACCCCTCCCTGCCTTAGCCCAGCAGCTCATGACACCTAACATCCCTTGGGAAGAGACATCTGCATGTGTGGACAGTTCCCCTCCCTAGAGACTGTCATTGTGTATCAGAGTGGTACTCAACACCCCTTAAGTATATCATGGTTGCATTCTGTTACCTTCTCTTACTGTGATAAAACACTGACCAAAACCACTTGGGGAGGAAAGGGTTTATTTCATCTTAGTCTTCCAAGTGACAGTCCGTCACTGATGGGAAGCCGAGGCAGAAACTCAAGCAGGGCAGAACCTGAGGCAGAGACCACGGAGGAATGCAACTCACTGGCTTGCTTCCCTGGCTTGTGCTCAGCCTGTTTTCTTACACAGCACAGAACCACCTGCCCACATGGCACCACTCAGAGTGGGCTCTGCCCTCCCACATCATTTAATCAAGAAAATGCCTCACAGACATGTCCACAGGCCATTTGGATGAAGTTCCCCAGTTGAGGCTCCCTCTTCCCAGGTGTGTCAAGCTGACAACCGAAGTTATCCAGGGCAGACGTCAATGAAAAAAAAATTTTTTAAAGAATGAATTTATTCCCAGCCAAGATGGTACAGGCCTGTAGTCTCAGCACTCAGGAGACTGAGGCAGGAAGACTGAGAATTTAAAGTCAGCCTGAGATACACAGCAAAACCATGTTTGTTTGTTTGTTTGTTTATTTGTTTTTTAAAAAAGCAGGGTGCTGGAGAGATGGCTCAGCAGTTGAGAACACTGGTTGTTCTTGCAGAAGACCCAGGTTCGAATCCCAGCACCCACATGGCAGCTAATAGCTGTCCGTAACTCCAGTCCCAGGGGATCCGACAGCCTCTTCGGACCTCCTTGGGCATTGCATGACACGGGTGCACTTACCTACATGCAGGCAATACACACATACACATTAAATAAAAATTTAAAACATTTTTAAAGTTTTTTTAAAAAGCAGACGAAATGCATTCATGTATACACATGCAGGCTGGAGGGCAGGTCTCTCCTCCCCCAACATCCTAGTCCCCACCTTGAGTTCTTGTGAACCAGGGAGACTGTCACAGTGCCTCCAGGGACACCAATGTTGACATCAAAGTGTCACTGTTTATTCACAGAGGGAGCTAGACATAAGGCTGTATCCCCAGGAGTGGTCACATCGCTGAACTGCCTGGTCATAGTCATTGGTGCCCCTGCCTGGATGGGCATTTGTGCCACTGGGGTGTTGCCGTGATGCTACTGTGGCTGGAGCCCCTCCTGATCTTGAGGTGACCCACAACACAACCTCCCCTCAGCTGGTCTTCTTGCTTCTCAGGCTTCAGGGAAAATGGACGAGAATGAATTCGTTGGTGTGACCAGTACAAATGCTGCCAAAATCTTCAATTTTTACCCCAGGAAGGGGCGTGTGGCTGTGGGCTCTGATGCCGACCTGGTCATCTGGAACCCCCGAGCCACGAAGGTCATCTCTGCCAAGAGCCACAACCTGGTGAGAAGGCCTCCTTCCTCAGTAGGGTCCAACCAGGCCCTGAGGAGCTTCCCAGGAGAGGTCCAGGAATGGGGACCCCTGTCCACCCCCCAGTGTGGCTCTTGGTAGCCTTGGCCAATCCAGAGCTCTATCTACCCAGCACCTTAACCAATGCCTCGTGTCTCCTTCCCCCAAAGGTGTGTGGCTGGATCTGTTGATCCATCCTACAGATAGAGACTGAGGCAGAGGGTGCCATACCTACCCAAACAAGGGCAGGTGACCCCCCACTCTACTCCCTCTGGCTTCATAAGAACCCTATGACTTGGACATGCTGGGTTGGTTGAGAACTGATTCCTTTTGTGATACCTGTCCACTTCAGTTGCATTTTGGGTATGGGTATTAGCACAGCACATGCAGGTCACCTGCAGTGCTGGCCAGTCCTGGGGTCAGGGATGAAGGTTGCTGTGTGTGGGCCTCTCCCCAGAACGTGGAGTACAACATCTTTGAAGGAATGGAGTGCCGAGGAGTGCCCATGGTGGTCATAAGTCAGGGCAGAGTGGTGCTAGAGGACGGGAACCTGTTTGTCACCCCAGGGGCTGGCCGCTTCATTCCCCGGAAGACGTTCCCAGACTTTGTCTATAAGAGGATAAAGGCTCGCAACAGGGTAAAGGGCTGACCTGGGGTGAGGGTGAGGGGCTCAAATGGGTGCCAGGTCAGAGTCAGGGAGCTGGTGTGAAGTTTTGTCTCCTGGCTGACCTGGCTCTGACTCCCAGGGGTCAGAAAAGCAGAATGGGGCCCATCATTTGCCAAGGGGCTGCCAATCGTTGGGGAGGGAGGGGTGGAAGCCTGGCAGCTTCTGTGCCCGCTGTCAGCTGCTTGGATGCGTCTTGTTGACAGAGTACCCACAGTTGTCATAGGAAATGTGGATATAGACTCATCTATAACCACATTCCTTAGTAAATTACCACAAATGTGTTGTGGCCCAGAGCTCACAACTCCCATCCCACTTGACCTTTGAAGGGTGGGGCAGGAATGGAGACCCCGAAAGGGGCCTGAGGTGGTGCAGCTGACCGAGGCAGGCTCAGTCCCATCTGTAGATGGGAACAAGGTAGTGGAGGATGGTTCAGTCGTGCTTGAATACTTGGACTCTGTCCTGCCCTGGTCCTCTATCATCTGCCCCCCACCCCCCTCCATGCCTGCCGACAGGCTCTAGTCATAGTTTCCTGGGCTGGTTTAAGCCTGGTTGTCATGTGTGACCCAGGACTCCCAAAGGAAGGCCAGCCAGGAGCACAGGTCCATCTAAGGATCTGACTTCAGTCTTCAGGTCATCCGTTCATACTGGGGTCCTGGGAAATTCCTCTGGCTGTCTGAACCATTTCAGGGGTATTGGACCCAGAACCTCATCCTGGCCTTCCTCGGGCCACAGTTGGAGCCTGGTTCTGGTTCCAGTTCCAGATGAGGCTGCTTTGTGCCATAGTGGCTGAGGTCTCACTGCTGGATGAACACGCATGCAGGAACTCCCTAGAAAAACTTGCTCACAGGTGCAGACGTAACCGTGTGAGTGTGCAGGCTGTGAGCATGCAGGGAGCGCACCGAGGAAGGAAGCCTGTATGAAGCTGTGTGGGCTCCTTTAGTGCAAGGCAGGGGAGCACGGAATTCCTGAGCTGGGCCAAGTTGGGGTGCAAAGCAGGCAGACTGCTGCCCTCCAGCTGCTTAGCTGGCTCAACCCCCAGCTCTCTTGGCCCCACAGCTGGCAGAGATCCATGGTGTGCCCCGAGGCCTGTATGATGGGCCAGTCCATGAAGTGATGTTACCTGCCAAGCCAGGGAGTGGAACACAGGCCCGTGCATCCTGCCCTGGCAAGATCTCCGTGCCACCTGTGCGCAACCTGCACCAGTCGGGGTTCAGCCTGTCTGGTAAGTTGGATCTGGGCATTGGGGAAGGAGCTCTGTGGCCAGGTCCAGCCTGTGCTTAGAGGACTCTGAGCCTTGCTGGAGACTTGGACCTATACATGGGGCATCTCCCAGGGAGGGGCCTCTGGGCAGCCAGTGTGGACACTGTGATGGGAGACACCCTGGTGAGGGACCTTGTTTGGGACCCCATGAGAGGCAGTGGGGTGTGCACCCCCACTGTGGTAGACTATTTCTATTCCAGTATCGGGGTGTTGCTGAGATGACCCCCCCACTTTGAATCAAGCATTCTGGAAAGGACATGTCAGCCCAGGCCTGGACATGGAATGCCCAGGCTCCATGGGAGGGGAGGGGTCACCTCCGTGGGACTGAAATGAGAATAGTCCCACCAGCCCCAGCATCACCAGTAAAGTGGGAGGCAAGGGTCTCAGCTCTTGGAGGCACGCTATAATGCACCCACCATGCTGACCACCAGAATCGATCCCCTAGCTGAGGGGCTTTCCAATCCCCCATTCTCCCTGCAGAACAAGGCCAGACTCTTCCCTCTTCTTTCCCCTCCCCTGGGTCGGGGCCACACTGCCCTGGTCCCCTTTCTCTTGTATCCTCCTGCTTGGGAGTTGATGGCAGTCCCTGGTTACTTCTTGGCGATGCGGGATCGGGGCCAAGTCCTTCAGAACCCAAGGTCATCTTGAAGCTGAGTCCCATCACAGGGACTCAAGCAGGACAGGCTTCCTAGAGGGTCAGCCTTGGTTATCCATCGGCTTTTCCTGTGCCCTTCAGCCTGGCCACCTGCCCTATCAGTCATGATCTTGGGGAGCAAAGCCATCCTTGAGTTCAGATAGCCTGAGGGTGGGTAGGTAGGCTCTGTGGTTCTGGCTTCCTGGGTGCAGCCAGTCATCTCTAACCCCCCTTTTGTACGGAAGGGCCCCCATACTTGTCCTCCATCCTTACTGCACTCAACTGCCCTTTCTTCAGGGTCTCAGGCCGATGATCATATCGCCAGACGCACTGCTCAGAAGATCATGGCGCCCCCTGGTGGACGCTCCAACATCACTTCTCTTTCCTAGACCGGGACTTGGGTCCAAGCTGGTGCTGTGCCCACCAGCAGGTGGTGTGAGGATCACTCACTTCAGTTAGCTCTTTCCTTTGTAGAAGTTACTGTGAAAGGTGCTCAGCCTTGTCCTCCCCTCCCCTACAAACTCTCCTTTGGGGTCCCAGATCCCACTGTGAGACACCCCTCCAGAGGGCTGAATCTGGGGAGACGTCACTGCCAGGGCAAGGAGGTTAGGCATGGCAGTGACCAGGTGCCTCCCACCCACTTGGCTTCACCATAAAGGTGCTTCCTGAGAGAAGTTCTCTCCAGCCTGTGAGCTTGTGAGGGTGGGTCTAGGTCAGGGCGCTTGCTGCTGCCTCTCCCATTAGGAACCACTGCCTCTCGGGAGCCCCCAGAGCTTCATCTGCTCCATGTTGTTAGAAGCAGTTACCTCTCCAGGGTCTGTCCCTGTCTGCTGTGGTGTAGGGAGGAGACCAAGTAAGTGGGGCTTCTGCCTTGCAGAGCTCCTGTGACTTCAGGGATCCACCAGTTACTCGGTGCAGAGCAGCTCCCTCCCACATAAAGATTCACTTGTATACAGTTCCAAGGACCAAACCTGAGCTCCTAAAGCAGCCCCCCTCTAGGGAGTTTTATGATCTCTTAGCTAAGACCAGCCTCCTTTTACTACAGAGCGTGTCTTTCCATAGGTTTCCTAGAGTAGCAGTTTTGTATGGTGAGGAAATATTAGCCAGGGATCTGCATGCTGCTGTACCAGAGGCTGGCTACCAGCCAGGCCTGATGTGAGTTGGGTCAATAAAAAATGTCTGGGTTAGAAGTTGCCTGTGCATGGACAGTTAAGACTTCCCTCTCACCCTGCCAAGCAGTTACACAAGGACCATGGAACCCGTCACCCCTGCTCAGCTGTGAGGTCTCTGCCTGCTCTGGGCCATGGGAGTAACTGGACCCAAATGGTGGGAGGGGCTGTTCTCTCAGGGACTTTGGCTGATGATCATCAGCAGGACACCTACATCAACTAGCCAGGCCCAAACCACCTCAACTGGGGTGAGGAGGTAAATGGAGGGCTGTGAGGCACACCCTGCAGGTGTGATGTGGTGTGGGGGTCAGCCCAGGTGACCTGCTCAGATGCTTATAGCCAGGCCCCACTTCTGCAGCCAAAGCATCAGACAGTTCCCATCAGAGCCTTCCTGAAGTTGGAACTGCTGGGTTAGCCTCCTGGCCTCAGCCTCTTCCATAAAGATGGTCCCAGTCCTGTATCCCAGGCATGGAATTCAAGCAGGAGGCCTCCTATACTGCCTGGCCCACCTCTCCCAAACAGTCCATTCTCAGTGGCAACAGGGAGCATTTCTCTGGAAACTGACAGGCCTGTGTCTGCATCTGGGCTCTTCATAAAGTCTCACTGGTCCCTGAAGCAACGCCTCAGAAGACCCAACCTGGAGGGCCCACCACTTCCTTCTGGGATCTTCCTCTGGGAGACACACATGGTTAGTGTGGCTTTAGACTGGAGCCCTGGGCTCTTCCTGGCTGCAATCCCATGTCATTGTCTCTCACCTCCCACATCGAGAAGGGTGATCAAAGGACCCAGACAGCAACTACATCCCTCAGAGTCATAAAGGAGAGGTGTGTTCATCATGGTCATCTACTATACATTCATTCAAAATCTCTCAACTATTTCCTTGCCACACGCTGACCTTTAAGGGCCAACTGGGTCCTCATTGGAGCCTGGCCACCTGAAGGGACTGCAGGTAGTGACTGGGGAACCTCCTCATGTTTCTGGGAGGGTCCCACACATAACATGGGTTCCCCCAAGTGAACCCACTCAGTCCTGTGGCGTCCTGGACTAGAGGGGTGGAACTCCTCAGGACAGGAGAGGTCAAGCTGCCCCTCTGACCATAGAACCCTGGGGCAGTGAGGGCAGATGTTCCACGCATTGCTGTGCACCTGATGGGGCCTGTGAATGCCACACTGGGTTACCCTGAGTTCCCTTGTCTTTGACATATTTCACCTCACTCAGACCTCAAAGTTGCCCTCAGCAGCCCATTTCTAGTCTCCATAAATGCGGGGACAGCCACCGCCCAGCTCCCCCAGTCCAACAGACTTTATCCACAGAAAACTGGGTCCCACCATTCTGTGGGCATAGAACACACTGAGCAAGAAACACAGCAGTTCTTAACGTTGTAATTCTCAGAGGTGAAAACTATACAGAAACAGCAGAAATTGCCAGAACAGTGTATATCTTCTAGAAAACATTCTTTGCCATCCCACCCACTCCCTCCCCTAGCCCCTGCCTTCAGTGACATACAAGAACCAGCAAGGCCTGGGCCACCCCCACAGCTTTGAGCAACAAGCTCAAGGACATTCTGCCTAGGCCACAGCAGGGCCTGGTCACAAGGCTATGTACAGCCAAGACCAAGGGCTCCTGCCCCACTGTGCTACCCTGGCTACCTGTAACTTGCCAGCCTGTAGTTAGAGGGACCAGCCAGCCTGTTGGCTGCATGACTTCCTCCGTGGTTGGAGGTAACTGCAGTCCAAATGCCAAGGGCTCTCCCTGCCCAACCACCACACTCAACGGGCACCCATGGCTCCTGGTAGCCTCACCACACCAATAGCCTCGTGGGTCGGCTGGGTGGTCAGGTACTTGCCCACTGCCACCTCCTGGCCGTCCTGAGTCTCCAAAGCAGCCTGAAAGGGAACTGCCCTTGAACATGGCCCAGGTGGCCTAGCTGCTCCCAGATGAGGGGCAGATGGAGCCACACATGGGCAGGGCTGTGGGCGCTGCCTCACTGTCCACGGTGGGGTCTGTCATATCCGAAGTCTCAGGGCCTGGAAGAGGCTCGTTCATGAGTTCCTGGCTTCTCCTCAGCCTGGGTGAGGGGGGTACACAAGTGGATCTATGCAGTCCAGCAATATGGCACAGCCTCACCAGCAGCCCCGGGACCCACTGGCACAGAGTAGTATATGGCTTTTCCTTGGGTGCATGGGATGTATCCCTCAGGGATGTGACATGGGGTGCCAAGAATGTCTCTTGTTGGAAGCCCTGCTCTGCACATGCTGGGCTTAGCAGGGAACCAAAGAGTAGACATGAGGGGCCTTGGTGGGGAGGCTCAGTCCACACACCCTGTGCTGATGGCCATGGAGCTATGGGGCTGGGAGCTGGAGGCTGCAACTCTCAGCTCACATCCAGCAGAAGTCGAGGGAGCTCGAGCTCAGCCTGTTTCAGTCAGCAGCTTTGGAAAAGCTTTTCAAAGAGCTTGGGCAACCCGCTATTCACCCTGCCCTCTGACTCCAGGATGGGGCCAGTGTCCTCAGCCAGCCCCACACTGAGCGTCTTCTCCAGCCCGGTACAGACCTCCCTGCTTCCCAGGCATAGGAAGTGTCCACTTCTTCAAGTCAGTCACATCAGGCTGTCCCCGGTGAGGCAGGCATTAGCTGTCTGTGACCTGTCTTGCCCTGCCAGCCACCTGTCAGTTCTGTCCCAGCAGGAAAAGCCTTTCTGAGTGAGTGACCAAGTGGCAGGTGTGACTCAGACACCTGAAGGGGCCACCAAGAGGACTGGTTCTGATGTGAGCCACCTGCTAAATACGTCCTTGAGATTCTGGTCACTGAACCTAGGTCCATCTAGAAGGTTCCCAGGGAGTCCCCACAGGGGCCACTCTGTCTTCTGTAGCCACTGGTGCTTGGTCTTCCCAGAGGACGGGGCTGTCCTCAACAGGCCACATGCCTGCTGAAACGTCTGTGCCATGTAGCCCCTTACCCCCTTCTCTACTCCCACTTCACCCTCCTCACATACACACTCACTTTTCTCTGTTAAAAATCACGAAGTCCTGCTGGATGGCATCCAGACAGTCCTGAAGGTAGTCGTTCTCCTGTGGACAGAAAAACCTTCCAGTGACCTGTACTGGACACTGGGCAGTTCCTCAGCCCTGCTCCCATTGCCCACTCTTGGAAGGAAACTTCTGGCTGCCGAGAGCTCTGCTATTCAGAAGCCTACTTCCCGTAAATTTGCTGAAGACGAGCTTAGGAGTGGACGTTACACAGGAGAGGTCAGAAATGACAGTTACCTCAGCGCCCGGTGCTTGATGAACCTGCAGGTGACCCTGGTCTGTGATCTCGCCCTGAAGGCGACCACTTCCTTAAGATCTGTCTCTGCTTCCCAGCCTCCCTCAGGACCTTTATTGTGACTCCCAGCTCCATGGCCTGGCTGGATGATGGACCCACTTGGGTCAGAAGGGCATTTTCCAGGATGCTGCAGGCGCAGCTAATGGGCACCAGAGGTAACCAGGGTAGTGGCCTGGGAGTGGCCTTTAATCAGAACATGAGGCTGAGGAAGGACGTCTGTGGGGCATGAGGACTTTCTCCTGCTGGCGTGAGCCCTGTGGTCAGATTTCAAAACACTATCAGACAGTTCTTGGGAACCCAGAATGGGGCCCAGGGGAAGAGGACAGATCATCCTTGGAAGATGCTGAGAAAGTGCACACACAGACTGAAGAGTAAAGGTCAAAGAACCTACAAGATGGCCACGTTCTAGTACAGTGTGGTAAGGAATGAGCTGGCGGGGGGGGTCTTGGGGTGGGAGATAAATAGAAGCCAGCCCCTTGTGTTCATGGTGATAATGGCACACAGAAGAAGCAGGAGCCTGGGGGCTGCATTGACTCAGAGGAGGAACATGGGCTAGCCACACCAAGACCAGGGGGTGAGACAGCAGATGGGGCCTGAAGTGGTATCCAGCAGAACCCAGGGCTCCTGATGGTCAGATAGATCAGGATGGGCAAAGGCCACCACCAGCTGTGTGTGTGTGGGGGGGGGGGTTACCTGCTTGCTTTCCAGATCTAATTCTACCCTCAGACCTATAACCCATCATCTAGGGGAGTGATATGCCCTTGTGAGGAAGGCCAGCTAGTTCACAACAAATGTATGCCGAGGAGACCTGGTACCTGCATCTGTCTCCACAGAGGGAGGCCTAGTCTTCAGAAGTTTGCTGAGCTAACCCTCAAGTCTATCTCACAGGCCCTTCTGAACATCCATGTCCTGAACATCCAATTGTAAGCTGTTGGAGTCCTTTGCCAATCCTCACGAAACCACCATAACCTAGATCTCTCTAAAGTCTTAGGGTGGCCAGGGTGCAGGAATATGAACAGTTGGCTCCTTTGGAGCAGGCCACTTCTGTATCACAGTCCGCACTCTCTGGTTGAGGGTCCACCTACCATCATCCATCCTAGTCCTTTCTGGCCTCTCCCCTCCATAGTGACTACTCCTGGGAATACTTTCTGAGTAGCTCTGAACATAGGAATCTTCAGGCAGACAGGCATCTTTGGAGCCTGTGTAAATTCTTAGACTATGCACCAGACTCCACATGTCCCCCATGACAACCAAGACTGGGAAATGGAGGTCAGAGTCCCTAACTCTGTCACAATAGTCCTGCTAAGGGGCTCAGGTACAACCCCCAAACCACTCAGAATTCACAAAAATGCAAGGGGCCTAAAACAGGCAATAATCTTGGCAGAGAAGAACAAAGTGGGAAGAGTTGTAATTTCCTGTTTCAAAACTGACTTCGAAACAACAGTAACCAAGATGCTGTGCTGGGGGAGGACAGATTGATGGGGTAGGACTGAGTCCATAAATAAACCCTGCTGTTTATGGTCAATCAATGTTTTTAAAAAGCAATTCAGTGTGAGAAGAATCGCCCTTTTAACATGTTTCTGCAACTATTAGATATCCATATACAAAAGAATGAAACTGGACCCTTCCCTGACACCATGTACAAAAATCAGTTCAAAGTGGATCCTGGACATAAATGCAAGGGCTGGAGTTATAAACAGGCAGGGAACTCCTCATGACTGCAGGCTCAGTGATGCTTCCCAACATGGTTATGCACAAGTCACAGATGTACTGGGGCGCACAGAGTGACAGGGTTTCCTGCTGCAGAGGAGGCCACTCCAAGAAAGAAAAAAGAGCCCAAGGAGAGTCAAGCACGTGAAAGTCATCCATCTGACAGGGCTTCATCCAAAGGCGTAAAGAAGTAACTCCTAAGAAAACAAAAACAAAAGGATTCTGCTGGGCTCTGCTGTGTTGCCAACTTGGAAGCTGCCTCTCATTCTTTCACCAGAAAAGGCTAAACCAACTGAAATTCAACAACTCTTCTTGGACCTGTTAGAGAACTGAAGACAGAAGACCACCAGTGCCCCCGATCAGAAGACAACAGAACCCCAGCTGAGATATGCCTCCTTGAATTCAAAGCCACTGGGGTTAAGAGCTTCAGGAACACGCCCACAAAGACTCTGAGGGATCCTGAGGCTGAGTGGACAGTGCTCCTGGACACAAACCACAGGACCCCACTTCTTTATGGGCTTTAGTCCAGGAAGCTAGCAAGTATTAATGGAGAGTTCAGAAAGGTTCCCACTTGGGTCTGGCAGAGGAGGGAAGAATAATCACGTGACACACCCCCAGAGATGGGAATTCACGTGGGAATTGAGGTCCGGGGAAAACAACATCACATTGGGAAGGAGGTTTTCAGACAACGCCCCCTGCCCCAAGCCCCACAGCCTTGTTATCTCACCTAAGGTGGGGGGGAAGAGCTGAAAAGTGCCAGTGCGGATACACGGGTTAGTACAGACCACAGAGCCTCCCCACCAGCACCAGCGGGCTCCAGCACAGTGTCAGGTCATAGCACAAGGCCATGCAACCCAGGGCTTCTCTGAGGACTCAGGGAGGCTGAAGGCAGCAGAGGAGGCAGAAAGAACACTAGGAATCTAGACTCTGTGGCCTGCAGCTCCAGCAGATATCAGATATGGTCTGCTCTGCCTAAAGGCTCTTCCACTTCAGCTGCGACTACCTCACACCACATCAAGATTCCAGCAAAACTCACAAGGTATGTGAAACGGAACACAAATATAAAATGTAAAACACACACCAGGATCCAGCAGACATGACAGAGATGTTGGAATCATCAGGAGTTTAAAACAACGGCGATGTACACGCTAAGGACTCTAATGGGAGACTAGACAACGTGTGAGAACAGACGGGTCAGGTGACAAAGTGACAGAACCAGAAATGGGAACAGAGCACCAGAAATGAAGCCAGCCTCTGCCAAGCTCAGTGGGGACTGGGCCACAGAGGGAAGCACCACTAAGCACAGAGAAACATCAACAGCAACTTCCCAGACCACACTGCAAAGAGGAGAATTTTTAAACATAGGATATCCGGAAGTCTTTGGATGATTTCAAAAGGTTTAAATATGCATGAGAGGGGAACCAGAAGGAGCAGGAACAGTGTGGATAATAACGGCTGGGGATTTTCTGAAACCACAGATGAAGAGGCTTAGAGAACACCATGCAAGATAATGAGGAAAAAAGCCCACACTGGGGTGTATCTCATTCAAACCATAGAAAGAACAATGACAGAAAAAGCCTTGGAAGATACCAGAAGGAGGAAAAAAATTCCACTTTCAGTAAAACAAAGAATCACCAGATTTCTTGTGAGAGACTATGCAAGAAGAATAATGGTGTGGGGCATCTGAAGTGTTGGAAGAAAAGCCTTGCAGAGGACCCGGGTTTGGTCCCAGCATTCACAAGGCCGCTACCAACCATTTGTAAGTCTAGTTCCGGAGGATCCAACACCCTCTTCCGCAGGCACATGGGTGCCCTTACATATATGTAGGAAAAATACTCATACACATAAGATAAAAATAAGAAAAGAAGTGAAACTGATGAGCTCAGGGAGATGAAGGAAAATCATAAAAAGCTCAATGAAAACCTGAGGTAAAATGGGAAGAAGAACACAGGGCAAGTAGGCTGGGTTAAGCACAGCGAGTAAGAATCCAACTGTGTGAGGCATCGCTGTTGATGTGAGTGGTCCAAATACAGCTAAGGACAGACACTGTCAGAGTGAACTTGGAAGCGTTAATCCGGCTTTAAAAGAAATGGAACAGACATTTTCCCAAAAAGAAATGTCTAATAAATACAAAAAGATCTCTATTAGTCAGAGAAATGTGAATCAAAACCAACCATGAGGCTAGGTGCTTGCCTAACGTGCAAAGCCCTGGGTTCCATCCCTAAGACTGCTTGGTATTAAAACAGACCATGGTATAAAACCAAGCAGGTTGGTACATGCCTATAATCCCAGCACTCAGGAGGTAGAGGTAAGAGGATCAGAAGTTCAGGGTCGCTCTGGGCTCCTAAGTGAGTTCCAGGACAGCCTGGGCTGCACGAAAAGATTCAGTTTAAGAAAAAGAAAAGTGAAAAACTCCATGTCTTCACGCTCAGTGTGATGGTTACAACTTAAGATGCAAACAAACTGAACAGTAATGAGCTCTCGAGGACATGAAGAGTCAGAGCCCCATCATGGCTGGTGGGAACAGAGAATGGCCCATCTACTTCACAACACACTGAAAACAAAGGTATAAAGGTTTCACATAACCCAGATATGTCATGCGAAGGTCCCCCTCAAGAAACATGAGAATGCACCCATACAAGGGCACATGAACACCCACAGCAGCGTCACAATGGTCCAAAAGTGGAACTTGCCCAAATCTGTCAGCTGACAAATGACTGAGCGAAACGGGATATATTCATAAACAATACAAAAATGGAATATCATTCACAATAAGAAGAAATGAGATGCTGGCACATGGAGCAGTGTGGGCCAATCTTGAAGACATAGTGCCAAGCAGGAAGTCAGTCATCAAAGACCACATGTACCAGCTCATGTAGGTGAAATGCCAGTGCAGGGAAATCCACAGACAGGCAGGTTAGCAGCCTGCAGGGGAGGGGCGGGAACAGCTACTGGTATGGGGCTTCTTTCTATGAGAAAGTCCGCTTAGGCTGTGATGGATGTATACCCCTCTGAGAGTGCTAGAAACCACTGGTGATGGGTTTTTAATTGGGGGGGGCTTTGTGATTTGTATCAGAATAAAGGTCTTAATTAAAGAGCCTCAGTTTCAAGGTTCTTAATTCTCCATAAGAACATGGAGACATTTTCTTGGTGATGGCTTTCCCTCAGAACATCTCCCACCATCAAATGCCCCAGCACCAAGCTGAGCACCTCCATATACAGGTGTCTAACCTCACTGGTTCCCATTCACCGTCTCTAGAAGTCAACTGGCATCTGCCCACTCTCTGTGCTGATCTCATGTGAGGCACCCAGTCACATACAGAGCCAGTTCCTAGTCCCGAAAGCCCTGGTTCCAGGGACTGGGGTGAAACCTTCCACCATCCCTTCATTTAGCAGCTGACCCAGGAGCTGTCAGACTGCAATTCCACCCACCAACACCAGAAGAGCCATTGGAAGTTGGGGGACGGAGAGGACAGGTGTCCCATTTACCTACCCAAACCTGAAAACTTGAGGCACCTAGGGGATGATCCCAGACTTGCACCCCACATCAGTGAAGAGGGGACTGATGCCCATCTGCTCAGGAACTAGATAGGGCCCACCAGGTCTGGGAAGCTGGGGTTGGGGTCCTGGGGCACTCCAGAGTGTCCTTCACAGGCTCAGACAGGCCTAGGGGTAGGGTAACCACTGTCATCAGCTGTCACCACAGCCTCGTAGAAATCAACACACAGCAGTTGCTTTTGTGTACAACAGCTATACAGCTGGTATTAGGGGCTAAACTGTGCCCTCATCCTCCCACAAAAAAGAATATGTTCAGGATCCAACCCTTATCACCTGGGACTGTCTTTACTTAGAAATAAGGTCTTTGCAAATGTCCCCAACTTGGGACAAGGGCATAAGGCTGTTTTGTGGTGTCTAGTGAGAAGAGGAGGCATAGACACACAGGGTGGAGGCCAGTGACAGTGAGGGCAGAGACTCAAGTAAGGAGTCTGCCTGCCCAGGAATGCTCAGGACTGACAGCCATCACCAAGGCCAGGGAGGCACAGAAAGGTTTTCCTTCCCCTTGAAGAAGGAAAACCTTTAGAGAGCACAGCTTTGCCAGCACTTTGACTTTGGGTACTGGTGCCTGGGCACTGACACGCCAGGATATAGCTACACCTGCCTGCTGTCCCTGCACTCGCTCATGGCTGGTCCTACAGGTGGACATGGTCTAGCCCATTAGGAAAGAGTCAGCCAATGGGGGAAGCTGTGTGAATGGGGAGGGGTTCGATGGGGAAGCTGGGACAGGTAGAGGGAAGGTCTTGGGCCTCCTCGGGACTTCAGGAAGACCACCTACCATGCTGTCAAAATGAGTGCCCTGCCCAGAGGTCTTAATAGCACCACAAAAGGGCCTTACACATCACACACAGAAGATCCACAGCCTGAGCCCCACACTCACCGACTGGGAGCTGTCTCTGCTGCTGTCCCGAGATTTGTTTTTGGCCAGCCGCTTCTTCTTCTTGTGCAGCGGCCTGGACTCGAGAATCATCTCCTCCAGCTCAAAGGTGGGGTCACAGTGCAGGCGGCCTTTCTGTGGAAGGACAGGGTACTGAGCCCAGCCTGCGGGTGCCACCCCACCTAGCCAGCCTGGAATCACCATCTGAGCATGCAAGCTTACATTGGGCACAAAGCCCGGCTCCACCTTCTTCTCACTCAGGTCATCCCACAGCACGTGGGCCAGTGACGGGGCCGTCTGCATGTCCTGGAGGCTGGAGAACCGGTGCTCAGGGTTCACGGTGAGGAGCTGAAAGGAGGCCAGCCGTCAGACAGCCCCACAGGATGGCCGCCTCCTCCAGGCTGAAGCAACCACTAGAGGCGTCCACAGGTGTGAGGCTTGGCACCTCGGTCTTTCAAGGGGCACGTGAGCAAAGAGGGCATCCGTTTCAGGCAAAGCAGCGTTGCCTAGGGACCGTCTGATCTGCCTGCCCTGGTGCCCAAGGACAGCAGAGGAGTTGCACGGACATCCTGCCAGGATTCGCCAGCAGGTGGCAGCAGTGGCCTGGCTACCATTCTGCTGTCTCCTGTAATTTTATGGTAGCCCAACTAACTACTGCAAAGCCATTTCCACCACCTTGTGGAACCGCCAAACCCCAGAAACAACCAGGGCAGCAGGTCACCAGGATCCCTCTTGCTTGACCAAGAACTGATAAGGTTTCATGTATAAGCCTTTCTCCACACCTGTCCTGACTGAGGGCTCTGCTCTCACTCCATCCCTTTGGATGGACCATTTAAATAAGGGCTCTCCACATGGGTAACAGCCCCCACCCAGCCCCTGGCCATACAGTGGCCCTGTGTAGACAAAGCTCAGCTGTAGGAGGACCTGCTTTCCTTTTTGCTTGCACCCTGGGAGTGGTACCCCAGACCCTATGTAGATTTCAGGATGGGAGCAGAGGCAGAGGGACCACAGTACACATGGGCACATCCTCCCACACATGGTTCATCCATTCATTCTCTGCCTTGGTGTGACCATCTGTGAAGTGGGGTGCTAGCCTGACACGTGGGCTCTCGACAGGCTCATAGACAAGAGTATGCCGTGATTCAGGTCACCGTAAGGGTCCAGTCAGGCTGGCAGAGAACTCAAAATCTGCACCTGGCCCAATACCCTTTCCTGAGCTGGATGATGATCTCAGAGTGACTGCCTGGGAAAGGTCATGGCAGTGCTAGTGAAGGGATCTGTGCTCACGAAATGATGGGGTGCATCCCTGCTCTCCAGGAACAGTGAGTGCAGGAGTGGTAGGTGCCCTGGAGGGGAGGGGGCTCACCTTCCGCAGCAGGGCCACCATCCCCTTGGACCAGGTGGGCAGGTACTGGACGCTCACGGTGCTGAACAGCTGCACCAGTGACTCCACAGCATTGCTTGAGTGGATGTCATAGGGTCTCTGTGGACAGGAACGTACTGCACCAGGTGCTCCTCATCTCCACCGTTCCCAGACATGAGCGCCCAACACCCCGAGAGCCCCCACCTCCACTCCTAAGTGCAGACCCAGCTCAGAGCAGTGTCCACCTGATCCAGAGCCTGAGGAGGTGGAGCTTTGCTACAGCCCAGATGCTCATCGGCCAAGGAAGCACATCCTGCCTCCAGGACTGGGGCCAGGGTAGATCAGTCCCAGAGAAGTTTCCAGAAGCAGTCTTCCTCAGGGCTGGGGGCCCATGGAGTGGCTGATGGTCCCCCCAGAGAGGACACAGAGGGCAATAGGAGAGCTAAGCAGCCTCCTGCCTCCTGCCCCTGGACAGAAAAGTACACCCCCCCAGACCTGCTAGTTCTGAGGAGGTACCTGCCAGACACTGCTCTGTCCCCCACTAACTGCTCCAGGAAACTCTCTTGCTCAGGCATCCATCCCAGTTGCTAAAAAGCCCAAGTTATCTGAGGTTTTGGGGGCAGCCTCCTCCCTTGCAGGGTCTCAACCCCTCTGGGGCAGGGAAGTGGCCAGTTTGGGGCCACAGGGCTCCATACCCATCCTCGTAGCAGCTCGTAAGCCATCACCCCCACCGACCACCAGTCCACCTCGAAGGAGTAGCCAGTTCCACCATTGACGAAAGAGTGGAAGATCTCTGGAGCTTTCCAAGAAAGAAGAGGAACAGCTGAGCTATGGCCCTGATGACTGGACACCTCACTGCAAGGCCCTGAAAGCAGACTGGACCAGAGCTAAAGGGGAACTCCATTTACCATGCTTCCCTGTTCCACCTGTGGGGAGCAACCCCTTTCTAGAATAGTCCCCAGCAGAAAGCATCCTGTGTATGGCCAGACCGCTTGGTTCAACCCTTGGTCCTCTACCCCATGAATGTGTGTAGGATTTTTGTGAGGGTGTGTGTGTGCAGTGGGTTGTCTTATTTTCCACCCTACAACTCTCTTGTACATTTTCAGATCTTTTCACATGTACCAGACTAATCATATAAAGAGGTCCTGTCAACCCTGCTGTGACTTCAGAGCTGACTATGGAGTGAGGACTGAGGCAGAGACATAGGCCTGCATGACCAGGTGTCATCTGAGACCTTGGGCTTACCCATGTATGGCTTGGTCCCTGCTAATGCTGTTGCCCTCTCTCCATCCTTTATGATGGTGGCAATGTTGAAGTCGGTCAGGTGTGCATGTCCTGCGAGAAGAGGGCAGGCATGGCTTTCCAGGTCCTTGGTGGGGTGCCTGCCCTCCCTCCCATTGGTGTCCTGGGGTTCCTGACACTCACCTTGCTCATCCAGAAGAATGTTGTCAGGCTTGACATCTCTGAGAGGGCAGAAGGCAGGAAGAAAGGGACCTGAACGAATGCCATGCCTGTCCTGACCCCCAAACCCCTTCACCAGAGGCAGAGGCCTGGAAGGTATGACTTGGTATTTAGGATGACACAGGGTCCTAATGGACCTGGCAAGGGGTGGGGAGAAGCCCCCCCTTTTCAGAGGGCACCGGGGCAACCCAGAAGCCAGCTGCAAGAAAGCCACCAGCACCCAACCTTCTGAGTCAGGTGGCCAGAGAACATCTGGGACTGCCCAGACAGTCCCTAGAGCTGGAAGTCCCTGGGGACAGCAGCAGACCCTCCTGGCCAGGCTCCCACAGTGCCCATCACCAGAGCCCTGGGACTGCCTGGAAGTGCAGCTCTTATTTTGCCCCTCTGATAACCTGGCCTCAATCCTCTCTGCCCTGAGTTCCAGGGACACAGCTAGTATTCAATGACCACTGCACACCTGAATCATGACCACACAACATAATTCCCAGGACAGGAAGGCAGAAATCAGGTTTATTTGATTTGTAACACACCTCAGTTTGTTCTGAGGCTGCAGAATTTCAGTCTAATTTCTACTTCCTGATTTCACCTGCTTTCTAATTAGATGTTTCCTAATTCCACCTGCTTTACACAAATGCCAAAATCAGTGTGAATTCCCCAGGATGTGGTAGGATGGGTAACTGAGGCCCTGTGGTTCATCCAGGAGAACTAGGTCCTCTGTGTCCAGACCCAAATGGGGTAGCTTGGACAGGGCCCACCCCAGGTTCCCCTTAGGGAAGGGTGGGCTGAAGAGCCAGACCAGGCTCTGCTGGCATGCGGATGCCCCTTGGGTGGCCTGACCCAAGGTTATTAGCAACCACCCAACCTTAGCAGGTGCCCCACCCCACAGGACACACCTGTGGATGATGTGCTGGCTGCGCAGGTAGTCGAGGGCCAGCGCCATCTCACAGATGTACAGCCTCACTGTGTCCTCCGAGAACTGGACGTTCTGCTGCAGGTGGTAACGCAGGTCTCCACCCAGAAGCAGATCCACCACCATGAACATGTCCTCCTCATCTTGGAATGAGTACCTGGGGGCGCCAAGGGAAGTCCTGGTGTACGGATGGCTGGGGAGCCAGAGCCACGGCTTCTGCCGCAGCTGGTACTTCCTTTTGATCTGAGGACCACAGCCCTGTGCTACCATCGCCATCCTGCCTGAGACACTGACTAGACCCCAGCTCAGCGCTGTCTGCACTGAGACCCTGGAGAAAACAAAACAGGAAAGCCCCTGTGGGTGGCTCAGCAGGGGCGGCAGACACCGGTGAGCGACAATCGGAGAACAGAATCACAGTGCATGTTCCTGGGTGGTTTCAGGCTGCTCTGGTTTTCTATGGGGTTAAAAAGGTCAGCCTTAGAGGCTTGTCGAAGAAAGAGGAAGGGATCATGGGAGACAGTGCCAGTGGCGGTGTTGGTGGGGGTGATGGTGGTACCAGTGATAGTGACGGTGGTAATTACAGTGATGATTATAGTGGTGGTGATGATTGTGTTGGTGATGATCGTCATGGTAGTGATAGTGATGATGCTGACAGTGATGGTGCTGCTGCTGCTGGTGGTGGTGGTGGTATATGCTGGTGGAGATGAAGGTGTTGTGATGGTAATGGTAATGGTGATGGTAGTGATGATACTGCTGCTGCTGATGGTGCTGGTGATAGATGGTGCTGGTGGTGACGGTGATGAAGATGCTGATGACAGTGCTACTGGTGGTGGTGATGATGGTACTGGTGATAGGGATGGTGGTGGTGCTGGTGGAGGGATGCCAATGGTGAATGGTGGTAGCGGCAGCAGAATTAAGGACCTGCTTCCACTTCGTACCTTCTTTTGTGAGCTCTTAGTGTAGCTTTAATCTTTAAATAACTGGATCTTTCATAAAGAAAGTCAAAGACAAATCATTTTCATGTAATGACCCCTTCCTGCCCTCCATGGTGGAAGGTGTCCTGAAGAAGGTGGTGCGGGCAGGCGGTCAAGGAAGGGGTCGTGTAGCAAAGAGACTCAGAATATTTGGCTCCTAGAGGGGCCAGGGTCCTGGACAGCAGCCAACAAGAGCACGTGGCCTCCCCCACTGGAGGCCCAGTCATGGTGGCCCCCTGTATATGGCTCTGGGTGGCAGGTGACATCTCCTGGAGGGCCAGTGTTTGGAGAACCCACTGCAGCAGGGGGAAGCACAGCATCTGAACTGACGGCTTGTGGCCTGGCTCACACAGATACTTACACAGTCGCAGATGGCAGCACTAGGGACAACCTGCCCCACACAGGTGAGGAGACTAAGAACAAGGTCAGGTATGTGAACCATGGCACAGTATAGGACTCAGTCAGGAATCCATATGCCTGACCACTAGGATACACTGCCTTTCAGAGAGCCTGGGGAAGGGGCATGGCTAAGGACCAGAAGAGGAAAATCCTGCTCTTTCTTTTTTGCAAGAAGCCTCAGTGCCAACATTGCGTCCTCACCTCACAGTGAACTCTTCCCTCCTACTGACCTACCCCTGTGTGAGGATAAGTCACACCCAGGCCTGACCTCCTTGGCCACAACGTGACAGATGCAGGTTTAAGGGCACTTGGTGCTTAGACGGCACCCCACTTTAGAATGTTGCCCCAGAATACTGAAAACAAGATGGGATTGTGCACCACAATGATGCCATCTACCCCCATCACCCCTCAGTCTGCCTAGAAAACTGCCAGCCACAAGCTCACTAGGGTTTCTGTGAGTAAAAATGGCGGCCACACACACACTTTCTCAGCCTGGACAGCCTGAGCGCCACCAAGTTCCAACTGCCTTGATCAGGACTCCAATTCTGCCCAGCTGCCTGAAGAAGGCAGGTCCTGCCACTGCTCTGCCCATCTCTTGGTCATCATGTAGCAAACATATGTGACACCATTCCTAAGCTACGCTGTGTGGCCTCTGGGAAGTGGCCATGGTCTACTCTGAAGTTTCTTGAAAGCCCTACTTATGTCAGACTGCAAACAGCTGCTTCGGATTCACTGTCAAACAGAATGCACTTGCTCTCCATTTCCCCAAGCTCCAGCTGACTGCTCTTTCCTGTAAGCTCTGCTAATGGATACTGGTCACCTATGGGGGAGAGGCACCTATGTCCTCCAGAGGCTGCTTGGCCAGGGATTCCTGCTGCTATGGACCCCTGTGACCCACAGAGCCTCTGCCAAGCATGCCCAGCCAGGAACACAGCATACAGCACATGGGCCCATTACGGGAAGCTGTGATGGAGAACTGAGTCAGAAAAGATGCATACATTAGGGAGGACTCCAGAGTTAGGAAGACCCCTGAGCTAAGGAAGAACCCTGGTAGGGAAGACCCTACATTTGGGGGGATCTCTGGGTTGGGCAGGATCCCTGGGCTGGGAAGGACTTGTGGGTCAGGGAGCACCCTGCAGAGAAGAGTATCCTCAGTCAGGGACGACTCCTGGAGAGGGAAGGACCAACTTCCAAGAAGCCTGCAGATTCTTATACCTGTGGTACTCATTTTGTGCAGGAACCTCAAGGTCAGCCCCTAAACTTCCTGAGTCCAGCGCCAGACCCCTGTGGTATCACATCTCCTTTGTATTAAACCTTGGGCTTCCAGCAGACCCTGGGGAAATTCTGTATGAGACCACACCATGGGGCCCTCAATAGCACAGGAAGATGAGCAGATGAGCAGCAGGGAGGAAAGGGGGTCCAAAGGGTGTCTGAGCCAGAGAGCAGCAGGACCCTCTGTGCCCTGCGGGGTCACCCCTGGCAGGTCCATGGGGCAAGCTCACCAGAGGTTCACCAGGAAGACATGTTCAATCTCCTGCAGGATCTCCAGCTCCCGGAAGACGTTGCGAACCTCATCACGCTCAATGCACTGCTGCTTGTTCATGTACTTCATGGCGTACATCTTCTCTGTGTCTCGCTTCTGCACGATGCACACCTGGAGGGTGGAGGGCAGTTCAGCAGAATGCTGGGGAGGGAGCTCTGCAGCCCCTTCCACCTCCAACACAGCCCTGAAAGGATCATGGTTTCAGCCATAGCAGGATGAGGCGATGAAGAGGCACCTTCCGCAGACTGGCAGAGCCCAGCCACAGAGCACTTGGACAAGAGCCTGCGCTTCATGGTAGGCTGCCTGTGTGAGGAGCACTACACTGGTGCCTGAGCCCCTCACTAACCATGACCTGGGTAGGTACCGCACCTTTCTGAGCCCCAGCACCTCTTCTCCTGGGGTCTGGATCAACAAGTGACTTTGAGGCTATTGGGGACTGTTGTGGTTTGAGTATGAAACGTCCTTGACAGGCTCATGTGTTTAAAAAACTAGTCTCCAGCTGATGGCTCTTTTTGGAAGATTGTAGAACCTTTGGGAGGTAGATTGCTGGAGGAAGTAGGTCACAGGGGGCAGGGAACCTTTAAGTTTTATAACCTAGCTCTCCTTCCTGTCTGTTCTCTGCTTCCTGGAAATGCCTTCATAGACCTACAGAGTGTGATCCTTCCCACCACAGCAAGATCTGTCCAGGATGATAGGGTCTCTGCTCATCCCTTAAGGACAGCACCGAGCATTGTGCCGTCATGGTCAACCACCAGCACTGGCATGGCTAACACACTGCCTATCAATTGCTTCGCAGAGAGGAGCAGGTCAGGGGATGAGGTGAGGAGAAAAGACACTGGCATCTCTCATGGTCAAGGAGTGTCAATCAAAACCAGGGACCAAGATTCCAAAGGGAAATCAGGAGTTAAGACACAAATTGCTGGTGTACAGCCAATACCTGTCCCCACTGCAAGCCACAGTAACCCTTTTAAAGACCAGTGGCCTCAGTAACCAGAGCCATTACTGAGGGTTTCCACAGCCTGTGACCTCCAAGTCTTCATGGCGCACCAGGCAGGGTCTGAAGGATTCTGGACCTTGAGGTAGGTGAGACTCCCAGGTGCCTCACCCAAAGGCAGGTGGCCTGGAGTTGACCACACACTTCAGTGGCAATGGTCTCTTGACGAAACCTGTATCCATCCCGAGGAGACCCACGTTCCTTCTCTTGTGAATGTACCCAAGATAAAGGGTCTCCACAGCTCCTGAGAAGCAAGCAGACTTCAAGCACCGTGCAGCCAACAGCTTCCCGGCATGGACAGGTTAGCTCAGCACCTGTCGCACAGTCATTGACATGACATTTATAGGACTTTCAATGATATGCAACAACTTCTAGACAGCAAGCAAGAACACTAAGCTCCACAGTGTAAACTGGGTAGAGTGACACACCCAGTAAGCTCCACAGTGTAAACTGGGTAGAGTGACACACCCAGTCTGCACAGAAACTAGAAGCGAGCCATGGAGACGGAAGCAGCTGGTGGTGGACAGAAGCTGCACACACATTTTGGCTGTGGTTTCTGTCACATCACTCTAGAAATCTGGCAGCAGCTGATGGTGCTGCTGAGCAGTTCCCTATAGCAGTGACGTCAGGGTTGCCTGGTGCTCTGGTCTCCAGAGTCTGTGCATGCAGTGTCTGAACAGCTTCTCTCTGTCTGAGCCCTACATATCCTCCCATCATCCAGACACAGAGCCTCCCTAACCCTGGCCAGAGTTTCCGAGTCAACACTGCATACATAGCACCTTGCCCACAACACTATAAGCCCGAGGGAGGCTAAGCCTGAGGTGTGATACCAACAGGCATGGAGGTAGCACCTGTGTACCTCTAGGAGTCCATCCACTCAAGCACAAACCCAGCGGTGATAGGAACCTGGCCTCGTTGCTGTGTAGGTCACAAAGACTCCTGCAAAGCTCTTCTGTCAACTGCTTCTGCTGGGACTGACACCTGAGGAAGACTCCAGCCCAGGGATGGCGGCTCACCCTGGACATATATCAGCTCTCACCTCCAAGCCCCGCCCCCCATCTTAACACTGACTACTGCCCTGTGAAGGACTGAGGCTCAGAGAGCAGACCTGAGGGAGCAGGTGTGGGGCGCAGGATCTGTAGGGTGGCAGAGTGGGGTGATGACCCCTCAGGGTGGGCGCAGGATCTGTGGGGTGGCAGAGTGGGGTGATGACCCCTCAGGGTGGGCGCAGGTGTGGGCACAGGATCTGTAGGGTGGCAGAGTGGGGTGTTGATCCCTCAGGGTGGGCGCAGGTGTGGGCGCAGGATCTGTAGGGTAGCAGAGGGGGGTGATGACCCCTCAGGTGTGGGCGCAGGATCTGTAGGGTAGGAGAGTGGGGTGATGACCCCTCAGGTGTGGGCGCAGGATCTGTAGGGTAGGAGAGTGGGGTGATGACCCCTCAGGTGTGGGCGCAGGATCTGTAGGGTAGGAGAGTGGGGTGATGACCCCTCAGGTGTGGGCGCAGGATCTGTAGGGTAGGAGAGTGGGGTGATGACCCCTCAGGTGTGGGCGCAGGATCTGTAGGGTAGGAGAGTGGGGTGATGACCCCTCAGGTGTGGGCGCAGGATCTGTAGGGTAGGAGAGTGGGGTGATGACCCCTCAGGTGTGGGCGCAGGATCTGTAGGGTAGGAGAGTGGGGTGATGACCCCTCAGGTGTGGGCGCAGGATCTGTAGGGTAGGAGAGTGGGGTGATGACCCCTCAGGTGTGGGCGCAGGATCTGTGGGGTGGCAGAGTGGGGTGATGACCCCTCAGGGTGGGCGCAGGATCTGTGGGGTGGCAGAGTGGGGTGATGACCCTTCAGGGTGGGCGCAGGTGTGGGCGCAGGATCTGTAGGGTAGCAGAGTGGGGTGATGACCCCTCAGGTGTGGGCGCAGGATCTGTGGGGTGGCAGAGTGGGGTGATGACCCTCAGGGTGGGTTGGGCGAAAATCCTTTGTGCATCTTCAGCTCGTTTGAAACAAAATGCCGGCTGGGGCTACAGCTCACTTGGTAGACCGAGTATTCACACAAAGCCCTAAATTCAATCCCCAGCACTGCATAAAACTGGATGTGGCGGTGCATGCCTGTAATCCCAGCACTTGGGAAATGAAGGCAGAAGGATCATACATTCAAACTCCTCCTTGGCTGCATAGTGGGTTCAAGGCCAGCCTGAGCTATGTGAGACTGTATCTGAAAACAAGAAAAAAAAATGAGGAGAAAATGGAAAAGAAGAAGAGAAAAATGGCCCACAATGGTCTCCACAGGTCCGTTTGGCTAGCTGCCCTGCATATGGGAATGCAAACCCAGGACCTTCCAAGAGGGCCTCAGACAGTCAGGTTTAACGCATTTCTCAGTGTCCCTGACGGTTTTCCGTGACCGTCAAACTAAAGGAATTACCCAGAAATCAGACTGACAAAAAGGAGGCGGCAAAAGTCACGGGTTCCAGCGATTATGCAAATGTGTCTGAATCAGTGCAGTGCACCAAATCATCTGCTCATTCACATCTACTCTGCAAGTGTTTTCTCAGGACTTCCACCCTGTGAAAGGCAGCTGATCTCCTCGCCAACCCAAAGTCCTAATATCCCAGAGGGAAGCTGCAAGCAGGGCTCTGAGGGACAGGTAGGGCTCCCACGAGAGCTCCTGGCAGGGTTCAGAGAGAACTTCAGGGCTCAGAATGCCTCAACCACCCACGAGTGGCATCTGGTCACTTCCCAGAGTCTACCTACCCCAGCCTAAACTCAGCACTGGGACAAACCCAGCCAGGTTCCCGTGTACGCCTCCAAGATCCCCACAAAGTTCTGACTGGCTTTCAGCCTAGGTGGTCATCTAGGAGGCCTGAGCCTGTATAGATCCTGATACCACCACCTCCCTCAATGATTCTAACAGACAGAGGGTTACATACTGCTGTCTGGATGCACAGAAGGGCCCACAAGCTGCTCTAAGAGTAGGCTTGACTGGAGTGGGGTGGCCTCTGGGCACCTCAGCTCAACCTAGGACCAAATCAGGACCAGGCAGCTACTGTTGGCTACTGTCCAGTACCTAACCACTCAACAGCACTGCCCACATGGTCTTCAAGTCAAGTATATCTGGGTACAACCACAGTCAGACGAGGGAGTTAAAACTACGCCACTCTGGCACATTGACTGCTTTGAATTATCAGGCAGAAGCCAATAGCTGATAATCCTGTCTACTAGAAGCAAGCGTTGAAATTCCCTTCTGTGCTGGGAGGAAAGCAATGTCTTTACTCAGGACAGGAGACCAGGATGGGAGACTGTCTAGACCTTATTTGATAGATGCTCTTGTTCAATCCTCCCACATGATCTGGTTGCTTCATCACAAGTTAGTAGCTGTGACACCTGTAGCTCTTGGTCAGACTACCTGGTCAGCTGGCTGCCTTCAGTACTGCCTGAGTGGTGGCCCTCATCCCCACCACCCTGAAGACAGAAGAATTGCTGCCCTCTTCTGGCTCAGAGGCTCTGTCCTACGCCACCGGGTCCCTCTGTACTGTCCCTTCCTTTGGGGCACTAGGTCAAGTCAGCAGTACCTACTATCTCCTGGGCAACATGCCAGATCAGGAAATCCCTCTCCTGGGAAAGGAGCTTATGATGTCTCTGGATTAAGATGTCTTTAAAAGAAAACTGTGACTCAGATATTCCAGGCACCGGGAACTGCTACGGAGACCTAAGAACCTTGGCCTCACTTCTCTTCCCTGCTGGTGACAGTGGTTCCTGCCTGGCCTGGTCTGTGGGCACAGATACAAGGACTGGAAGCTCATTTGTCATCTTGGTTCTCTGCAGCCCTGGAAGAGATACTTTGCAGGGTTCTCTGTGAAGACTGCTGATCAGGGCTGGACTTTTTACCCTGGGGCCAGTCTTGGACCTGGCCCTCTGGCCCAGGTCTCTCTGCCTCAGCTCCCTGGTCACGAGACGGGCTGCAGAAGACTGCCCGCCTCAGTGGAGCAACCCCATTTTCCTCCTTCCTTCTGAACTCAGACATTTTTAGGTGTAGACACACTCTGCCACAATCTCCAGTACATGGAGTCTATCCTGAGCCTTCTATGAAGCTTTGGGGGTTGCCGTGCTCCCACAGTAGAACATCTAATGGCTAGCACATGGCCCTGAGTCTGGAGCCCTCTCTCTGAGACTCACTCCTCAGAGTGAGGCAAGGATCTTTTATCCTCCCTCCCTTTCTTGGACCAGAGCCACTGGGTGAGGGGATGTGTCATAGAAGAAAGGGTAGCTTATAGTATGCTTAGCGTAGACTGGTAAAAAGCACTTCTGATGGTCCCTGAGGGGCAGCTTGTGTGGATTCAGACTGCAGAGCAGTGGGTGCTGGAGAATGTAGCCAGTCACCACAGGTCCCAAGTTGATCTTCTCCAGGAAGTGGGCAACATGGATCACTTTGCCCTACTCTATGAATGCGACAGGAAGAGCTGGGGGTGGGGAGAGAGGACACTCAGATACCAGCTGTGCAGATAAAGCACTGCTGAGGGCATGAGAGACCACCCATCTCAAGAGCGATCGAGAGCAGCAGGTTGGTAGGCCACAGTGTGAGAGCGACAGGAAAACACATGACCCCGTGTTGAGCTACTCACCAGAGCTGAGACACTGAGCGATTTTTTTCCTCAACTACCTACAGTCCTTTTTCAAATTATTATTTTGAAAGCCTGTTGAAATTTTCAGAATGAAAATAAGTGTCGACCGCAGCAGGCCACCAGCCCGCCTGGTCGCAGCTCCAGCACTGTCTGACTACTCCCAGGGAGCAGAATTATGGACCTGTCTGTCAGAGCCCAGGCCAGTTGGAGCACAGGCAAAGGGGCTGTTCGTTCCCCCAAAACACACTTCCAAGCAGGAGGTGAAGAAGGCCAGCCACTTGAGAGGCAGAGGCTGGGAAGCCACCTTCTAGGGGTTGCTGTCCCAAGGCCCTCCTGGCAGGTGCAGAGCCTTGAGCTATTCTGTCCCTTTTGTGATTTCCCTATGAAAGCTGCCTGCATAAGTCACCCTCCTCTCTGGGGTCTAGCATGCACACCCACCCACACCACAGGTCCTGTCTCCAGGATTGCTGGAGAAGAATACCTTCCCTCGGGGTGAAGAACCCCCAAAGTCACTGCCAGGGAGACTTCCTGGGATTGCCATTCCACTGGCCCAACCACCAGCCACCAGGAGCAGCTGACAGTTACAGAGCCACAGGAAGCAAGGAGAGCAGCAACAGACCTAGGTCTCCCAAGTCTTTGGGCTCTGGGTTCCAAAGTAGTCTCAGACTTTTAACTTGAGAAAAGCTTCCACATCTCTCTAGGTGACAGAGCAGGTTATGACAGTGTCAGGGGACTTTCCACAGTGTTTCTCTGGGGCCCCTTTAGTGGATCCAAGTACTCTCCCCCAAAGGCATGACATCCTAAGTCTTAAGGATGGCTTAGTTAGGCTGAGGGCCTCAGAAGGCATGGCCAAGCTGAGGTAATGGATGGAAGTGGACACAAATCAGTGCCGGGTATCCTCACAAGAGCCAAGAAGAACAAGGAGGCATAGAGAGAAGGCCATGTGGAGATGGGGTAAATGTGAACATGCTGGTCCTCAAAGAGGCAGACCGTCATAAACTGAGGATTGCCGAAGCTTGCCAAGGATCACAGCAACCTCCAGGAGCCAGAAGAGGCCAAGGGTCTTTCTCTCTTGCCTACAGGAGGAGCTAGTCCTGCCTCCACATCAGACCCCTGGTCTCCAGAACTGTGAGTGGCTAAACTGCTATTGTTTGGAATTGGCATGTGGTAGAGCCACCAAAAAGCTCCAACTACATCATCCTGAGCACGCCTGTTGTGGATACACCAGCATCACCACTGGTCTGGATTTGCATGGCAACCCCCACCTGGGCTCCTGCTCTCTTTACCAGCTAACCTGGTCCCTGGTCCTGCCTTTCCTCAAAGACACCGATTCCTGACCTTCTTTATCCTCCTATCCAGGCTGTCCTGGCCATGTTACTGCTGCCTGAGGTGGGCCACAGAGCTATGGACTGTGGACACACTCACAGTTGCTAGGGATAGTGCCAAGTTTTCCTCTTAAAATGGGTTTCATTAATTGCATCCAAGTGCCCTTTGGTGGAGGTGGCTGAGGAGGTTTAAACTCAGCTGGACAAGTGTGGCTCTGCATGCCTCCAATGTCAGCCCCCACAGGAAGGCTCTAAGGAGGAGTTTTATGCTGCCCCTGTTCAGAGGGATCGCAGGTGCAGCAGGTCTAACAGAACAGTGTTTTCAAAAGGCAAGAGAGGACCCAGGGGCCCCTTATGGCTAAGCCTCTGTGGCTGCCTGACTGAACTGCTTCCTCAAAGGAAATTGGTCTGGGCTTGCTGGGCTGCTTCCTCAGTAATCCACTTATGCCAGGAAAAGAAGAAGTGGGATCAGATCTCAGAGGAGTGAGCCCCGCCTCTCCCAGGCTGCAGGGTCCCCTGCGCACTGCCACCTTGCAGCCCCGGAATAAGCTGGTGCCTAATGGTGGTGTGAGTGCCATTCTAATTGAACACTGTTTATGTATCTTGCAGATTTAAGTGAATCACCCCAAGCTCTTTTTCTTTCCAAGTGATTTTTGTTCCCCAGAAAGCAAAGGGTTGACAACAGGTACTTAAAGCCTCTGAACACTATAATGAACACACCTCCTGGGAGCACTAAAACCCAGGAAAGGCAGATTGGGTCACAGGGCATCAAACAAGGATCCTGCCCTCCCCAGGGCTCTGTTGGTGGTCAGTGCTGCTAGCACAAAAACCACAGGATTGCTGCCCGGATGGGCCTGGAGAGTGTGTGTGTGTGGTTGCTGGGGAGAGGGGACACTGGGAGGAGGGCCTAGGGAAGGCATGGGGGTGGGGTGGGGAGCAGTGTCCCCTAGACAGAATCAGGCAGGCACCTCAGGCAGAAGCACAGCAAGACCCAGCTCAGACAAGCAGAGACGGGTGCTCAGAGGACTCACAGGGGTCCCCAACAGAATAACAGAAACCAGGCTGATGGTCTCTCCAGCCTCTCCTGAGAGCCTCCCCGCAGCCCTCTGTGATGTTAAAGATCCCTGAGAGGCCGGCACCCCTCAGTCCCATCTGGGCTCCTTCCTGCATTGTTTCATAAAATTCTGTAATGGGATAATATGCTTTGCACCTGTTCTCAGTCCAGGTCGTCTTTTGTGACGCTGTGGTGCACCTGGCTCTTTTTTCCTGGTCCTTAACCACCCTCCCTCAAAGGCTTCTGGGAATGTGTCCTTGAGAAAGCATCCTTTGGAGGTGGCATCTGCCTCCACTAGTCGAGGGAAAAAAGTCAAACAGGAGAGGGGAGCAGGCAGGTCAGGGATTCGGTTTTCTTAGCTCTAAGCACTGATCCCTGGCAGCAGCTGTGGAACTATACAGAAGCCTCAGATGTCAGCGGATTCATCACTCCTAACACCCAACAGAAGCAGCTCAAGGTAGAAAGATTTTGGCTCATAGTTTAAGACGAACAGTTCGTAAAATGGGGAAGGGCGTGGTGGCAGACACATGAGGCAGGACTCCCTGTATCTCAAGGGATCAGGAAGCAAAGATGAATGCTCGTGCTCGGCTCATTTTCTCCCTTTTATTCAGTCTGGGTCCCCAGTCTACAGGATGGTGCTTTGTACATCCATGGTGGGTTTCTCTCCTCAGTTACAACTCCCTGGGAACACTCTTAGATGAACTCTGTGGTATGTCTCAGAAGTGACTCTAAATCCAGGTAAGTTCCTAATGAAAATGTATTTATTATTTTATTTATGTGTATGAGTGTATTTTGCATACACCCAACTATCACACATGGAAGATGACCACAGGAAGGCCAGACAAAGGTAGACCCACACAAGGACCCCAGGAGCATCATGAGGACTGTGTGCTGTAAGGCTCAGTCAGTTGATGCTGAGTGCCTCTCCTTCCACCTACCATACACCCAGTAACTGAATCCTCACACAGGAGGTGCTGGGAATCCCCTGAACTCTGATGACCTTTACATCAGGGCCCAGCAGAGCTGGCTCAGATAAGAGACTAATTATCCCAGCTGAAGGTGACCCAGGCACAGAGCTGAAGCCCTAGTAACCCCCAAGGCCAGCTCTGTATGGTCCTGACCCAGAGCAGTCAGAACCTCTGATCTGCAGTTGGGAACAGCCCAGGGGGGTCAGGTGATGTTTCTGTTCCTCCACTCACTCCCAGCCTCCAGCTGTGAGCTCTAGTGCATGGGAAGGGCCTCTGCTCAGTTTCTCTGTGGTCATTTCAGCTAAGAGCTGGGAGGGGTGGGAATTCCCACCCCAATGGTAGGCCCGTCAGCCTTCAAGGTTGATGCCCTCCTCTCCCTGTTACATCTGTGCCCTGGAGCAGTGGATCTCCACTAGTTCAAAACAGAAGAATCAAATGAGTCCAGATGTAAAACACACACTGACAACAGCAGCACAGTGGTGCACCTGCCCAGCACTGCCTGGTGACTCCTGGTCCAGGCTCCCAGCACAGTGGTTCTGGGCCGGGGTACCTGGCATCCCTTCATCCTGACCTGTGTAATCAAGGCTTATAAACCCCCTCCATCACTGCCACTGGAGTTATCAACAACGAGTGACTCCGGAGATAGGTTATAGGATGCCACCTTTCTGTTCTGTGCCCCTCTGTCAGATGCAGGCTTCTGTACATCCTGCTGAGCCACGGGTCCAGTGATGGATGAGAGGCTGCTGCTGTTGCTGTCCCACCCAAGTGTGGTCCAGGCAGTTTTCCTGTTCTGAGGCAGGGCCCTAGGTATTCAGTGGGCGGACAGCACCCAGGATATGTTCAGTACTTTCATCTGCTGAGTCTATAGAAGACAGAGCCAGGCTGCATCCCTCCTCCTCCCTCATACTTGCTTCACTCCCAACTCTTGTGTAGGGTCCAGCAGCGCCCTGACCCCCAGCACACTGGCATTGTTTATCCCACCAGAGAGATCAGCCGTCCATCACTGCCCACCTCTCTACCTCTCTCTCTCCCAGAGCTTCCAGATAGGAGCTAGCTGTCAGATATATAAATGGCCATGTAAGAAGACACAGACAGATAAGCAGGCCAGTGGAACAGAACGGAAAATTGAGAAACGGACTCAGCTGCACATGACTACTTCATGTATCATAAACGTAGCATCTCAAACTTAAGTAAAAATTGGACCTTTATTAGGTGACGTTGGGATTAACTAAAGAGCTGTATTTAAGTTCCCATGCCTGACCCTACAAGCCAGCGTAAGTTTCAGATACATGAGCTTTAACCTGATACATTATGCCTAGATGTAATAGAAGAAAACATGAAGATGTCCCTGAACAAAAGTAAGGATAATATTCCTGTGGTTCTAAATCCAAAAGCAGTTTGGGAAATGATCAATAAACATGGCTGCATAAAAGTAAAAACATACCATGCATGTATGGGCAGAGATGTATAAATGAAACACAAACTGGGATAATATTTGCAACGTAGGTCAAAAATAAAAGGTTGATATTCTAGACATACATTGAGCTCCAAAACTAAAAAGTACCGACTGAAGAGGAAAATGGTAAAAAGCAGCCAAACTAACCTACCATAAGACAGATGCAAAGCGAGCTAAGATGCTGTGTCTTGCCTGTCAGACGGGCAAAATTCCAAGCAGCTGGCATCATGCCCTATGGCAGGCACCCCATGGAAGACAAAAGTGCCACCCCTATGGAGGGGACTTGGCAATTTCCAGCACAATCAGTGTGTACCTCCCTCCTCCAGCCCACATACTCCACTTCTAGGAACTAGCCCAAAGACACTGCAGAAACGTGAAGGCGTAGCTAATGCATGAGGCACGGAGATGGTGTGGCTTGTCACTGCAAAAGTTTGGCACACCCTCACATTCAGTAACAAATTATGACACAAGTGGCTGACAGAGTCATGGTCCCCACAGGTGTCCATGTCCTAATCCTGGAACCTGTGGATGAGTCACTGTGCATCAAAAAGGGACTTCATAACTGTGATGCTGGTCTTGAGAGGAGGAAGGCATCCTGGCATCCATCCATGTGGCTGCCACCACATGGTCCTTATCAGATAGTGATGGAGGCAGAGGAGCCCAAATCAGACAGGAGACCGAAGCAAGGGGCCCAAGTGGCAAAGGGACCACTAGCCAAGGAATGGGGGCTACCTCTAGATGTGGGAGGCAGGTTTGAAACTGGCTCTACCCAGAGTGACCAGAGGGAATGCATTCCAGTCCACACCAGGCTGCAATGTCCAAGGGGTGACTGGGTCAGCACTCATGGAGAATGGCTGCCAGAGTTAAATGCACACAGACCTTGGCAGAAGCGTGGCTTCCTGATGATGGAATCTTGGTTCACTCACAGCTGACATGATAAAGGCTGTCTAGGGATAGAGGGGAGAACTCCAGAGGGCTCCAAATGATTCATCAAGAAAAGCAGCTGGGGACTCTCAGGATACAGCAACCTGGGCCTCAACAAATAAACTACACAGGGTGGGGGATACAGAGCAAGGGAGCCAAACCACTTCTGTTTTCAGAGAAGTAGTAATAATTAGTCACAAGGCCATCAGGAGAACCTCAGTCCTGACCGGTGTTCATATGACCACATGGTTAACTACAGGTATGAAAAGGTTCTGTGGTTATGTTTAAGAAAACAGTCTTTAGGTTTTGGAGACACCCACCATAATACATAGGGATAAGCTGGGCTGCTCCCTTTAATTCATTTTAAATGGCACAATGCAAAGGAGAGGGACAGCTACCACAAGGGTGGTAGTGGGTGAGGCTGGTGATCAGGTATGTGTTGGGCCATTATATACCCTCTCTCTCTTTTTATATACATCATCAGTTTTTTAAACTATTTTATGTGTATGAGTGTAGTGCCTGCACGTGTCTGAGGGCACTCATGTCATGCAGTGCCCATGGAGGTCAGAAGAGGGCATCAGAACTGGAATTATGGAAGGCTGTTAGCCACCATGTGGGTGCTGGGAATCAAACCCGGGTCCTTTGCAAGATCAGTCAGTGCTCTTAACTGCTGAGCCATCTCTCTAGCCCCTACATCATCATTTTAAATAGTGAATGCTAAAGAGATTTGAGGCCACACTGAGCTGTGGGCCTCAGTCAGGGGCTCAGGATGGACTCTAGCTACTGTTTCTAGTGGTCAGTGGCGGGGTTCTGGTCAGCATTAACACTGGGCTATGTCTTGTGCAGAGGTCTGGAATCCTAAGCTTAGGATGAGGTAAGAACAGGATTCCCTGACAAGGGCCAACCCCTGCCCTGCTATCCAAGTCTTAGACGCTGTGGATTGTCACGAGGCACAAGGCTGCCTGCCACAAGGGAGAAACACTGGAAGCACAGAGCAGAGATGGGCCTCTGGAGTGCCCAGGCAGAGAAGGAAGCAAAGTACAGGGTGAGCAGCCTCACGTAAGGCACTCTCAGCCTCCTGTGAACCTCAAAGCACGGCCTGCATCCCAGGCATTTCTGCCTGCCAGACTGTGAGCCTCTCTGATGACAGAAACTCCTCCAGGCCCACATCTCACTGCCCAGCCAGCAGGGGAAGCCATTGTGCTCCCAGCCATCCACCCTTGCTTGGTGCTCCCAAGTCAAGCCACCTAAGGATTAAGGGTGCCAGGGGGACAGCAAGAGGAAAGAGAGAAGGCGACCAAGAGCTCTCCTCCGCCTGAGCCCGTTGCGAGGGAAACAGCTATTTTAAGGCACCTACTCAGCCTGGGTGACCCTGAGAGGCGAGCCTAGCAATTCATATTGTGCTTTGGCCCACTTATGAGCTTGTGATAAACGCTCTGCTGCTTGCTGGCTCTGTTTGCTGTACCCAATTCCTGTGGCACTCCTGGGCACCCCCCAGCTCTGATGACACCTTCAGCTAAGACCCAGAGCACAGCTGCCCTTAGCAGAATGCCTCTTCTCGTCCAGTCAGAGAGGAGAATCTACACCTGGGTCAGCCCCTTCCAGCTGGGGCTGACCTCACCTCCTGACCTTTGAGGAGTCCTCCTGAGCTGTGCTCAGGACCCCTGTGGGTGTTTTTTCCACCTCCAATCCGGAGAGGGTGGAATCTGTTTGATCTTCAGCATTTTCCCCTCTTCAAAGCCACCATGGCCATCAGCCCTGACCTTCATGGGAAAAGGCCACTGGTGGGGACCCCCTCAGCGTGAGAGGGCACAGGAAGACTCCTGGGGGTGAGGACAGGGCCCAGATGGCTTCTAGAGAGGTCTGTGGCTCAGAGGCCCACAGAAGGGACATTCAGGAGACATCAGGCAGATTGAGTATCCAGAGGCCACTCCTCCCATAAGGGTCCATGGTAGAAAAGTTTCCACTTCACTAACCAAATTTCAAGCTTACAGCCAGACTGGGCCTGAAGGACAGGGCTCTCAGGTGGGGGAGGGGGCAAGCACCCTGCCTCCGGGCCAGTCTGTGCTGAATTCAGGCCTGACACTTGTCCGCTCCATTTCTGTAGCCCTTCCCTGTGTCCCACCTCCGTGGTCCCACAAAGATATGAGGTCCTACTGGGAAGAAACCCTTCCCCTCTCTTCTCCCCCACTAGTGTGTATCCTTCCTTCCTATCTTTCATCTATTTATCTATCTATCTTATTCATCCATCCATCTATATCCTATCTATCATCTTTCATCTATTCATCCATCCATCTATATCCTATCTATCATCTATTCATCCATCCATCCATCCATATCTTTCTCTCCCTGCCTCCTTTCCTCCCTCCCCCCCCAACCAGCAGAATCAGCAAAGGTACAACAAACAATTGTCAGTGTCAAACCATCTTGGATTCCCACCCAACACAGTCAACAAATGCCACTGCTCTGAGGTCTCCAGGGACACACTCCCCATCAAAGGCAACAGACCCATGAAATCTGCTTGGACATGATAAGGAGTCTTTCACTGTGGCCTGTGGGGTAGGTTCTGCTAGTGTCTTTGAGAGGGGAAGGTCTGGTGGTGAAGCCAGAGCCTACGTGCTAGAGAACCAGAGGGTTACAAGCTGGGGGAAAAGTCAGGCTCAGGCACCTGTAGTGAGCACAGTAGCCATGCTCAGGGTCAGCAGCATCCATGAAACCTGCTTGGACATGATAAGGAGTCTTTCACTGTGGCCTGTGGGGTAGGCTCTGCTAGTGTCTTTGAGAGGGGAAGGTCTGGTGGTGAAGCCAGAGCCTACGTGCTAGAGAACCAGAGGGTTACAAGCTGGGGGAAAAGTCAGGCTCAGGCACCTGTAGTGAGCACAGTAGCCATGCTCAGGGTCAGCAGCACTAGGCCAGCAGCTGGCCTTCTGTAGCTGCTGGTGACATTGGTATCTCTGGTGGCTGCCTGAGGATTGCTTTAGCAATGCCTGGCACCGATGTTATGTATACCATGGTCACCAACCCCACGATGGGCACCAGAGTGATGACTCTGGCATCTACAGCACATAGATTCTAAAACCCAGAGTTCAGGATCCAGGAGCTGGATATCTACAGAGAAGAGAATGGAGGAGATGCTAAAGGCAGGATACAGTGATGTGGATACCAAAGCTACATCACTGCAGCACACCTGGCCCCCGCCCTGCTGGTGTCAGAGTCCACTGGCTGTGAACACAGAGGACACGTGGAGTCACCTGCCCAACTGAGCTGACTCAGGCTGCCTCCCGACAACCTGCTCATTTCGGTGTCCTGGAAACAGGAGTCCCTGCAGGGTGTCCCACATGAGCGGACCAAGCATGGGCTGTGGGTAGAGCTGGCTCCAGCAGCCCCAAGGTGACCTGAGACCTAGGATTCAGAGCTGACAACTGGATCACATCCCAGAACTCAGGTGCTTCTGAGCACTTTGTGGCCATAGCTGGTCTTCCCCTGCTGAGTGGAGTCCCAGAGAACCAGCTTCTCCTCAGACAGACTCAGTGAGCCACAGGCCCAGTGATGTCCCACAGTGCTCCTGGCAGGATGCATCCACTGAGAGGTTGCCATGGCAACCACAGTGCTGTCTTGTTTCTGAAATACCAGGCACAGTCGAGGTAGCATCACTGGGGGCCATGTTAACAGGTCTGCTGGGAAGGGGGTGGGTCTTGGCCCAGCCATACGCTATCCACCCAAAGGCCCCCAGGCTGAGGCAGATGTTCTTCCTCTGGTTCAGTCCTCCCCTGGTTCTATCCAAGGGTCTGGGGACACAGCAGGGAACTTTCTTAGTTCTTTTCCAATAAGCTGGAGAATACTGTCTCCTGGTGTGCCCTCCCTTCCTTCCCAAATACTGGTTCCACCAGTCCTTCTATGAGAGCTTTGCACCCATAGTGCTAGACTCAGCTTCCCAGGAGGGGTACCCCAGGCCCAGAATGAAGTAGGGGGAAAAGGGACCAGGCCCCTTTACCCAGAAATCATTACAGTGAGGCACCCTGGAGCCTCTGTGTGAGCTCTGGCAGGCCTTAGTGTATGAACAGGGAGAAGGAGAATGGGGGTCCAAGGGGCACAGGGTACCAGGGCATCAGGGAGATTACAGGGAAAGTGGGTGGAGAGACCCATCCAAATTGAGATCAGGCCCATGGAGCCTGGGCAAGGTGAGAGGGACACTCCTGCCAAAATATCAAACTGTGCCTGCTACCCCAAAGCCAATCAAAACCCTGAAAACTCTACCTGGGCCAGGGCTCTTGTACTTCCCAAGGGACACCCACACCCAGGAGTTGGGCAGGCACCTCCCTGGGCCCTTCTGGCGTTCCTTTGGCCTCCCACCAGCCTATGCCACTTGTAGGATCTGAGCTGCTTTGCCCCACAGACAGCACTGACAGACAGACATTAACCTTCAGCCTTGAGTCCATTTGGTACATCACAGGAAGCCTGCTCTAAAGCTCCCCATACCAGTGGAAGCTGGAAGCAGGATCGTCTCCCCAGCAAGGATCCCTTGCTGCAAAGCCACCGTCTCAGCTACCTGGACCAGCTTTGCCCAGTCATAATGGGGCTCAAGGAAGCAGCCCCTCCCTTCATCAGCAGGATCAGGCACAGGGAAGCGGGAAGGGAGGGAGAGCCTGTAGGCAGAACCAACACAGGGATGCACAAGCCACCCATGTCTCCAACTGGAAAAACGAATTCCTTACTACAAGAACGAAGCATTACACAGAACAGCATAGCATACACCTCTAAGAACAGCACGTAATAAACAGAAAATGTGAGGCACATATGGGAGGCATTCAGGCTTCATCCTAGTCTGCCACTTTGTGGCACTAAATATTTGAGATACAGGCATGGAAACCGAGCGAATTCAGGAAAGGCTTTCTGTGAACAGCCCTGATCTGCTAGAAACAATGCCCTCCAGAGCATCTGCTGCTCCGCCATACGCCTTCCTCTGCCCAGGAGGACCGACCTCACACAAAGCCTGGGAGTGGACCTGATCTGGATGAGCTCTGTTACAAGCTGGTCCAGCCCACTGTACTAACAAGGGCCTTGCACTCTCCCTGAGGGTACCCACCCCTTCACCCCTTCTAGTAAGAGGGAACATTGGCTCTTAGATCCCACCCACATTTTGGAGTATTCATTTTTGTTTCCCATGCTGTCCCTATACACAAGAAATCAAAAGCTAATGAGCATGTCGCCCTTTCCTCCTCTGGGGTCAGTCAACCCTCCAGCCCTCTTGTCCCTGTGGTAACAGTGGCCATGGCTAGAATCTGATTTCCTGGATTCAGAACAAGAACAGTGCTGTGGGGAAGGAAAGTTCTCAGACACAGCCTCTTCTAACTTGAGAGGGAGACAGGGTTTGAATCTCACTTGGTGACAGGTGAGAGGGGCAGAATGAGGGGGAGCCAGGAAATAGAGGATTGGACGAGCATCAATGCCAAAAGAAGATTTATTTTTTCAGCGTCCTGGTTATTGGTTATTCCCACCTGGATGATCTGTCTTGGAACTAATTATGGCCACATCATTTCTGTATATCAGTTGGCTAAGGAGGAAAAAGACAGGGTGGGGCAGGGACCCTATGTGCTGTGCTGGCTCCTGCAGAGGCCTCCGAGCCTTGAGGCAGGTGCACACAGAGCACACGCTCCTGGCTGGAGTCTGAAGGGTTCACAGCCCTGAAGGAGAGTGTCCCAACTGAGCCTCATCCTTCCGGGTCTCCTTCCTATGCAGCTAGGCAGTCATGATGCCCCAGAGCACTCAGGGACAAGGCCTTTCTCCACTCCCAAACCTACATGAGCCTTGTCCTTATGGCTGAAGACTAGTTGGGAGCACTCCAGAGGAAGCTCTAGTTTCCTCTCTCCTTAGAGAACAAAACTACCTGTTCAAAGGCATGACTTCCCCAAATTTCAAGTGATTGGCCACTTGGTCATGTCTTGTGTTCTTCAAGCCTGGCCTGTCATTTCCAGGATGGAGGGTAGCCTGGTAGAAGGGCAATTCTACCCAACACCAATGTCCTTTCCATAGACATGTCCAGGGTTCCAATGGGATGCTTCTTGGAGAAGCTGGATATTGAAGGATAAATGCCTGGACTTAAAAGGACCAGAGCTAACTTCTGAAGGGTCCCATACCAGATTAAGTAAACTTCAGGTAAACCTCAGATCCGAGCTAATTTCCAACCCAGAAACTGTGAAAAGCTCCCAACCCAAACACTGTCCTATCCGTGAAAACAAATAGCAGCCCTTGTCTCAAACTTCCAAACCATGTCACTGGTACTTACATTACTTATGTTGAACTAGAAAAATAGCCTACCCCACCCCTCCCTTTCCCAATCTCCGCAACCCTTATAAGCAGCCCACCAGCTGTGCCTGAGGGTAGTTTCAAACCCCTTGGAGAAACCGTCCCCTCCTTCATTGTTCTTAATTAAGAACAATCTACTCCTAAGGTCAGTCTCCTTTCATTTTTATGTCGCCCTGGTCAATCCCGATCTAACATTTTCTAACAGATATGAACTTTTGACATCTGAGTTGGGGGCCACTAGAGCCTGCTGCGTCATGCAGTGACCCTAGGCACCCAGGTCATGCTTGCTGAGGGAGGACCTTGCAAAGCCAAGGCTCAGAGAGTGACTCCAGCAGCTGGTTAGGACCAAGGCTGTCCTGACTCAAACTCAGTCAGTTCCTCTAGTCTTCATCTTCACCCCTTGTCAGTCACTCAACCTTTCTGTATCTGTAACTTGATCTCTACCCTCCACCCCCTGCCCCCCCACACCTGCCTGGATGACCCAGCTCACTCCTCCATTACAGAGATACCCTAGCAGGTTTTGTTCCCAGGAACAACTCAAGAGACTTGCTGCTCAGTAAAACAAACTGCAACAAAATCAGCCTCCAACACCCTGGCCTTCATAAACAGAGCAAGAGACTTGCTGCTCAGTAAAACAAACTGCAACAAAATCAGCCTCCAACACCCTGGCCTTCATAAACAGAGGCTTGAATCCCAGACTTTCGGATACTACCTTCATAGGCTCCTCCTGGGACCTGGGAAATTTCATCAGCAGAGCTTGAGAACCAGCCTGTCACCATCAGAGACATACAAAGAGACAGTCTCTCACTTCCACTGGGAAGGCTACTACCAGAAACCGAGAGCATGACAAGGACAGGTGAGGACGTAGAAATACTGGAACTGTGTGCCCTGTGCTGGGACAGTAACATGACCAGCCTCTGTGGAGAACAGTATGGAAGTTCCTCAAAGGGCATGCATAGGATCACCCTGTGACACAGCCATTCCACCTCTGGATGACAGAACTAAAAGCAGGGACACTGAGAGACCTTGATGTACCTGTGGTCACAGCAGCAGTATTCACAAAGGTGTGGAAGCAACTCAAGAGTCCAGAAACAGGAAACAAAACACTGTATACAAGAGCAATCGGATCTAACGCCACCTCAAGAGGAGGAGAATTCTGACACACACAACAGCACAGACAAAGGACGTTTTGAGGATATATTGAGGCTATTTTGCTATGTGGAATCAATCAGACACAAAAGACAGACTTTGCATGGTTTCACTTAATACAACAGATGGAAGGTTTGTGTCCCCCCAGATTCCTCTGCTGAAATCTTAAGCTCTTACGTGGCAGTAGCAGATTATGAGGGTGGGGAGACTTCATGAACAGGACTGATGCCCTTCCCAGGGACCCCAGAGAGCTCTGGCCACTTTCCACTGTGTAAGGACACAATGGGAAGATGCTGTCTGAGTAGGAAGGTGGCCCCACGAGACACATATCTGCCTTGATCTTGAACTTCTAGCCTTCAGAACTGGGAGCGATGTCTACTGCTCAAGCATCCTGTCTGTGGCGCATCTGTTACGGCAGCCAGAAGTGACTAAGGCAAACGTCCAGAGTACTTAAAATCACAAGACAGAAAGTAGAACTCTGGCTGCCAGGGGCTGGTGAGAGGGGAGGGATGGTTATCACGTAATGGGGACAGCTTCAGTGTTGCAAGATGAGAAGTTTCAGAAATCTATTATACAACAACATGATTGTGGTAATATGACAAGACTGCAGAGACAGTTGAGATGGTCAACATTATGTTCCATGTAATTTATCAGTTTTTTTTAAAGGAATTGAAAATATCTAAGGACCAATATATTGATTACTTTTATGTTGCTGTGATAAAACACTGTGACCAAGGCACTTTAGAAGGAAGAGTTTACTGGGTTTATGGTACAGAGGGATACAAGTCCATCATGGGAGAGAGGCGTGGCAGGAGGCAGCGGGAGCAGAGAGCTGAGAGCTCACACTGTCAAGCATGCACCGGAGGCGGAGAGAGGCAAGCTAGAAATGAGAAGAGGCTATGAGCTCTCAAAGCCCAGGCCCCGTGACATGCTTCCTCCAGCACCACCAAACCTCCTAAAGGTTCCAGACCCTCTCCAACACTGGCCCCAGCTGGGGCCAATTGTTCAGATACTTGGAGCCTATAGGGAACATTCTTCATTTTAAAAAACACCACCAGTGCCAGGCATGGTGGTGCATGTCTTTAATCCCAGCACTCAGGAGGCAGAGGCAGGTGGTCTACATAGTAAGTTCCAAGCCACCTGGGGCTACAGGGAGACCCTGTCTCCGGTCTTGAAAAAACAAAACAAAAAAGCCCACAACCAGTTATGACATTTGTGTTACTCATCTCCAGGGGCCATGGCCCCAATAGGTAGAATAGCTGCAGGTTAGAGGGAACTTGGCCTGAACAGTCTTGTCTCAAATGCACACACTCCACCCTAAACAGTGATGGGTTTCAGTGGGCTTTGACCCATCCACAGAAGGTGATTCTCCTGTTGTACAAACTCACACTCCTTCCTGCCTGGGGCTGCCCAGGCCACTGAGCAGGAAGAGAGGCCAGCCTGTAACAGTCCTAACTCTTTCAGATACCAACCCAGCAACCACAGCCTGAGACCCCCGGTGATCTAATTAGGCAGCTAATTGGGCACAGGGAAAGGAAGGGGTGCCCCAACTGTACTGCCCACAGCTTCCAGAAGTGAATTAATCTCTCCCATTCTGCAGCAGCTCACTTCTGGTCAACACCTCTTCAGAGCTAAGAACTGGTCATAGGAGCCAGAAAGCATGGGGTCCTCCAGACCTGACAGAGGATGGGGCTGCACAGCTGCCCTCTCAAAGAGTACCAGGGTCCAAGGGGCCCCTGGAAGAGAGAGCTATGGGGCCTAGCTGATATAGGAAGGGTTGGATGAGGGGCACCCCGAGTCAGGAGGCAGAGACCCAGAAAATAGCGCCTTCAACCTAACCTCCCCCTAGGGGGCCTAGCCCATTAAGGGTGGTCTCTGTCCTGGGACCCCACAGCCCAGCCTCTTTAGACCTAAGTTCTGAATGCCTCCTGACCCCAGTGCCTCCCTGTCTCGGCTACTCCTGCTGAACCAGGCCCCAGCTGTTGTCCTCATCTGTTCTGCAAACCCCACCTGTCTGTTCTTGTCCTCCCTGCACCCTGTGGCCCTGAGGTCAGGAGCACAGAGGCATCTCAACCAGTCTCAGTTAGGCTAACCATCTTCACAAATGCCAAACCATAGGCCTGTAGGAACCTCTAGGTCATGGGGACGTTAGAAACTCCTCCCCTAGTGTATTTTCAGCATTGTGCAAACTGCTCATCTGCTTTGACTTACAATCACCCCAGGACTCAGTAACCAATGCAGCAATCCTTTGTGATACAATGAAGTGGAGGCAATTAATCGCCCTCAAACGCTGTGCTTTGTGCTTTGGTGGCTGCAGGATTCCTTTGGAGAGGGCTCTCAGAGCCTAAATAGACCAGTATCCAGACAGCTGTGAGACCAGTGGGGAGGGAGGCACCCAGACAGCTGAACAGAAATGTCCATTCCGAAAGGGTCTATCCATAGCGAACCAAGCTGCAGAAGCCGGCAGCTAATTCCAGCGTTTTTGGAACACTCGTTAAGGCTCTTTGAGTTATAATTACTCCCAATCTGTATGTATCACAAGGCAGCAATCAGGAAGTTAGATCCGACCAAGGGGAAACATGAGACAAATGGAGGCACAGCTCAGCAGGCCCCTGTTTGAGGGACAGCAGCCTCAGGGCCGCCCTGGAAGGACACTGGCTGGATCACCACAGTGGCTCCTACAGCCTGGCCTCTGGACTCCAGTGTGGCCTCAGCTGCTGGTTCAGTCAACAGGTTCATTGAGCACAGCAGCTCCTGCACCCTGGGGTGCTGGCTGTGCAATACAGTCCTTCTAAGATGCTCTCCTTCCAGGCTGGAAAGTACCCTTTGCTGAGGAAAGTCGTTAACCTATAAGCTGGTCACAGTACTGAATGGGTGGGTCTTGGGACATAGACCCACACACACACAGGGTGACAAAGTTTCTGCAGAACTGAACTATAGTACCCTCCGCTCCAGGATGAGTTGAGACCTCAGAGACCAGCCTAAAAGGGGGTGGTGGGCTGGGCGATGCTCCCTCTCTGGCAGATCTGAGCATGCTGCCCAGGTGGGGATGGTTTCTTTGAGGAGAAATGGAGAAAGTTTGGGTGGCTTCACGGTCCCATGTGTCCCCACCCTCCACTGACCCATCTAGAAATTCTTCCTTACCTTGCCAAAGCTGCCCTTCCCAATGGCTCGCAGAATCTGGAAGTGATCGAAGTTCACTGTGGAATGAAACAGAGGGACACCAGGTAAGGTGGTAGAAAGGCCCTGTGCCGTTGCAAGCCCCACTCTTGAGAAGTTTCTCCCTGCTTGGTGTGTCCAGTTATGGCTCTGGGTAAACTCCGGCTGCGCAGAGGATGGTTCAGCTCCTCCCTGCAGGATTACTGTGGAATGTGTACCCAGCCCACAGGCAGTAGTGGGATGAACAAGCCAATCAGGCTTCCAGACTCCCTCTGCTGTAAACCCTCATCCAGCAACCCTTCTGACAGCCATCCCACTCCCACACCCCTAAAGACCCTCAACAGGCAGACCTGGGCATCGCAGGCTTTGGAACACCAGCCCCTGCCCTGCTCTGAGGTTCCTGGGGAACAGGATGGGATATTTGCTCTGCTAGAGTTCACTGGACAAGTCTGGGGTTTCACTGGCCTCTCGAATAACAGTGGGAAACAGCACAGGACAACATACAGCATGACCTGGCTGTCCTTTCCAGGGATCACAACACTGATCCTGGCGTGTGAAGTCCAGGTGAGTTGGGCTCTGTGTGAAGGCCTCCGATTTCTAGTGCTCCTGTTGTGCCCTGATCTGAAGCACCCCACAGTCTGATTCTAGTCTCCTTGTCTCAGTAATCCAGGTTCAGGCAGCCTGAATCTCTACCCAGCACCCATTGGTCTCTGGGACAGAGCTTTCCAACTGATCCCCAGGCCAGCAGTCTAGGCTCCCAGGTATGCATCCCCATTCCCTACCCCTTGGAGGGCATACCCAGGGCCTCGGCCCTTGCTGTGGGGTCTTGTAGAGTCCAGACACATGCCCCAGAGAGGACCTGGGCCACCTGTAGCTCATGGTATATTGCCTATTCACCCTTATTTTTCCAGGGGATTCAGGCCCAGGTGGGTCCCACTTCCTGCTGTCTTGTGGGTATGGGGCAGGGGTTCTGCTGGTTTTCCCCAGAAGTGGAAGCCTGAGTGGAAACTGGGTTGGTGGAGGGGTGAGGCAGAATGGGGGGGGTGTACAAGGCATCTGGGCAAGCAACCAGGTCAGAGAGGCCCACTTTCCACAGATGAGAACATAGCTAACTCAAAGTCAGCATAACACCAGCAAGCACAGCTCCAGGGCTGCCTAGCTTGTGGCCACCTGCCGGAGACCGCAGCCTCTGCCCACGCAGTCTGTGCTGCCCTTAGTACCAAACCCATCCCAGCCTCATCCATCAGTCACACATCACACTGTAGCTTTCTTCCCTGAAGAGCTGCGTGCTACAGAGGGGACACTCTAAGCAGGGTGGGCGGGCAGCTACCCCACAGCGCCCCTTGTGGGGAGAAGAGCGTCATCCCTGTTGCCCTCCCATCTGGCAGCTTGGCAGGAAGGCCAGATGTCTAACACGCGTGTGACGGGAACTGGACGAGGAATGGGAGAGTGGTGAGACGTGTGGACGCTTCCAGCAAGGAGGCCCCTGGGGGTAATGCCCTCCTCACGGAGGCCCAGCCTGCCTCTGTGTGGCAGCCCTGGCAGACATGGCCCTGCACCGAGCTGTGGGGAGAGTAGAAGGTGTCATGTGCTGTGGCACTGCCAGGGCCTTTCTGACTGATCTGTTATGCTCATCCTTGGCAACTGCAACTAGTCATGACTGTTGATGAGATGATAAAAATTCAAGGCCCGACATTCAAACTGGTGCTGGGAGGGGGTCTGGGCATTGGGAACAGAAGTAGCAGTCTGGGAATGGGCAGACTGGTCACTGACCTCGGGGTCTGAGGAGGTCTGCATTTTGATGAAGGAGAACAGGGAGTCAGGAAGGAGCACAAGGTCAGACTAGCCACAGTACAAACTTTGGGAAGATTGGTTTGTTAGGGAGGGGCCAGGGTCCCTCCACCTGCCCAGGCTGCATTCAGGTCCAGTTGCTGCTGCCTGGTGGTCCCTGGCCTACTACAGCTGCACAGGAGCCCCAGCACCCTCACTCAAGCACCCACTGTTAGGCAGCCTCAGAAAAGTCGAGAAATGTGACCCTCCACGCCCACCTCCAGAACGACTGCATGGGTCTGCTGGGCCCCGCTCCCCACAGCTCTTGGTGCCTGGTGTCCAGCCCAGCACAACCTGAGAAATAGTGAGGCACAGGCCCATAGGCAGCCCACTGATGTCCCTGGCATCCCCTCAGCAGCCAGCACGATGCAAAGCGTCAAGTGTCAGCTCAACAGCCGTGAGTTCACACAGGAACTCGGCCAAGACAATCAGCCTTTGCAGAGCATAAGCATAATTTTCTGAGTTTAGTCTTTCCTGGTGAGAAAGGATAGGGAACAGAGTACATTAAATAACAGGTCAGAGGCTTGCAGGAGTCTCCCAGCAGCTGTCCTGCTCCATGCACGGCCACCTGCGTAGCCAACGTCACCATCCAGGCTGGCAGGGACAAGGACTCCCAGAGAAGGACTCCTGACTGGAGTGCAGAGCCAGCAGATGCATGGTCAGTGCAGTGGTTTGGATGCTAGCCTGCTGTGGCCACCTAGGGAAGCCTTGAGCTTCCTTCCAGGGCAGGAGTGGCTCTGGAACTGCTGGCCACGGTGCGCCCACCTCCTTGGGCCTCTGATCTCCTCATCTGCTGAGAGGACATGAGGATCTCCCCTGCCAGTTTCTGTGGTGGGTGAGGGAGCCATGCAGGTGTGGCACCATGCTGGCTGCAGACAGTCAGTTTAAGCACAGGAGGAGAAGCAGGTGCCAGGTTGCTTCAGGTTTCAGTATGTGAACATCACAGCCATATTTATTCCAAAATAAAGTCACAAAAACACACAGAAATGTGGCTCCCATCAGGGCACCCCAGTATTGGGAGTCAACATGGCCTGTGCCGGGAGAAAACTCTGCCAGGATAAGGGCCCTGAGTTAATCACTGAGTTAACCCACCCTCACACCAGCATCTGCCAACTCTCATATAAAGATGTCCATGGTGTAGGGGAAAAGAAATCCAAACAGCCATTCCTGACTTCCCGGCCTGCCCACGGTCAATAGCTTCCTGCTTCCAGGATCTGATCAGGCCCACTCCACTTGCTATCAGTTTACTAGCAAACCCAGCTGGCTTCATCTCCAAAGATGCTCAGAATCTAGCTCTGCTGCCCGTCCCAAGGTGCAGGCTCCTCTCCCTCTTTAGGTTCCCATGGCAATCAGGAGTCCAGCTAAGCCCAACTGCACCCAGATAAAGAACCTGAAGCTGTGGAGCTGTGGGGTATCTTTTCAGTCTTTGCCCCTTTGAGGAGACACAAGAAACCTCTGGGCATAAATGAAGGCCTGAGGCAGGTCAGGGCTGAGCAGGATCAGTCTGTACAATTCCAATGTGATTTGCTGTGTAATGTGAGGTGAGTTCTCCCCCAGAGTTAGACACTTCTTAAATTATCATGTAGGTAGGAGGAAACACTAGCTCGATTCCTGACAGGCCCATCTTGCATTTACACATCTCCTGCTCAAGTAAAAATGAATGTTTGAGGAGTCAGTCTGTCCTGTGTGCAAGGAGGTGGCACAGCTCAGAGCTTGAGGCCCCCAGATGGTCTTCCATCATACAACACACCAGAGAGCATGGGCACAGACTCTTCCCAGGGCACATAAATATTTCAAAATCAAGGGTTTAAAAAATTTCTTTTGGTCTTTTTGAGACAGGGTCTCCCTGTAGGCCCAGCTGACCTGGAACTTGTTATGTAGACCAGGCTGGCCTCAAACTCACAGAGATCCGCCTGCCTCTGCCTCGCAAGTGCTGGGATTAAAGGTGTGCGCCACCATGCCCGGCATTAAAAATATTTATTTTTAAAGAAGGGTTTTTATTGAACAGTCTGGGTTGGAAGTACAGTCCTTGCCACATGAGGACAGGTCATCTCTCTTGTGCCTGCAGCTCTCAATCTGAAGTGCCATTCAAGGCACCTGTGAGCCACACTGAATGCTGTGTCAGGGCTCACAACTACAGAGCTGAGCCTAGCTGTCAGGGTCAGGGTGTCAGTGTCCCAGCCCAGCGGGCACTTGTTCTCTCAAATGCAGCATGTTCTGAGCGCCTCATCCACTCCTGAGGTGTCACTGGGCAAGCAACACACACAGCAGAGAGAAGACACGGGGCTCTTTTTCAGAAGGTGGTTAATGCTGACTTCTTCCCTCTGGTTTCCTGATGGGTGCTCTGACTGTGACCTGAGCAGGTGTTTTTATTTATACACAAGAGTCCCTGCCACATTTGGGTCCTGCATGGAGCTTCGTCCATTGGTCCTGTCATGACAGACAAAAGTGCAGCTGGAAGGGGCAGAGGGCATGGTCATTCCAATGACATTGTCAAGGCCACATGTCAGTTAAAGACAGTCAAAAGAAAACCTTCACTACTCTTATATAGTTAGCACAAAATCCTAAACAAAATCAACAGGTATCATTTGAATGTGTTTCCCCTTAAAAAAGAAATGATGATCTGCCCTTGTGAGTGACCTGGCCAGACCTCCTCTCCTGCCCCACGTGGCTCCTCGGCTCTGGCGTTAGGTTCAGCACCCAGCCTGTGGCAGCATACAAGGAGTACTTCCCAACAATAAAGTGCCAAGAAACCTCTAAGTTGTGGTGAGGTTCCAGGTTAAAACACAGTCCTTTCTTAAAACAGACAAAAACATGACTCGTGGGGAAGGCAGAGGGAAGATGGCCCTTGGGAGAGTAAAAATAGACCTGCTGCCAGCGTGGTGAATCACTGCTATTGTTATCAGTGACACAATCAATGCACAGCCTCCTCCGCAGGCCTGGAGGGGCAGCTGGCTCTCCACACCCAGAGGCATATCTCTAGGGATCCCTCAGAGGCCCAGAGGTGCATGCTGGGCAGAGAAAAGCCAGTGACTAGGGGTGCTGCCCACAGCCTCAGATGCTCCTAGGCTGGAAACCTTTCCTGGCACAGCCTGCCTCTCCTGGTCACTTATGAGAGCCCTCTGACCTCTGCGCACCCTTCCTATAAAGTCAGCCCCTCACCCATGGGATAATTCCATATAAGGGTGGGAAGTATTTGGAGTGATCACAAAAAATTAAATCTTACAAGTTGCTACAATTCATGTAGTTTATTCCATTGTCCTTATAGCCTATGACCCAAAAGCTCGTGATGAAGAAATCCCCCAATCCCACTAGAGTCTGGCTCTGCAGAGTCCCATGGCTTCTGTGGAAGGTGTGGCCCAGGCTTGGGAGCTGTCCAGGCAGAGTGAAGGGTCAGTCAGCCGGAGGCTCCTTCCTGCAACAGGACATCTCGATCTATACAGCACAAGTAGGACCCAGGGACAGCGCGCAGAGCTGCTCAGGAGGACTGTGAAACCTGCCCATTCCAGGTGAGGGAGCAGAGTCAGACAGACACACTGACAAAGGAATTTGGACACCCAAAGGGTAAAAGAGAAGAAGATTATCTTCTCTGCCAACAGCCTGGCCCCCTGGCTGGGCCCAGGGTCACCCTTTTCTTTAGCTAGAGATTGGTCTCAGGGCAAGAAGTCCAGGTGAATGAAGCAGGGAAGTGGAGATCTGCTCGGGCTCTGACCCAGCACTCCTGGGTTCAAAGGGGGAATTGGAAGTGTTAAGGGTAGACCTGAGCAGAAAATGGTCCAGTGTTACTGCTATGAGTCTCAAAGGATCCACTTGGCCACCTTCCCTACCCTCTACCATCCTGGCCCTAGGGAGGGCTGGTGGGCAGATCCCTGTGGCCATGAACTTGTGGCCTATGCTACTACCTGGGCTGCCAGGGCTCTTGTTTTCAGCAGGCACCTCTGCCAGGCCAGGCTACAGGGAACCCACAATGAGAGCCCTCTGACCTCTGCACCCCCTCCTACAGTGCCGGCCCTGTGCCCCCAGGTCCTACTGCTGTTCCCCCTGGCTGAGAAATGTGTCCATGATCCTCCTTGTATGACCATCTGCTGCTGACCTTCAGGCTTTCTCCCAGAAGCTGGGTGAGGCCTCACCTGTACCCTGCAGGGTCCTGCCCTTATATCTACTTTGTATCCCAGCCCCAGGGCAGCCCCATTCTTGGGAGCAAAGGTCTCTCCCTGTGTTTTCCCTGCTGCAGACATGGAGGATTTGGATGCTGCTGAGACAAAGCTGAGGTTTCCAGAGACCCTAAGTTCCAGAACAATCCTGTCTTCTCATAGCCAGGACCATGCCCAGAGTGGGGGTAGGGGGAGCTGGTGCACCTCCACCCGACTGGTGCCTGTGGGGGCAGTGACCTGGCCCATGCCCCACCTTTTATTTACAGTAAATGCTCCAGTATCCTGTAATGACTTTCCAGACTCCTCTGCTCACCCTGAACCTGCTGCCTGAGCCAATCTGGAATCGTGTTCCTGTGTTCCATATCAACATCCCCAGATAGCACCAGAAATATTCATAAATTAATGATTAGGGCAGCAGCCAGATCAATTTAGCAGCTTCAAGCCAGTCACAGCTGTGTATGTTGTATGTGTAGTATAAGCATGTGTAGTGGGTACGTATGTCACAGAGATGTATGTATGTGTATCACAGGTGTGCATGTAATGTGTGTGTCAGATACGGATGTGTGGAACATGTGTGCATGTGTGTGTGGCATGTGTGTATGTAGGTGTATCTGTGGGGTATACAGGTGTGTAGCACATGTGGTGTGTCTGTGTGTGGCATGTTTATGTGTGTATATGTATGCGTGTCATATGTGCCGTGTGTGGTGTGTGTATGTGTAGGCTGTACCTGCCCCGGCCACATCCTGACACAGATCCAGAGCAATGCCCCAGCTGTCATATCCCAGCCAATTCTAGTCACCCTGGACTTGGGCCTCCACCAGCTCCTGGGCCCCGGTGCCTGGGAAATCAAAGAGCTGAGCCCCCACCCCTATCCTTCAGACCTCTGAGCTGGAAAGACAGGATGGAATGGGGTTATAGTTCAGCCTGTCCTTTTCAGAGACCACAAGGGTTAAGGGCCCAGCTGTCTCACAAGGCCCCAGGTGGCAGACAGGAAGACTGGCCCATCCAAAGACAGGACAGGCTCCCCTGCTGCTCTAGGCTCCCCTTACCCCAAAGCTGATCTCAGACATACTCTGCAGGTCCCATTGCTGGGGGCCACCCATATCTTGACTCTGCTCAGTGTCTTTTGAGAGGGTCCTCTACCATGAGACATCCTGGCCCCTGACCCCTTTAGGTACCACAGGAGCCCCCTAGCAGATATGAGCCCAATGTTTTGGGTACGTGTGTTTCCTGAGTGCTGAGGTGGGTGCTGGAGCACAGCAAGAGCGTAGCTAAGGCCTCAGAACAGCAGGCAGCTCACCAGAAGCAGCACCAGCAACAGCCGAGCCTCACTGTGAGGTGTGGAGTTGACAGACCAGCCTGAGAGAAGGCTGGGTTGGCACTGCTGGTTCTGCATGGGAAACAAGACCTTGTGGATACAGAAAATCCTCTGTAAAAATCTCAAAGCCATGGTAGTGGTGGGGTGGGAGGAGTGTGGACAGGCCAAGGGCTGGAGGGTCAAGGCTTCCTGCACTTCCACCAGCCACTTGCAGCCCCGAGCTGCAAGCCTGACACAAGACTGGGCTGGGCCTCTGCAGCTGCAGGTCTGAGCCTCCAAAGCTCTTCATCTGCTCCTCTGTCATGGTCCTACCGGGCCCCAGGCCACCAGACTTCAGAGGAAGATCTCAGAGGCAGAGGCAGCAGCCTGGCAGCCAGAGGCCACCAGGGCCCTGAGCTGCAAGCCTGACATAAGACTGGGCTGGGCCTCTGCAGCTGCAGGTCTGAGCCTCCAAAGCTCTTCACACAGAACCACATGGGGCGCACATCGAGTATGCAACTTGCAGCAGAAAAGAGGCTGAGGCCCATGACCCCATCACCCCATACCCTGAAACTGAGAAACAAGCCCAGCAGGGGCAGCAGAGGCCAGTGAGGCCCCACGCCCACCCATGCTCAGCTCTGATGCGTCTGAAACTGGTCAGGACCTGGGACAACAGTTGCCACAGGGCTCTGTGGCAAGGGACCTGCAAAGGACACTGCCCTTCTCCCCCAGGTGCTGTGGAACCCAGAACCACTGAAGGAAGCAACACTCAGCCCACTCGGCCCCAGGCCATAGCCCTGTGCCCACCACCTCTCCTCCACAGCCACCTGCAGACACCCACTGCACAGTGCCAGGGGAGGGAGAACTGCCAAGGCAGTACCCCGGTGTCTGCCTGGTACAGCAGGGCTTTGCAACCAGACAGGCGTGAACTCACATCTACTCTCACACATTAGCACTTCCACAGAGGCGAAAACACCTTCCCAACTGTCAACAGCACACAGCGTTTTCCCACAGCCCTCCTCTTTCCTAGAATGAAGGGCACAGAGGGAGCAACTGGTACCCTGCCTCCCAGGGCTGCTCACTGAGGACAAGGGCAGCAACCCCCTGTTCCCTTCCTCTTTGGCCCAGCCACTTGCCAAAGAACAAATGTCCCACACCACACACACAGCCCTGGCTCCTGAGGAGACAGTGAAAGCTTTCTCTACCCACTCTTCCCAGACCAGCAGGGACAAGAGGCACGGGGCTCAGGGACAGTCCCCCGAGCATCTTGAGTCCTGGGTACCAGCCTTTGTCCACACGGTCTACACAGATCCTCAAAAAGAGGATGATCACATCTCTGCCCTCCCTACACAGGCTACGGCACATGGCCCCGCATCTGAGAGCCTGCCATGGACTCCAGAGTCACAGCCCTCAAATACCACAGCACCCAGGGCAGAGAAAACCAACTTTTATTTCACCACCCGAAAATCTCATCCCACGTACAGGGGGTGAGAACAGGCCATTTCATCTTGAAAAAGTTTTGTCCTAAAAATGCTAACGATAAATGGTAGGAAAATACCAACTTACTAAAAGCAGTCACTCCACACTGGCCCAGTGATGGGACTCGTTGCCTGAGAGGACCTCAGAGCATAGGAACACAGTCATCTCCTCCTCCCAACAGCCCACAGGACTGGACTAGGAGATGCCAGGGTTGGATACTGCTGCTGAGACACAGTGGGAGCCGGTCACCTCCACATGTCAGGCTCAGAAGGCCAGGGGGCTCCTGGGAAGGGACCAGGTCACAGCCAGAGTGAAGCTGTCCCAAGGTGGCCCCTTCAGGAGGTATGTGGCCTCCTCCCTACTGGAGTGCCCTAGGCCATAGGGCCACTCACACAAGTCATGGACGGTGAATCTCGGCCCTGAGGGCCCCTCAGATGCAAGTCCCTTGCTTGTAACACACCCAGCCCCTCTCTTCCTTCCCACTTGTGTTTGCCTTGAGGTCTGAGCAGCCCCCACACTCAACTAGAGCCTGAAGGTCCTGTTGGAATGCTGTCTTGGTTTCTGCAGCTCATGGGACAACTCCAGTCACAGGAGAGCAGACCCCACTGACATGTCCAGGAAAGCAGGCCCAGAGGAAGCCTCAGACAAAGAGAGAAAAGGCTGGAAGGAAACCACCTTGCAACCCTGACCATGCAGCACTGGGATGGACATGACCATGGACAGCAGGAAGGAAGTACTTAGGAGGTTTCCAGGCCCACTTGACCTAAGACAATCATCCATCACCTTCCAGGGTACCAACCAAGTTAGAAGGCTCAGGGGAGCAGGCCGAAGTCCCTGGACATGCAAGTCCCATGAGGCCCCACATCTGGGTGTTTATTTCTCCATGCATCTACAGGTTCTGCCCCACCTCCCACTCCCTCACCCTCCCCATCGCCTCTCTCTGGAGGGCTGACCACGAAGGAAGGCATCCAAGTCTCAGCAGGATGCATCTCCCACATCCTCCAACAAGACAGGGGCCTGCCAGTGCTCAGGAAGTTGCTAAGGCAACGGGCAAAGTGCAGCGTGGAAGGAGTCTGTGAAGCATACTGAGCATCCCCGTCTGCACACACAAGCAGCATGCGACTGCTTCCTCGTGTTCATGTTCATTCCAAACTGTGGTCCAGGGCACAAGACAGTCTGACATGCTCACAGCACAATTTACACCCACATGCTCACACATTCATCTTGCCCACACTGGCACAGGCACAGGCACACGCATATACTTTCACATGTGCTCCATGATTACATATTCATGACATTCATACCCACCCAGCACACACACGGACTCTTTACCTGCCCTCCACCCAGTCCAGGAGACTAGGCAGCCTCATTTCTCACTGGTCACTCCTGCCCTGCCTATCCGAAACAGCTAAGCCATGCTCTGATTCTCCAAGTTCCCACCCTTTAGGAATAGGGGGAGACCAGCAAAGCCCCTCAGAACCACATCTCTCCCCTCCCATGGCTCTGTGAAGGCACTCCCTCCCCCTGACCCCACACCCTGTTGACCTGAGAAGTTGCCATTCGGTGTCATGCAAATCTGGGCCTTGAAGCCATGAGCTGAAAACACACAGAAGCCTGGAGACGGGTGGGGTTCGCACACTGGCTCAGTCAACTCCTAAAGCCCAGCGATGTCCTCCTATGTACCTGAAGACAGTCTAGGGCTGGAAGAGGGGTCACACCATTCTGATTTTCCTGGCTTTGAGTCCAACAGAGTCCCATGTGACAGATACTGCTGAGCTTAATGGGCTTTCATTACAGCTCAGCTTGAGGGACCTTCTTGTACCGAGGATACTGGGATGCAGCAGTGTCCTGGGAATACAGATGCTCCTCCTCCCATGACATGTCCATGTTGGGGATTCTGGGACCCTTCTCCTAGGCAAAACCGACAGAGTCCCACACTCCTTGGCTCATACTGGTTCCTGGGACTGGTCAAACTCCCCAGGCATTTTAAAAGCATATCATGAAACATTTAAGTCATACAAGTAATAAAGTAAACAGAAGTTTAAGCCCCAGATACCACAGCCCAGCCTGAGGCTAGACATGACTGGTCCAGGTCCCTGTAGGCCCTTCCATGCACCCTTACTCCTCTCCTGCCCTAAACCACCCTTTGCTTCCCAGTTTTACCTCACAGCACCCGGAGCCTGTGCAGCATGGCAAGGGCCCAGTATTCTCCAACTTCATGGAGGTGCCCTACATTGCACACTCCCTGCACAGCTGTGGGTCCCCATACTCATTTGTGCAGTGTGGCTCTTTTCGCATCTGCCCGGCCTTCTGCTTTGGGTGTACCAACCCCAACGTGTCTCCTACTGGGGTGTCTGGAGCCTCTTTGGCCCTATACCTACAGACAGTGTCAAGGGAGTCCTCAAGCATCTTCGCCCCCTATGAGCACTGTAATCAGTGAGCACAGTGTGGTTTAACATAGCACACGTTTGTCCTACGGTTCTGAAGGCTGAAGTCTCACATGGGTCTTGCTGAAATAAATCCAGGTGTCAGTGGGTGAATGATTCAAAAGCATGTCCACCTAACTTCATATGCTGAAACCCTCCTCCAGGGTGATGGTGCTGGAGGATGAGGGCCTTGTAAGGTGATCGGGTCAGGTAGACTCATCTCTTGGCGTCCTTATAAAGGACACCCCCAAAGGACTTCCTGCCCTGGCCACCAAGTGAAGACATGGTACAAAGACACCATCCATGTACCAGGAGGCAGCCCTCACCAGGCCATAAGTCTGTCTTGATTTTGGACTTCTCACTCCTGCACCGTGAGACTCGGGAACCACATCTCCTGGAGGTCCCGTGCTTTCATCTTCCACAGGGGGCAGCGCCTGGGCTGTGTGGCAGCTCCTCCACGCTCAGCCGGCAGCCGGCTTCCTCTAGTCACCCTCTCCCATCCTCTGTTTCTACTCTCATGCCTCCCAGCCCCCTCTCACCCTCCTGCCTCCCTTACACAAGGGCAGCTGGTTTGCACCCAGAGCCTACCCAGATATTCAAGCTCAATCTCTTGGCCTCAAGACCCTTGGCTTCCTTGCCTCTGCAAAGCCTCTTTTGTCATGTAAGGTGTCACAGTCACAACTTCTGTGGATTAGGACGTGGACACCCTCAGAGCATTGCCTAGCCCCTAACAGCACATCGTACACTAGAGCCCTTGGAGCTGCTGAGGGGGAACAGCCAAGTAGAGGCTCTTCCCGGAGCGACTTCCACATGCTGACTCTCACCCAGGCAAAGCTCCCGGGCCTGAGCTGTATGGGGAAGAACGACAGGGTCCTGCCCCTCACCAGAGCTCCTACCCACATAAGTGGGGTTAGAGGGCCCTTGACCTCATCTCCAGCCTCTGAACTCAGTGGACAAACACTTCCTCACAAGGCTGTGGGGCAGAGACCTCCTCCTGGGCAGGCCGTCCTGGTGGTGGTCCTGCCACCACTGCTGGTCTGCTTGGCAGCTGTGAGCAATCAGCAATGTTGCCACCTCCCAAACCCATCATTACACATTCAACCAGAAACCACTTCTATTTGGAGACTAATTGTTCTGAGGGCCTCTTTTCAAAATGTGAATTTATGATTGAGACATTCTAGTCCATGGGGCAGGTCCCACCTTGCCCAGCACGCCCAGATGTCTCTGAGAAGTGTGGGAGAACTTAGATGGGCAGGCCTCAGCACTTGGGCCACCCGGAGCTGAACCACAACAGAGTATCCTAGCCTGTTTCATTGGGGTGGTGGCACTGGACCAGCGCTAGCCAGCACTGCGGAACGGATCTGTGTCCAGGAACCAGTTAGGAGAGTCAGAAAAAGTTCCCTAGAGGAGAGGCCTGGGCTGTCCCACAGCTGACTGGAAGGGAGTCTGGTCCTGGGGGTGGGCTGGGATAACAGAACATGGGGATGCAGACTGTAAAGGCAGGGCCAGGATCCCAGTTCCAGGGATGGAGTAGACTGGACCCACAAGCAGCCAGACGTCCAGGGTACCAGAGTAGTAATGCTACAAGCTACCTGACTGGCAAGACCAGGGAGTGTGGGTAAGTGTGGGTGTCTGTGTGCTCATGATGTACCTGCATATGCACATGTGGTTGTGTATGTGTGTTCTGACATGGGTATGCTGTGTATGCCTGCATATTTGTGTGTGTATGTTTGCATCAAACACTTCCATTTACACATTTATGCTCAGTTGAGGGTTGCATGCATGCATGTGTGCTCAGTGTATGTTGGCATACACATATGTGTGTATGAGATGTGTGTTTCTCATGTATACTTGTGTATGAATGTGTGTATGTTTGTGTCAAACAGTCTCTGTGTGCTGTGCGCGGTTGTGTACTCTCTGGTGTGTATGTTTGTATTTGCATATTTTCTTTTTTTTTTATCATCAAACATTTATTAGGTTCTCTGACAGCTATTGTGGGAGCCATAAAGAGGACTAAGATACAGTTCCCATTTATGAGGCTCTCATCAGTGAGGGGTACAGCCGTCAACACAAATGACTCCCATGGGTTTGTACACAAGACAGGTGCTATGAAGGATGCACACGACGTCTTGGGAAATTAGAGGAAGGAACCCTAGGCTGGGAGGGCCAGGTGCTTAGTTGTGTGGATGGCTTCTTATTGGTGACATGGTCCTGTGGGTGGCATTGACCAAGCAGACCCTAAATGCTGCTCCTGCAAGTTAATACATTAACAAATGTGTAATTATAAACCAGCAAAGGGCTCAAACAGGAGTCAAAAAAGACCCTAGACAGGAGAGAAGACGGTAGGCTTCACTATTCACCAGGAGATGCCAACTAGACCCCAACCCATAGTTCCACTCTCGCAGCAGCAGTAGGACCCATGAGCAAGTGTGGGGAGTCACGCACTGCAGGGGAGTGTGGCGGACTGCAGTCGTCGTGGAAAACTTGGACAGTTTCTTAGAAAGTCAAGCATATACTTGCTGAGTAACCCAGGAATTTCGCTGCTGGATATCAGCCCAACAGAACCACGGCAGGAATGCAGCCTGTGCAGATGGCCAAGTGCCGGAAACCACAGGGTGTGGTCAACAGCACCAGTAACGAGGGACTCCCGCTCTCCAGTATTCATGGAACAGAATAATGCTTGATGATTTCTTAAACTACTGATACTGAAGACCTCCCAATGAGTCAGCGTGTCTCAAAAACACAAACGAAAGAAGCCAGACTTTACTAAAGAGCACGTATGCCATTAATGCAAGTTCAAAGACAGACATACCAACCCATGTGATAGAAGGGTCTCACACCGGGGTGGTGGCACATCCCTGAAACCCCAGCATTTGGAAGCACAGGCAGGAAGATGGTGAGTTTAAGGCCAGACTGAGCTACACAGTGAGACACTCTCTCAAAAATGGAAGGAAGGGCCGGGTGTGGTGGCACACTCCTTTAGCCCCAGCACTCAGGACGCAGAGGCAGGCGGATCTCTGTGAGTTCAAGGCCAGCCTGGTCTACATAGGGAGTTCTAGTCCAGCAGGGGCTAAAGGGGAGCCCTGTCTCAAAAAGTCCAAAAAAAAAAAAAAAAAAGGAAGGAAGGAGGGGCAGAGGGAGGAAGGAAGGAGGGAGAGAAGGAAGGAGGGAGAGAAGGAAGGAGGGAGGACAGGAGGGAGGGAGGGAGGGAAATAAAAGCATGTAAAGAAAGTCCTTGATATTGGCACTGGGGTGAGGAAATTGCCTGGAACAGAACACTAGGGAATGTTCTGGAATGATAGCAAAGCTCTGTATCCTGAGGGATTGTGGTTTCATAGGGGCACTTGTTTGCCAAGGGTTTCTTCGGATCTGCACCCTGTGATTCTACCTCAAACAATGCATAAAGTACTATGGATATTGTGGGAAATGTGAGGTATTTACTCAGTATTTCTGGAAATGAGTGTTTCCAGATGATGGTGGTGACTGAAGTGACCTCCTACCATCAGTCAATGAGCAGTGCAAGATCAAAACCTATTCCCCAGATCAGCCCCAGAGCCAGGCAGAAAGTGAGGCAGGCATAGCACAGGGCTGAGCTGCATGGGGCTAGGTGGTCGGTGTTGGTGAAGAGGGGAAGGTCACATGGCAGAGAACTGGCCCTAAAGGTTGCAGAGACCAGGGGGTTGGGATTTGTGGCAGTGGGAAGGGGCTACAAGGAGAGCCTTCCACTGATAAGGGTTAAGGCTGAGGACAGACCAGCAGGATTTCTTGACTAGCCTGGGGTCTAGGATGGCAATGGAGGCTGGAGGGGCTGGTGAGGACTGGAGGACAGGACTCCTGAGAAACTGTAGCTCCATTTCCACCACTCACTCGAGCGCCAGGAACTTGGGCCACGTGGGTGGACAGCGGTGTCTGTGACCCAAAACAGGGCCATCAGGGAGTATGGTAATCTAGCAGTCCCCTCTGGCCCATCCCACACTCCCCACAACCCCTCTGTCCCTGGGCTCAGGTGGGTAGACTGAACCTGTTGTACTGGGAACCATACCCCCCACCTCTCTTTAGAATTAAGACAACCAGTACAAGTTCTGATCTTTCTTTGGTATCTCTGGCTATAATGGGAAATGTCTGTGTAGCACAGAATTTACAGGGGTTCTTAGATACACCTCAGATCACATATGTGTATGTGTGCTGTGGGTGGAGTTCTGCCCTTCTGTGTTCATGTGTGTCTGTCATGCATGTGTCTGAGGAGCAGTTCTGTGCCTTGTGCTTGCATGCATGTGTACATGTATGTGCACACATGGTGGGGCACAGAGGAGCTGTGGAAGGTTCTCTCTGAGTGGGTTTGTTATATTTCTGGCCTTACCAATGCATCCTTCCCAGAGCCCGGACACAGCCCTGGGATCCCAGCAGTTTCTGAGCCGTGAACATGCGATGCTGCTAGCCAAGCCAGCTCTTCCCTGGAGATCTCAGGGCTCACTCCCCTGCTGCTGAGAGAGGACCTGGGGCTCACAGCCACTTATCACCATCACTGCTCTGCCTGGAGCCACCACCTCCTCCCTGAGGTGGCTGCTGGGCCTCAGACAGCCAGCTGATAAAGGCTGCTCACTAAGCTGGCGAGCAATAAACAGCCTTCCCGCACCGCACCCCCACCCCCACCCCCACCCCACAGTCTGGCTTGCAAGTCAGACCTCAAGCTGTCCCTACACTACATCCAGCAGGAGCATTCTGAACCCCTGCCTCACTCTGAAAGGCCCAGGCTTCTTCTGTGCCTGTGGGATCACAGATCCCAGCTGTAGAGGCTGTAGCCTTCAAGTCTCAGAGTCAGTGCTAGGAGGAGACTGAGAAAGACCTCTGCCTTCAGGGGCCATGGCAGCTACACCTGAAAGTGGCCTCTCTTGAATATGACCTGCTGCTGTTTTCTTGAACCAGACTCCTCCCCCAAGGCTTCCACTGCAACCCATTTCTGCAGCCCAGACTCTGTATCTCCCAGTAGGGTGCCCCTGCCCCTGGTCACAGTCTCCTGGAAACCAGGGAGGCGTTTGCCAGCTGATCCCTCATCCTGGCCCCATTCACCCAGCACTGACTGAGTGTAGTGCCCATGGATATGATGGTCCAAAGGACCTACCAAGCTCAGAATGTGGTTGGCTGAACCATGCCCCAAAGTTGTCCAGGCCCCAATCCCTGGAGCCATGAATGTGTCACCTTCCATGGCAAAAGGGACTTTGTAGATTGACTAAGTGAAGCAACTTGGGAAGGGAAGAGAATCCTGGATTACCCAGGTGGGCTTGGATGTAATCCCCAGTGCTCCCTACAGGAGGAGGCCAAGGGGTATAGCCCAGTGAAGGCAATGGGATAGCTTAGGGAGGAAGCCATGCTGCTGCCTTTGAGGATGGATGAGATCATGAGTCATGGTCCAAAAGGAACGCAGCCTTCTGAAGCCAGGGAGGAAAGGAGCAGCATCCCACAGAGCCTGCGGAGAGTGCATGGTCTTTACCACTGATCAGCTCAAGGACACTGATTCTGGCCCAGCTGAGAATCAGGCCACACCCTGATTCCACCCTCCCTCAGAGGAGGGCACATAGGGTCTCAGCCAAACGTCAATCCCACACAGAAAAGGGTAAACAGAAACGACACATTGTTTTTAAGGAAAAGTTGTTATTTTAAATTCCATCTCACAGTAAGTGCACAGTTTTATTTCAGACTACTTCTTTGCACATGCTCTGATGGGAAGTCAGTATTTGAAGATTAACAAATCATGCAGTTGTTTATTTTTGCAGGAAATGTGTGTTGATGAAGCCTTTTACTCGGCTGTGGAAGTCACATCCCAGGGCTGACATTTACCCAAGGCTTGGAATCTAATGGGACTTATTGCAGATCCTGACTCTGTTCCTTGCCCAGTGTGTCCTTACAGGCATCAATCCTTTAGGTACTGGGCTGTCCAAGTGCCAAGCAGTGACAGCCCAATCAATGCTCCCCAGCAGCTGGGGTATCTCAAGCTCCATCACCTGGAGTTCAGGATCAGGAGAGTCAGGCTGAGGCCAGGTCATTATCCTTTAAAAAGAGCCTGGATCCATCTTTCTCCCACTCTTGGGAGGATATCCCAGCTCTGAAAGAGAAGCGACATCAAAGAGGGCAGCAGTGACAGGGACTCCACCACATACAGGGCTTCCTGTATACTGCGAAGGGAGCAGGCTCTCAGGAACTGTCCCTGGTGCTGCCAGCTCCACCCTCACCTGAGCCAGTTCCACCCAAACCTTCACTGGCTTCAGTCCAGACAGAGGTCCTGGAGGTCCATCCTCTTCCATGCTCACTGCCTTCCAGGACCATGCTGCCCACTGAGTCCCTCACATTTCCCCCACGCAGTCCCTCAGCACAGCAGGTTGAATGTGGGATGCTGGGCCCCACAGGACAGACAGACACAACACTGCCCGGTGGCCATAGCAAAGCTTGGCGAGAGTAAAAGAGGGGCCTCAAGGGAAAGCAGGATGAACTTGCTCATCTGTCCACTGAGGGAAACCAGGTCCCTAGGTTTGGCCTTGAAAAGTCTAGGTTAACTCAGGGATGAGTGATAAAAAACCAAGTCCCTTTATTTGAGCCTGAGCAACAGAAGAGCCTGCAAGGCCCCAAGCTTACTCCAAAGTTACATGTCTCACATCCATTTCTCTCACTCGTTTCCCTTAGACAAGCAGCACAAGAGCCAGTCAGCACCATCATGAATAAGAGGTGTTTCAATGAGGTCCTGCTCATCTCTACAAATACCAAGACAACCATCTACCAGGCATAGTTGTAGCTTTTTTGTGACCAAATGCCCTTCACATACAAAATATGTCCAATCCCAGAGTTTTCTCCGCTGTCCTGGTCTGGCCCACCTATCCCTGACATGTCCATAGCAAACAACGGGTCTCACTACCCCTGAGGATCTCAGTTACTATGGCTTGATTTACTCATTCCTTTCTGTCCAGAAAAAACAAAGTCTGCTCTTCCCAAGAATTTCTCCTACCCCGGACTGACTCATCCATCCCTGACCAGACCAAACACAGCATCCAGTTATCCCTGAGGGCTTTGGCTACACTGGATTGATCCATCTATCCCTGACTGTCTAGAGCAAACACAGCATCCAGTTATAACTGAGGGCCCCAGTTACACTGTCCTGGACCATCCATCCCTGACTATCCAGAGCAAACACAGCATCCAGGTATCCCTGAGGGGCCAGTTATCCTGGCCCGGCCCACTCACCTCTAACTGTTCAGCAATCACAGGTTCTGACAGCTCTGAAGGCTCAAGGCCACAGTCATACTCTGGCTCACTCTCCAAAGGAACAGCCAATGGTGGCCCCTCCCCCAACTCCTTTCCTCCCTCCTCCTCCAGCTCAGGAGATGGGATTACTGCCCTGGAAAGGGGCATACCTATTTTTAACCAACTGAATTGAATTAAGGAAAGGCATTATTTCTAGACAGAGCATAAGACTTCTGTTCTCTTTGGTGTTTCCAAAAATAAGAGCAAAGCTGTGGCAGAGCTAGGAGTCAGTTCAAGCCTGTGGTTTCCAGAATGAGTCTCCTGGCCAGACACAGAAGTCCATGACGGTAGGGTGAGAGCAGCCAGGACCACGGGCCCTCCCAGAAAGCCACTTCACAGTGGTGACACCAGCACCTGGGCCTCCAGACCCCAAGCTGGGGTGGCTGGGGCCATACTCAGGGTTCTGGGCCTTTTAGTTGTGGCAATGCTGTCTCTCCAGCCCTCCTGGACAGTTTCTCTCCCCTGAAGACAAGTCTCGGGAGCCTGGAAGGCCTGCCTGGTCCAGCCTCAGTGCTGTATCCCAAAGCCCCACAGGCAGCCCCAGCTAAATAATCTAGTGGCCTGCAATCCCTATGAGCTGTGTCCCAGGTCTGGATATCGCATTCCGGCTGCAGGTGAGTAGTTTCTTGTTTTGTTTTGTTTTCTTCCTGTAGGCCTGGATGTCCCGGGACTCACTATGTAGATCAGGCTGGGCCTCAGTCTCATAGAGATCTGCCTGCCTCTGCCTCCTAAGTGCTGGGATTAGTTTCTTACCCAACAGCACCTTGTTTCTTACCCAGTATATTCCAACACACCAGTGTAGCACCCCAGGGCTATCCCAGGCTCTCCCACCTGGGAAGAGGGTCACCCTTCACCTCCTAAATTCCACATTTGTGTCCTGTAGAAGCAGAGTTTCTGAGTTCCTCCTGGGCCCTCCAGGGCCAAGCGGGAGTGGCGATGATGAGGACTGTCCAGGGACAGCCCTAGACACAAAGATCTCTTGGGGTCACTCTGGCCACTCCTCCCTGTAGACTCACCCTCTAACTTGGATCTCAGGTATATTTTCAAAGGAGATAAAGGATGAAGGTGGTTTGCGACAGAGCACTTTAAAGGTGGTCATTGGGCCCTGTAGGGTCTAGAAAGACCCAGAACACTGAGAATTCAGCATGCAACAAAGGAGGCACTTTACTCCGAGAGGAGATGTTAAGAGGTGGGTCTCCACCTTGCTCCTAATGACAAAATAAGCTGCAAGTGCAGCAAAATTCACATACACACACATGCACACACATACACTGAATCCACAAACATGGATCACCTTCTAAAAGCATGAGAAAGTAAGTCTACTTGCAGTTTTGCAGCAAGAAAAGTCTTTGCCACAGAAAGCAAACTCCACAAGTCACAAAAGAAAGGACTGGATTTCAGATGGACCTTGAAGCACCTAAAACCTAAACACTTCTGAATAGAGAAAAATCAATACATTCTCCAAGTCAAAGCACTACAAACCAGGGTGCTGTCTCTCCAGTGTCTGTGAGAATGTGGCATGGTTCCCATAGGAGTCAACATGGAGCTAAGCTCTTGGGTATCCCAGCCTTTAGAACTATGAGCCAAATAAACTTCTATTCCTCATAAACAAAAAATAAAAGTTAAAAAAGAAAAAAATACTACAAATTGGGTAAAAGGGGGGGTGGAGAGATGGCACAGTGGTTAAGAACACTGGCCGTTCTTGCAGAAGACCTGGGTTCGAATCCCAGAACCAACATGGCAGCTAACAGCTGTCTGTAATTCCAGTTCCAGGGGATCAGACACCCTCTTCTGTACTCTGTGGGCATTGCGTGACATGGGTGCACTTACATACAGGCAGGCAATACACACATACACATAAAAATAAATAAAATATTTTTAAAATTGGCAAAAGTATTTGCATAAATGTACTACATTGGGGGCTAATTTTCTTAAAATACAACAAACTTGTACAAATCAGTGAGAAAAAGAACCCAACAGAGAAGTGGGGAAGCCGTGGGGACGGAAGCCACCTCAGGCAGGAACCTGGTCCTACCTTGTCCACCACTTAAATGCAGCAGAAGTATCAAACCCCGTGTTAACCAATCAAGTGAAACCATGCTCACACCCAGCGTGTGTTGTGTAGCAATTTCTACCAGGTTAAAACCTTCCATCTTGGAGGGACGCTAGGTCAACTTTTTTTTTTTTGTCTTTTGAGACACAGTGTCCCTATAGCCCCAGCTGATCTGGAACTATGTAGACCAGGCTGGTCTTGATGGTCTTGAACTCACAGAGATCTGCCCTCCTCTGCCTCCCAAGTGGGATTAAAAGCATGCCCCACCCCAACCTGGCGCTAGGTCAATATTTAATAGGATGTTTCGAGGGACGATAACATTCTCCATCCTACAGGGAAGATCTTTAAGCCCAGGAAGGTAAACAGTTGAGTAGCTTCGGGAAGTCCCTCAAATCGCCCAGGTTCACTGGACCCCTCCCTCTCAAGACTGCTGAGAGACTCAGACACTGTGCCTGAAAGAGGGTTAGACCAACTGAGCTACCTAGGAAGGACACTCTCCACCCTGTTGAGCTGCCTGCAGGTTGAGTAGTATGCTCCAAGCCGCTCTGGTAAGCTGTCATCCATGCTGGGGTGGGCTTTTGGTGATATAACTGAGTCATTTCTGCTCCTGTGAGAAGTAACCCCAGTAATACTCACTGGTTCACCAAGTTGGACTTTGGTGACACCCTTACTCTGGCCTGCTGTTGGTTCCTTATCTGGAATGAGTGGACATTTGTTCACATCCCCACAGGAATAGTGTCATACACCAGTGCCGGCTGCCCACACACTGTGGAGGCCTGTCATCAGCAACAGTGACCAACAGTCAGCAAGTGACCATTTGTCCATATTGTGCTCTAGGGAGCAGGGAGCAAAGATCACCTTCCACACACTCACCACCTCCACCCAAGTCAATAAGCAGCAACATACACGCTAACAAGGGCAGAGCCAGAGCCGGGGCACTTCTGGGCAGATATTTTACCGTAGTAGAGCCCTAAAATAGGGTACAGTATAGATATTAAAGAAGAAGACTGTGGCTGGAGTAATGATCCCCAGTTAAGAATGTATTCTGCTCTTCTAGAACACAAGAGTTCAGTTCCCAGCACCTACATTATGCAGCTCACAACCGCCCCTGGCCTCTGTGGTTACCTGCACTTGTGTGTGCACACACAGGTACATGCACAGACACATAATCAAATATTATAAAAATAAATGTGTTAAGCCAGGTGTGGTAGCACCTTTAATCCCAGCACTTGTGAGGCAGAGCTAGACAGATCTCTGTGAGTTCTAAGTCAGCCTAGTCTACATAGTAAGCTCCAGTCCAGCCATGGCTACCTAGTGAAACCCTGTCTTAAAAAAGAAAAATCTTGGGGCTGGAGAGAGGGCTCAGTGGTTAAAATTACTGGGTGCTCTCATAGAGGACCTGGGTTCTGTTCCCAGTACCCATATGTTGGCTAACAACTGTGTATAACTCTAGCTCCTGGGAAATCAATGCCCTCTTTTGACCACTACAGGTATTGCATGCATGTGGTACACTTACATTTATGCAGGCAAAACACTCACACATATAAAATAAAAATAAATAAATTTTTTAAAAAGAAAAATCTTTTTAAAACTCACATAGAGGGGCTGGAGAGATGGCTCAGTGGTTAGGAGGACTGGCTGCTCTTGCAGAGGACCTGGGTTTGGTTACCAGCACCCACATTGCAGCTAACAACCCTCTGCAATTCCAGTTACAAGGAATCTAACATCTCTTCTGGTCTCTATTGCACACACATAGTGCACTTAAATCCATACAAGCAAAACACTCATACACGTAAAATAAAAATAAATAAATAATAAATAAAATGAAGTAAATTGCACAAGATCAAGCCAATCAGCACTCCAGCTGGAAGGGGAAGGGGCTCACCAGCTCCTCCTCTAGCTGAGAAGTTTTTGACAGTGGATGGCCACTAAAGGAGGGGAAGTCAGCTTTCTTTAAGAGTATGGTCCCTGGTAGGTCACCCATGCTCCAGTAGATGGCCCCACAGCCATGTGAGTACAGGCAGCATAAATGAAACTCAGTGGGTTATAAAAAAATGTTTTAAAAAGAGGACACCCGGGGCTGGAGAGATAGTGCAGCGGTTAAGAACACTGACTGTTCTTGGAGAAGACCCAGGTTCAAATCCCAGTACCCACATGGCAGCTAGCAACTATCCGTAACTCCAGTTCCAGGGGATCCGACAGTCTCTTCTGACCTCCGCGGGTGCACTTACCTACATGCAGTCAATACATGCATACACATAAAATAAAAATAAATAAATAAAATATCAAAGAAAAAAAAAGGGAACACTAGGGTCTGGAGAGATGGCTCAGCAGTTAAGAGCACTGGTTGCTCTTGCAGAGGACCCAAGATCAATTTCCAACACCCACATGGCAGTAGAGGGGGGGGGGTGTGGGGGGGGGCTCCAGGAGGAGATGGGGGAGGAGTGGGGGCAAATATGATCAATCTCATTGTAATCATGTATGACATTCTCAAAGAATAAAAATATTATGCCAGGCATGGTGGCGCACACCTTTAATCCCAGCACTCGGGAGGCAGAGAAAGACCCCTCCAAAAAATATATTATATTAAAAATGAAATAGATTGATGAGCTAACCAGAAAAATCTCATGGAGTCAACAAAAAAAAATCATACTCAGAGTAAACGCTCCCAGGTGAAGGCTGTTCCCACCAGGTGAAGGCTGTTCCCACCAGGTGAAGGCTGCTCCCAACCAGCAGGAAGTCCCCACTTGCACCTGTTCAGATGTTTTTAGCACTATCAACTGGAAACAGAAACTTCCAGAACACTTGAAGGTCCTTTAACTGTGGCTCAGGGGTCCACAGAAACCCTGAGAGACCAGTGGAGAAAATGCCAATTGTAAAAGGGAGTCTGTTCAGCTGGGCTCCACCCAAACAACCGTCAGCCTGGCCTAGCCAGCCCCGCCTCCCCACCCCACCTCCTGGGGCCAGGAAGGGGAGGATTTGAACATACTCTCTGGAGTGCATCTCTATAGGAGCTGACTCTCCGGTGAGGGCTGTGGTCAGAGGAGCTGCCAGCTGGCCTCCTGTGCATATGGTACAGAGTGGGGTACCTCCCTCTGATGCAGCCCAAGGGTAGAGCCACCAGCTGTATCCCACAGCCCTGGGGAGATCACACGTGCCAGGTGGGGGAGAGGTGCTAAGTTGTGTAACACTCTAGCCAGTCACTGCATTGAGCAAGAGCTCGGGCTGCACTTAAAATATTCAAGCAGAACTTCAGAGGTGCCAGTGATCCAGCAGCACCCTCAAGGCCTCACAGAGCCGCCCACCTCCGCTCTCCAGAGGGAAGCATCTCACCACACAGCTCCTCCCTGGGCCACGTGTCACCATGGAGCACAGTGCCAATCCTGGCCTTTCCTGGGTACCAGGAACGGCTGGCTGGGCACACCATTCTCTAAGTAGACTCCTTGATGGTTTCCTGAATACAGTTTCTCAGTGGCTGGAAGGGTAGCAGCCAGAGGTGTTTGGGATCTGCTCAGAGCCATGCCGTCCTTTAGCTGATGACCTGTGTGGTCCTACTGATAAGTAGGACTTCCTCTGATGAAGAAATAAACGACACGGCACACTAAGTGCCACTGCAGGAAATCACTCTGATGATGCCGGTAGAAACACCAACTACGTAGCTACCCTGGCTTCCCATTCCTCTGTGGAATTCACCCACTGACTCCACCTTCCTGCATCCTGCTTACCATGGGGGCAGGGGTGTGACAGTGATGATCGGAGAAGGCCACAGAACACCACAGCATCAGTCAGCTGATCACCAGCTGATCCGGGAGCTGGTGATCACCAGCCCGTCCCAGCTCCTCTGAGCTGAAAAGGACTGGCCCTGCTGATTTCTCTGGGTCACGATGTCCTGCCCACAAAGGGCTACCACTTACAAAGGACCCACCTCCAACCCAGCATCCCTCACTGAGTCCTCCAGGCCCTGGGGACACACCTGGTCACCCTATCTCGAAAACTGGTTCTCGGTCAAACATACATCAGATTACAAGAAGAAAAAGGAAGAAAGGAAGAGGCCGGAAGAACCTCAACTCTTACCTCACACAAAAGTCAACGGCTGCAAGACACTTGAGGAGACGGAAAACCTTTGTTGCCCTCAGCTGGGCAAAGATTTCTTAGCAGAGTACAAAGGGAACAAACTACTTTTATAAAAGAAATCGGCCGGGTGCGGTGGCACATGCCTTTAATCCCAGCACTCGGGAGGCAGAGGTGGGTGGATCTCTGTGAGTTCAAGGCCAGCCTGGTCCACACAGTGAGTTCGGGACAACTGGGACTACAGGGAGACCCTGTCTCAAAAAGACCGAAAAAAAAAAAAAAGATGAAGAAATTGGAAAAAAACGCAGTTCTGAACTTTGTCACAATTGAAAGTTCATCCTTCAAAAGCCATCAAGACCAAAAAGAAATGATGTAGGCAGTCAGGGAACTTGGCTTCTGTGAGCAGCAGAGTCACCTGCACGCTGGATCCATGACAACGCATCCTGGGGCGCCTCAGAGGTAACAGGACTGTTCTGTGTCCTGACTGCAACTGTGATTACATGGCTGTGCACCTTTGTTAGAACTCACTGAGAGCCAGGTGTTATGGCACATGCCTTTAATTCCTGCTTTGGGAGACAGAGGTAGGCAGATCTCTGTGAGTTTGAGTTCAACCTGGTCTATATAGCTAGTTCCAGGCCAGCCAGAATTACATATGGAAACACTGTCAAAAAAAAAAACAAAAGAAAAAGAAAAAAAAACCCAACAACACTGAATCACATCCTTAGAATGGGTCAGTTTTGTTTTAGGTAAATTATACCTCAATAAAACTGATTTTATAAATCAACTGTATTTCTATGTACTGACAACAAAAACTTTAATGTGAAATAATGCTACTTATAAAAGCATCAAATAAACAAACTACTTGAGACAAATTTAACTAGAGGTGTATAAGACCTGATTACCCACTGCTCAGAGAAACTCAAGAAAATTTAATGTTCATATATTTAATATAACCCCAGTCAAAATATCAGCAGCTTTTATATACAAAGGGCCTAGAATTGTCAAAACCAAGTTTGGAAAATGAACAAATTTGAGGACACACAAATATCCCTTCGAAATTTACTGTAAAGCTAAATGGTCAAGACAGTGTATCACCAACATAAGGAAAGTCAAGAATAAGGCCCAGAAATAAACTCATGTGTGTGGAGTTTTGTCAAAGGTGGGAAAATCCAATGCAGACATGGAAATTCCTATCAGTGAACAGGGCTAGAATGACTGGGTATCCACATGGAAATAAAATGAACCTCAACCCCCCCCCTTACTTAACCCTCTTCATACCCTCATACAAAATTAAGTTGAAATACAACACAGACCTTAGTTTGACATTAGGGGATGGGAATGTAGCTCAGTAGCATGTATTTAGTGTGGAGTTTGATCCTGAGGACTACAATTGATTAAAAGACAGAGCTCATAAACAAAAATGAAGAAATCACTCATCAAAAAAAAAAAAAAAAAAAGACAAAAGATTTACATGCGAATGTGACAGTATATTATTTGCAAATAAAAGTAGTAAGAAAAAAAAACACATCAAAAAAAAAAAAAAAAAAAAAAAAAACGACTGCTCATCAGAAGAGAAATTGAAAGGATGGATGGGTTAGCCATAGACTGGGAGAAAGAATCCACAGCACAAGGACTCATCCAAGAACTGGAATGTGAGTTTAAGAAGCTCCTACAGCTCTATTAATAGCCGCCCCCCCCCACACACACAATGTACAGAGGACTTGAACAAGCACTTTACAAATAGCAGTCTTAGCTCAGACTGTCACACCTAACCACGAACTGGGTGGTTTAAACAGTTATTCCTCTTATTTCCCACAGTTGTGGAGGTTGGAAGAATAAGGTCAAGGCTGAAAGGTCCCATGTCCGATGAGAGCCCACTTCCTGGGTCATATCCATCTTCTTGCATGTTCTCCCATGATAGAAAGACAGTGAGGAAGCTCTCTGAGTCCTTTCATAAAGGCACTAATCCCACCATGAGGGATCCACCCACATGTCCTAGTCACTTCTCAAAGGCCCCACCTATTAACACTGTCATCTCGGGATCTAGGGTTCCAACATTTGAATACAGGGACCAGGGCACAAACATTCAGTTCATCATAGCAACCAATAAGCACATGAGGGAGTTGTCAACATCAGTCACCAGAAAATGCAGCTGCTCCTAAAGCCAAAATTCCTGGGTCTTTACCTCTGGGAACGTCTGTCGGTACCACATAAGAAACATTCTAGGGGTCACTGTGTGGTCCTCCGGAAACAGCAGGGATCACATCAGCCCCTGATACTGCATGACATTCTCTAAAGAGCACCCAGAGTTGTGTGACACTTACGTAGTTAAAGGGCCTAACTTCCACAGGCTCAGCTCCCAGTGTGGCTGATCTAAGCATTTTCATGTCAACTGTCCTTTTTTGTTTCTGCTCACCTTCATTAACTACAGCCATAGCTAACTAGCATGCACAGGACACAGCTGCGCAAAGCTGAATGGAATCCTGACTGAACACAGCCTCGTCCCTGACCTTGTAGCTTTCTTAGCCAGGGAGAGAAATGAGCTCTTGCTTCCGGTGGTTCCTGGGAGGGTATCTGACCACTGAGTGTGTGAAGGAGTGTACACACAGCTCACAAGACATGTCATTTCAAAGCAGAAAGTCAGATCCACTGGCTGGACCATCTGAACTCATGATGATGTTATCAAGGGCCTCAACAGCACAAATTCTCCAGGCGTCCTTTGGAGGATCCCCGAGGCTCTACCCAGACCCAGTATACTGTGTACTCAAGTAACTGGGGCATCAGGCACTGCCACCCTGAAGACCCAAAGTTCGAGCTCTTTACCCATGGACATCCATCCAAGGACACCACACACAGGGGTCACAATGGAGGATGACACATCCAGTTCCATTCACCTAAGGACATACAGTCAGAGATGTATACCCAGAGACAACCACTCAGGGTCACCACCCTCAGGGACACCCATCAAATGACACCCACCCAGGCTACCAAAGGGAGGCAGCATCAGTGAGGTACCACCAGCCCCTGAAGGGGAGGCTTCACAGAGCCCACGCTTGCCTGGCTCCTTTCCAATTTCCTCCTTAGTCCTGAGGAATCACCGGAAGCTCACTGGGAAGACAGCAGAGAGAGCAACTGCACTGATGAGAGAACAGCCTGCTGGAAGGCAGGTGTAATTAACAGAAACTTCTCAACTTTCCAATTAACTCAGTCTGTGGAGGAGCGTCTGTGTCCTCTGGGATACTGCAACTGTAACTGAAAGGAATCTGGGTTCATTTTCGCAAAGGTTTCTTGAGATTACACTGTAGTGGAGGTGACCAGATTCATCACATTTAGGACCGCCGACTCTGGGTGAGCACTGTCCCCTCTAGCCTATCATATCAGTCTATGATGTGTCCACTCCCAGACTGAACACCATGGGGCTTAAAGATGTATCTCACTCCCGTGAAGGGGCAGGTTCTGCCTTCCATGGACCCAGGGACCCTCTGAACAGGTCACTTCTCTCGTCATCCCTGAGGCCTAAGCCATGCTAAACAAAGCTGAGGCTCAGCATTACCTCCAGGAACAGGCTCTTGTGTGGGAAGGGCTAAGTCACCAGTTCACCATGACAAGACTCAGGCCTGGAACCTCTCAGATCCCCTCCACCAGCCTACAGTTAGCACTATACCAGTTATCTCCCCTCCGTCTCCTCCAGCCGCCTACACTGACTCCTAAGGCTGAGCTATGCCAGGAGCAAAGGGCCACGTCACCCACCCAAAGCAGCACATGCTCTACCTGACCAGGTTCACCTGGCACAGAGAACCGAGGCTTCCAGCAGAGTTGTGGGGCTGATGTATCAACTCCAGAAAAGGGCTGGGATTCAGAAACATTGTTCCCAGCAGGTATGTGCAAAAGCCACTCCTGCAGCTTCAGGTACTGGGGAACCACCCTCCTGCAGCTCTGGCGGGTCTGCTGTCCTGGAGCTCAGTCTGCACAGCTGGTGGGTGCAGACTACTCACATACAGCCCCTACCTCAGGCAATCTAAAGAGTTTGGGGGTTATCCCTCAGCCTTAAAACACCTGCAAGAGCCCCTGAGGTGTGGCCCACACAGGGCTGATCCCCAGCCTTCATTCTCTTCCCCAGTCTGGGGTTCCTCTCCAAATCCAAAGACTCTCCTGACTGCAACAGGGACAGAGCACCTCCTAGGCCTGGCCTCAGCCCTCAGGGGACACAGGACCTTAGTGCTCCAGCCACTTCTTAAAGATGCGCAACACAAAGACTAGAGACAGGCAACTTCACCACAGGTACCTTCACACACTAGGCATCCACATGTGTGAAGTCTGAGCCCAGGAACCTCAGCCCAAAACTGGCCTGCAAACCCTGGACAACCTACCAGCCAAGGCCCCTCCCAGACAGCAAGGGCCTCGGTTTCCAAGTACACATTCACATCACCATTTGTACACAGGAACACACCCACACTCACTCTCTTGCATTCATTCTCACACTTCCACACTAAAATACATTCATACACACATGTATTCATGCCTTAACATACTAACACATAAGCTGACCACAAATCCTCAGTGATAGCCTGGTTCTCTGGAACCCCTCCCCTACCAAAGCAGGCCCTGCAGTTAGCAAACAGCTAGGCAAGGACGTGGCATGCAGCCGGGGTATAAGCCCTGGGAAGGCGGTCCTTGTCCTGGCCCTGGCATCTATATAAGGTCAAATGCTTTTCACAGCCTTTTCGGCCTCACCTGTAGATGAGGCGACCTGGTGGACTATCTATATCCAGGGAGCTTTTGGCACTGGGAGTCCATGGAGCCTGGGCTCTGGAAGCAACACCACCTGCCACACTCAGACACGGCTTCAACTGCACTCCTCGTCAGCAGATACAGAAGTAGCAAGCCCCGGAGTCCCCGGGTTCTCACCTGCCAGCACAGCAGCTCTCGGGTGCGTGGTAACGTCTATAGCCAAGGCTGGTTACAAACATGGAGGGGGCTGCTCCTGGGTTAGTGGGTAGAGACCAGAAGATGCTGCCAGTATCCCATAGTACAGGGGGCCCCATGGAGTTACCCAGCTCCAACTGGGCTGGACCTGGGTTGAGACGGCTCAAGGCTCCGCTCGGCATACTGGTCTTGTCTTCAGCCAGACCCTGGCTCAGCTTGTGGAAGTTTAAGAACCTTAGGGTCAGAGTCACCCCACTGCAGTCTAAGCCCTGTGCATGACACAGCTCAGAAGGTGATGGGAACTCATTTTCACACAGGAAGAAATCTCCACATACTTCAAAGCCACCCTGACCCTAGACACAAGGCTCAGGTCTATTCCCCAAACCAAACTTTCGGCTTATGTTGGTTCACAACCAACTACACACAGAGCTTCCCTCCCACCTCAAGGAAGGGATTGCTGGGAAGGGGTGTCTGTGGTGACCAAGGCTTACCAGTGTCACACTCAAACTGATAGAAGGTGCCAGCCTGCCTACTGCATCTCTTAACTGCCCAGGCAGCCACCCACCTGCCACTCCCCTAACTTGTCCTAAATCTGAGATTTCTCAGAGCTTTTCCATGTAATGAAACAGCTTTCAGGGACTGTGGTGACAGCACAAGACAGAAAACACACCCATCAAATGATGGGCAGCATAGCAGCCAAAAGCCAGCCTGCAAGCCCTTGGCACCTGATTCCTGGGAAGCTGAGGACACCCAGAGCCTGACCACTTGACACTGTAGCTCTTTCCACCTGAATCACAGTTGAAGGAGTGATGCCTACACCCAGAAGAACCACCAGGCCCTCTAGGAAGGGGCCGGGGACTCTGGGAACACTCCCTAATGTCTGGCCAACCGCTGTCTGTGGGCAATTTCCATGGGAGAGGCAGAAGGAAGGACACTGAATGGGCAACCTTCAACCAGGAGCAAGCAGCACCAGAGGTCCAGTGCCCCATGTCCTACAGGCATCCTCAGCATTGGTGAGAGGCCCCTGCTCCAGGGACTAAGTCACTCAGGATGCATGTGTGAACCCGAGGTCACTGTACCTCAGGAGCCACCTTCTTGGGAATGTGTGAAGTGCACTGTGGTCACTGGCACGGAAAAGGAGGAGCTTGGGTAGCTGGGGTGAGAGGAAGACACATGGTGTCCCTTCTCCAGCACCCTGGCCTGAGCTTGGCAGGGTGTCCCTGCTGGCCTCTGAGGTGGCCACTGGGGCTGCTGAACTGTGAGCTACTCTTAGGCCAGAGCAGTTCTTTGTCCATGAGAGACCTTCCAGAGCCCTCTACCCCCACCCCTGTTCCTCTGCTTAAGCCAGTGTGATAGAGACAAGCCAACTGTTCTAGTGACTCAGGATGGACATAGGATGAGAGACAGAAGGGAGTTCTGTTGTCCTGAGCAGTGACAGGGATGCTTGTTGCTGCAGCATACCCTGCTGTCCTGACTGGTCAGGGAAGTCAGGCAACTTCCAGGAACACAGGGAGAAGAAGAGACTGCTGTGGCCATGGATCTGGGAACACAAGGAGACCCCTGAAGACACATGGCCCAAGCCTGGTGAGGACGGTGCTTAGAACACACTTGAGAAAACTAGGCAGAAAGCCTTGCTGTAGCCTGCTCTTCTGAAAATGGAGCCAAGAGGCCATCTTAAAGGATGAAGCAGGGGCTTATGGGAAAGGGATCCTGAGGCGCTTGGACAAGGATAGTGGGAGGGCCTTCAGGTGGTGCTGACACAGTAAAGTGCTGGACGATACTTGGTTTTGACCATGCTGAATATGAGACATCTTCCAAAACTTACAGGAAATGGCTTCAGGTCAGGGCTGGACAGAACGTCTGGAATGTGGGAGATGGGCCCCCGTCAGGGATGTAAATTTGGACTCGCTGACATATAGATGACATTTGAAGCCATGAGATCACCAACATGTGAGTGAAGTGAGAAGGCGCCCCAGCCTGAGGGAGGCAGGGGGACAGCAGGTCAGCCTAGGAGACCGGGAAGAATTCTGGGGGTAGGCATCATGGAGGTCACAAGAAGAAGCAGAAGAGGCGGGACATCAAGAGTGTCCAGTTTTGCTGAGGTGAAGGAGGTCACAACACTGAAAGTTAGACTTAGTCATGTCTAACTAAAGGAGGGGACCTTTGCAGGACGGGTCGGGACACAAGTCCTGACCACTGGAGGTGGGGGGCAATGCTCACTTCACTGAGAATGGAGGACTAAGGAGGAAAGCCACAGAACCAAGTAAGGCTTCCTGAGACACCGCTTGTGCACTCGGCACTAGCACAGGGACCACTACCTGGGTGCTTGGGGTTGAGCTCCACGCTCCTCAGAAGTGCATGCCTCGCCCTCAGGCACACTCAGGTGGCATGGAAATCACCAATTACAGTCGATTAACTTAGCACAATCCCTAGCTAGCCACTCAGCCTTGAGGTTCTAGGCACCCCTCTGCACAGCTAATGCTCCTTCCGAGCTTCACCTTGAGCAGCTCACACCTGACGCCTACTCCCTTCATCCCTACCACACTCCCCCATCTGAAGTTCTCTCTGACAGTACCTCCCCCAGCAGTGGTAGTGATAAAAAGCCCAAGGCATCTCTAATTTTCATGTAGAATTGTCAGGGCAGGGAAGGCACCCATCCAGGGCCTGGGGACACTTCCTGGAGGTCATGATTCTGGGCTTCCAACTGAGAGAGGCTCTGGAGCCACGGAGGCAGGAGAGTCACCTGCCAGGCAGAGGACACAGGGGCACAGGGGCACAGGAAGCAGGCCCAGCAGCACATGTACGGGAAGTGCTGGTATCTGGGGAGAGCAGAACTTGGTTTTTTGTTTTGTTTTGTTTTTTGAGACAGGGTCTCACTCTGTAGCCCAAGCTAGCCTTGAACTCACGGTCACCAGTTTGACTGTTTTCTGAGTGCTGGGATCACAGGTACAGGTATGAGGTGACATACTTGGATACAGGATTTGATTTGGGCCATGCTGAAGTTTGAGACATCTTACAAGACATAGGAGGGACAACATCAGCCAAAGGCTTGAAATTAGGAGACAAGCTCCAGCTGGAGGGGGAGATTTGGGGGCCTCTGCCTTTGTGCTTCCTACAAGTGGCACTAAGCAGCAGGAGCCCTGACTCAGCAGCGTGGTTATGAGATCCACCATGCTGCCATGTGCAGCTGTGGGTCACTCCTTCCAATGTAGCATGATTTCATTTGGTTCCAATTCCCAGTGGCCACACACAGAAGTACCAGAGCCTTGATGTGGTCAGCAAATGGGGTACACTTATGACTGGGCATCTTCCTAATTCCTACCTAGAAGGAGAAAGAAACGAGGCTATCCAAAGCTGTACCGGCAAAGCAGCAGCTGTCACCAGGTTACCAGGATGGGGACAGAACAGCTGCTGTCACCAGGTTAGCCCAGATGGGGTCTCATCATTCAGGTTGGGACAATGCTTGTGTTTTGGTCTGTGTTCAGATTAAGAGAGTCCTGTTTTGTCTTAGTCCTAAGCAACATGTGTATCATGAGGGTGTTCTGTGAATCTTTTGTGTTCCAAAGAGCATGGCAAAGCCTCATGGGAGATGTCAAGCCAGATACCAACAGCAGTGACCACCGTGCTCTCCGATAGGAGACATAGATATATAGCCACAATAGATAGCTTTCCAAAGTGGAGTGTCAGTTCACAGCCCCAACAAGCATGTGCAGAGAAGGTGTACAGAAAACGTGATGACTTGGAGGACTGAGGTAATGGGAAATCAGGTTGCCATACAACCAGGCTTATATTTTCAAGAACAACCATCCCCAGGAGCAAGAAGCAACACCCAGCATCTTCTAAAGCAGAAACCAGTGCTCCTTGGAGAGATGGCTGACTCTCGGCTGGGTCAAGAAACACTCAGGCTAAGCCTAGAGTATCCAGTTCCAGGAAGTAAGGACATGTTCAACATCAAGCAGCGGCAAACATTGGTGAGATGTGCCAAAGGAGCCAGGGCTACTGAAGACCAGAGCAATGCCAACAGCACGTTAGGCAGTGCTGGCTCACAACTCATAATACAAACCAAGTATCTACAAGTGCACAGTGATACAAATGACTGAACAGCAAAATAATGGAAAAAGAGACCTCTCCATGCAGAAACAGAGGTTCCCTCAAGGAGGTGAGTGACATGCGCCCAGAGGGCTCTGTACAGAAAAGGGTCACCAAACAACAGAAAAGCCTGACAAACACCTGCTAGGTTTGGCTGCCCTGAGGGTCTGCTGCCATTGCACGCTTGGTCCTCAAGGTGGTGCTGTTGAAGGTGGCAAGTTTAGGTGGGGCCTTTGGTACACTGAGGGTAGATGTGACCTTTGGAGTGGATTTAGGGACCCAGCTTCCCTCTTTCTCTGACTTATTTCTTGATGCAAGCACACACACATACACACCCCCACTGTGGACTGCTACCACAGCTGCCCTCTTCAGAGTCAAGCCAATGACCCCTCCTGCCCAATCTTGAGTTCTGAGCCCCCAACACTGTGAACCAAATAAAGCTCTTTGTCTTTATCAGAAGCTTGGGCCAGATATTTGATTACAGTGGCAAAAAGCTGACTCATATAGCACTTTGGCCAGGCGATCAGATCAATGTTACAGTGATGAGTTCGTGTGGATGGTGTGAGCTCTCTATATGCCTTGCCAAACTGTCCTTGGCCTCTAAGGTCTTCCTCCCAAACTCCACAGACCTAGTCTAATCCTGAGAAAAAGACACTTTACAAAACACACAAGTGGTGTTTCTAGGAGCATCAAGAACACAGGACTTGTGAGAAGCTGTCACAGCCATGAAAGGCCTAAGGAGACACAGTACTGAACCTTATGTGGGATCCAGGTGGGGTCTGGGGATAGAAAAGAGACAGCAGAAGAGATATGGAAATGTGAACACAGAAGCCTTCTGTTCATAACAGTGCGCCAACACTGGGTCACTGGCCGCCGTGATGCACCATGGTTTGGTTTGCTTTGTTCTTTTGAATACAGAGTCCCACTGTGTATTCCAGGATGGCCTTAAACTCCTCCTGCCTCAGCCTCTCCCATGCTGGGGGTACAGGTGAGCACTATCACACCCGACTACAATTATACCGCATTAATGTTAGATGTCAGCATGAAAGAAAATGGGCCTCGGGTATACAGAAACCCAACCACCTTCACAGCTTCTCTGTAAATCTAAAAATTCTAAAATGAATTTATTAGAAAGAAGTTGTTAAGAAGAAAAGTACGTGTTATCTGTGTTCAAGTGTGGGCCAAACAGTGAGGAAACAAACAAAACACGGCTACATGCCGGCATTATGTAAGACACAATTTCTTAATTCTTTTTCTTTCCACTTTCATTACATAAGAAAAAGCTATAAAGGAAAAAAAAGATCATCTGGTGAGAGTCTGGCAGTTAGGTAGAAGATCTATATAATTTATCACCCAAACCGGGACACCATCGTGAGGGAAAGGGGACACTATTAATAACCATGCTGGGTCAGCAGCTCGAAGCAAATGTCCCAGGTGACCCCAGGTGTCTGATCACTACATGGAAGTAGGGCTCACAAGTTATGTCCTTTGGGTCAGCTTTGGTGACCCTGGAAAGAAATGTGGGGGCCAGGAGGGAGGCAGAGCTGGGCAAAGCAGGGCAGGAGGGGTAGGTGGGGAAGATGGGATGGTGGCCTGGAGGAATCGAGGGCCTGAGCACCCAGCATCCAGAATAGCTCCTCCTCCATTACCCCCGACACACCCTACCTAGCAGTGCCTACACGATACCAGACTCGGGGTGGCAATCTTCACTTTCTTCCCACGTCTGCTGTAGATTCTGGGACAGGGTGGTCAAAACTCAGTCACTGAAGATCCATTCAGGTTCGAATGCTGTCCCTTCTGAGGCAGCAGACACATACACCCAACTCCTTGGCCTCATTTTCCAAAGGTAGAAAGACCCTGACTTCAAAAGTGGAGACAGTACCCCCTCCCCGCCCTCTGCACCCCTAAGACCTTGGTGCTTAGGTCCATGGAAGATGCTATATGCCTGCTGGTTTGGGGGACAGGCTGCATGTGCTAGGTGTTCTTAGCCCGAACTGGAATCCTGAATGGCCAAGATCAGCATTGCCGAGAGGAGACTTGTTCACCGCTGGGAAATCTCTCCGAAGGTTGTGGGCAGACACACCAACTGCAGCATATCAGCCTGTCCCAGCTTCCTCTGCCTCTGCCCAATTCTTTCCAACAGCCAGTCTTGATCCATAGCAATCTCGGCCCACCCAAAGCAGGGCCCTGACCCCATACAGTTCCTTCTCTGGGTCCGAGGGGGATCTGGGACTGGCCTCAACAGTAGACACAGGAGAAGGGATTTCTGTGAAGCCTGTGATAGAAGAAGCCAGGCATCATTCACTTCTACACTGCTATCCTACCATGAGGTCATGGGGAGGGACACGCCAAAGACCACAAGGACAGCTGAGTTCAAATATGCCTCCAGGTTCTTGGATGTTCCCTTTAGAAGGCCAAGCCCAATTCCCCTTCCCGAGTATGCACTAGACTTGATGACTTGTTTCTACAGAGTGAGGTAAGAGTGGCTGACCACAGAGGCTGCCATGCCTAGGAGCTCTTCTGTGGGGAGCTGATCCCACAGGCCCGCACACCGTCAAAAGACTGCAGCCCTGGGAATACACTTCAATCTCAGGAGAGACCTGAGCAGATCTGCTGAGGAGGCCACTTCAAGAAAACTACACAATGCTGGAGTTGTAAGGCACTGGGTGTTGAGGGAACTCATTAGTAGATGCTAATACACTAGCCAGCAGTAGGAACTCCTGGGATCTGACTCCTGTGGAGGCTTTCCCAGCTCCAGCGTGAGCCACTCTGGTAGGAATGTTGTGTATCTGGCTGGGTGAGAAAGTCACCTTTGACGTTTAATTCCATGTATATCACATGGGGCAGACAGTCTGTCCCCTCTGGGCCCTGTCCAAATTCACTGGACACAGAATCATTTAAGTCACTATGTTTTCGGGTAGCTTATTACCAAGAAAGGACACCTGGCACGGCAGGACGCAGGGCTCCAAGTGTGCCCGACCAGAGAGACACAATACCAAGACCCCAATCCCATTAGCTGTCAGGAGCTGTCTTACCACAGGCACTGACTTGGAGCCTACATACGGCAAGTGACTGAGAAAAGGTTCCACAACACTTGGGCACAGCCAAGAAGAAGGTACCCGAGGCTGCCACAGACCCTTCCCACCCTCAGGGCCTCATGTGCAAAGATAACAAAACAAATGTCACACACACAAAGGCCAGAAAATGCCGCTGACACCCAAAATGAACTCGGAGAGACTCCACATGGGCTGTTTACTTCTCTGGCTTTGGTCACAAGTTGAGCCTTCTGCATTCAAAGCACGAAGAATCATATGGTAATTCTGAAAACGCAGAAACCTTTCAAAGTCAACGTCTTAAATCACTGTGAAAACTGGAATGAGCCTGTTCCTATTTTTAATAAATTGGGGGCGACACTGTTGCCCACCTACGTCGTCTCCTTGGCTTCAGAACTGAAATAACACCAAGCTGGGGTTTCACACAATCCACGCGGGCCAGAGCCTGGCAGGAAACGTGTTGGAGATCAGTGTGGGCTCCCAGGTCAGGCAAGGGGGAGCAGGAGTAGGAGGACGATCCTGTCTCACAGCTGGACCCAAGCAGCCAGGCGAGCCTCAATTCTGTGTCCACGTCCCAGCCATGCAGGCCTCTGCAGCTGCCTCGGTTTTTTAAAACAACAGATTTCAAATCAATGAGAAATTAGTTTTTGACAAAGCAGACATTCTAGTTTTTTAAAATAACAATAATTGTATTAATTACAGCTTTCACTATGTTGTACTAAATTTTGACCATTATTATTATTCAGCATGTAGGCCTGTGATTGGTTAATACTGTCAATTTGACAAGATCTAGAAATACCCAGGAAGCACCTCTGGGCATGTCTGTGAGGGAGAGTCTAGATTAGGTCAATTGAGGTTGGGAGACCCACCATCCCACTGGCTGGGGTCCTGGACTGCATAAAATGGAAAAAGCAGGCCGAGTACCAACATTCCTGTCTCTCTGCTTCCTGACTGCAGATGCGACGTAGCGAGCTGCCTCATAGGCACTGCCTCCCCACCATGATGGGCTCTATGTTCAAACTGTGAGCCAAAATAAACCCTTCCTCTCTTTAAGTTCACTTCATCACATATTTTGCCACAGCAATGAGAAGAGGACCTGATGGGGTGGAGGCAGCATCTACTGGCTCCTTGGCAGAGTTCAGAAGAGCTCCGAGTACAGGGCGACATGCTCACCTTCGGACAAAACTGAGATTAGTGTCCAGGCCCTTGCCAGCATGTTAGTCAGCAAGTAAAGCACTTGTACTGTAGCTGTGACATGGAGCATGAGGAGAAAGGGACTCAGAAACATAGCTCACAGTATTTTCGGGTGAGAAGAAAAGATCGACAACAGGTGGAGGTCCTGGCCCTCCAGCTAAGGAGAACCACAACCACACCTCGGAGCTTCTTCCCAAGGAGGAAGCGTGAGCAGGACCCGAGGGCCTAGGCCTCCAGCATGAGAACCAGAGGCAGTGTGGGGAGCAGCAGGAAGACACACCCCTCCTGTCTTCACAGAACAAGGACACAGTGACCAAGAGAAGGGCCACCCTCAGGAGCCATCTGGGGTGGCCGTCCTGAGGAACTGCCAAGGCTCGACCTAGAGGCAAAGCACTGAGCTACTGAAGTAGGGACCACATGAGTGCAGCCGCATTTTAGTTACACCTGGGAGAGGACCTGCTCGAGAGAAAGACCGGAGGAACAGAAATAATACCTCTGAACTCAACAGAGACACCTTCTGTATACTCACTGTGTTCACTGTAGATACCTGCTGTATACTCAGTTTTTGCTACTTGAAGTGTGTCCATGGACCAGTGGCATTACCTGGGAGCTGACTAGAGATGAGCGTTTCAGGGCCCCAAGCCCCCTTGAACCAGAATCTGTGTTTTCAAAGCCCCCAGGGGATGTAGGAACCAAAGATAGTTTGAAAATCTGTATGAGCCATCTGGATTTTTAGGACCAATGCTGTCCCACAGCTTGGCTTCCCTCAGACCCCTCAGCATCTCTGTGGCTGTCATAAACAGAGAGGAGCCCTGAGCAAAAATGGCCTCCTGGGCTGAGGATGTGGTTCAGTCGGTAGAGTGTGCACACAGCACGTGCAAGGTCTTGGGCTTGATCTCAACACCACATAAACTCAGCACAGTGGCACATACCTAATCTATCAGTGTGAAGGTAGAGGCGGGAAGATCAAAAGTTCAAGGCGATCCTCAGCTACATAGTGAGTTTGAGACCAGCCTAGGCTACATGAAACCCTGACTCAAAAAAAAAAAAAAAAAAAAAAAAAAAGTTACCTCCAATGTACGCCTTCATTGCCTTGCAAACGAAAGCCCGGGTGGTTAAATTTTTAAACCAAAAGCTAGCTTATTTTTAGCACTGTAAAATGCACAACCAGATAGACAGACACACAGAGATGACATTTGTTACATAAAAACATATGCCTTTAATCCCAGCACTCGGGAGGCAGAGGCAGGCAGATCTCTGTGAGTTCAAGGCCAGCCTGGTCTACATAGTGAGTTCCAGAACAGCTGGGGCTACAGGGAGACCCTGTCTCAAAAAGACCAAAA
>NW_008359444.1:686422-692422 GCF_000622305.1 Nannospalax galili
ATACGACAAGTGGGTCTCAAGTCCATTCTAGTGGAGCCTCATCAGCCAGAGTGAAAGGTATAGCAAGCTCTACAGCCCCATAAGGGCCCTCCTGGGCCTGTATGTTACACAGGGAACCCAGGAACCCAGAAACAAACATCCGGGGAAACAAAGATACAGTGACCAGGAAAGGGGGTCATTAAGCCAGGACCACACACCCTCCTCCCCAGGCTGAACCCTCACCCAGGGACAACACACAGGACCACAATTGGGAAAGATCGTTGGGGGAGGGGGGGCACTTAATCAGTGAAGTGCTTGACTTAAAAGCATGAGAACCCAAGTTCAATCCCAGAGCCCATGTGAAGAAAGCCAGTTGCAACGGTATGCATTTGTAATCCCAGCACTAGGGGCAGACTCAGGAGGACCCCAGGGGGCGCACTGGCCAACCAGCTACCTGGCAGGATGCTGCCTGAGGAACATCTCCCACAGTTGTTCTCTGGCCTCCACAAGCACATGCACACATGTGTACACACAGACATACAAATCGCCAAGGCCACAGCCGGACAGAAACTAAACTGGAGCCCAAATAACGCCCTGTAACACAGGGGAGCTTGAGGAGGGGCCAGTGCCTGGGGCTCAACCCCTCACTCTTCTCTGCTCTCTGAGCTCTGGGTAATAACATCAGCAAGAGTCAAGTGACATTGAGCACCCAGAGCCAGGTTACAGTGGCCACACACCACCCAGGACTCCCAAGGAAGGTCACTCAAACATTATGAAGATTAGCAAAGGTCTCAACAAATGGGGCCACATACAAGATGAATGGACTTCACTTGTTTGATTTGGTTTTTTGTTTTTGAAAAAGAGTCTCATGACACTGCCCAGGTGAATCTCGAACTTGTGGTGCGCTGCCTCGGCAACCCCAGTTCTAGAATTACAGCCACGATGCCTGGTGAGATGGATGTTTTTACCAGTAGTTTCTCTTCCATCCAGCATTAACCATGTGAAACAGAATCAGTAAAACAGCCCCAGTCAGAGCCTAACAACCAAAAGGAACCAATATACAGGAAGACTGAATAAATTCTAAACCTAAGAACACCTTCAATGTGCCCAACCTAAGAAAGTGCAGAACTCATGCACAGGAGGAAACAAGCTCATGTCACATTGGGTGTTATTCCCAACAGGCTGAAATTCTCAAAATAAAAAATAAAACCAAGCCAACAAGATGGCTCTGCATGCAGGTAAAGGTTCCCACCAAGCCTGATGACCTAAGTTCAATCCCCGGGACCACAGAGCAGAAAGAGAGTTGACGCTTATAAATTGTCCTCTGCCCTCCACACATCTGCTGTGGCAGTCGGGTGCACACACATACAAACACACACAAATAAATAAACAAATACAGTTTTAAATGTTTCTAAAGTAAAACTGCAGAAGCACAGAAGAAAGCACAGGGCGGGTTATAACGTGGAATATTATTAACTGTGCTGGAGAAAGATTCAGAAACGTAGCACCAAGCCAGCCATTTCCCTCTGGCTGATGTAAAATAGACATGGAACCTGACCACACAAAATTAAAATCACCCAAAGAGGGGGAAACCAGCAACGTTAAAAGGCAGAGGCTTCGCCGGGTGCACACTTTTAATCCCAGCACTGAGGAGGCAGAGGCAGAAAGACTCTGTGAGATCAAGGCCAGCCTGGTCTACACAGTGAGTTCAAGGCCCACTGGAGCCACAAGGAAACCCTGTCTCAAAAACGGCAGATGGGGGCTGGAGAGATGGCTCAGCGGTTAAGAACACTGGTTGTTCTTGCAGAAGACCCAGGTTCGAATCCCAGCACCCACATGGTAGCTAACAACTGTTCGTAATTCCAGTCCCATGGGGATCTGACAGCCTCTTATGACTTCTGTGGGCATTGCACAACACGGGTGCACCTACCCACATGCAGGCAATACACGCATACACATAAAATAAAAATAATAATTTTTTTTTTAAATGCAGAGACTGCAGAGGGTGGGGAGTTGGCAAAGATACATAGGAAGAGCTCAAAGAAACAGGACAGCAGACATCCAGGATGTGCTGGCCAGGACTAGGAGCTGGCAGTTTGCAAAACAAAAGAACTAAACAAATAGAGAAATTAAAATGTCCTAACATGAACAGCAAAAAAACAAAAAACTAATCTCTTTAATATTCAAAGAAACTCAAAAGTGTTAATGTCATATTGTTATCTCCAGGAGTTTAAAAAAAAAAAAGAGGAGGAAAGAAATGGGGTTAGGAGGAGGAGAGAGAGACTGATGAGTTAAAGCTTCATGGGGGAAATGTCAGCTCTCTTGGAGACTTTGCGGCCAGCTCCACCTAAAGCAGGCTGCCCTGTCCTCTGGGCTCTTACCATTTATTTTATTTACTTATTTATATCACCCTGTGTTTTGTCAGGCCCCTGCTTCCCTCTGTCCGGTCACCCCAGGACAGTATACTCAGTGGTCCTTCTGTACAGCAGCTCCGAGTGTGCTGTCTTTCAAAGCACCTCCATTCCCATCCAAGTGAGCCAGCCAAGGACACCCTTGGATTCAGCTGCCGTGTCCCTAGAAGCGTTCTAAGGTAACAGTGCCGAGCACACAGAGTTAAACATGCAGAGGCATTGACGGCCACGTAGTTGAAGTTTCACACATGTTCTCCACTAAGAAATTTGGTAAACACAGTGGTCACACCTACACAGAGTGAAACAGGAATGCTTGGCCCTGACTGCTCCTCAGACTCCCAGGGGTTTAGCGCAGTGGACACCCGAGCCACACTACCCTCACAGGTCCAACCTCAGTTTCCCCCAGATGAGACTTCGGCATTTTTCAGAATGCCCACTGGATGCAGTACACTTGTCTCCCAGGTGGAGAGCAGCTGATGTGAATTTAGCAACCAATCCATGCTTTAGACGTGTTAGAGGTTGGTGACATATTGTTAAAACAAAACAACAAAACAGTATCTAGAACAGGATCCCATTTCTGTACAAAAGGGAAAAAAGAGTTCCTACACAGCTGTCGGTATGGCTGCATTCCTAGATCCAGAAAAGAAGGCTAGGAGGGTGGCACCCAGGTGTTCACCATGGAGACTGACCACGCTGATTTAAGTTCTGGGGTCCCTGCCCTGCCACACTGTTCATCCACCCACTGGGGAGGCAGTCTGGCTTCTTTTCAGGTTCTGGATGAAGGCAGGCCTTCTCAGCCACCAGTGTTCTCTATCATAGTGACACCACAGTGGATCCGAGATGACGAGCCTTGGCCCGAGTGTCTGGGATGGGACACTGTACCAGAAGGTTACAGAGCAGAGAGTGGGAAGGTGCCGGAACCCCTCAGCATCACAGGGACACTAAAGGCAGTGAAGATGAAGCCCCCCTCCCCCTCCCACCCCCGCCAATACGGAGGCTCTGTACCAGGGTAATGGAAAAAACACAGTGTGGAGGTTTGCCCCCAAATGAATTCCTAGAGGAAGCCAAAACACAGAGTGCAGGTCAAGGGAGGGGAAGGAGCTGCTGGTTGAGGTAGACGTTCAGGGAATTTTGAGTTCTATTCTTGCCCAAAATAATCTGGCCAGGGAGGAACAGCACTCTGGGCTTCATCGGGATTAACAGGGATGGAGGACATTTAAGATCGTATTTGGCACAACTATACTTTTTAGTTGAAATTTACCTGCTACTTTGTTAAATTGCCTATTTTCCTCCTTCTTCCCCTTCCTTCTGCAGAGCAAATTTGATATATTAATTAGGTGTTTTAATCTAAAAAATTCATCAGAAGGTCTCACATTACCATGGCAACCGTACAGTTCCAGTACATGCAGCACGACACCGCCGCCTCCTTAGGCCCCACCACATCAGGAAAGGGGGGGTGCCTTGTGTACCCTGAAACACAGGGGTCTGGGCCCCACTCTCTTGCTGAAAGCAGTTCTTCCTTCTGTCACAGCTGCACTCTTTCCATCTAAATGAATCCTGAAACCTTCATCCTAAGCACTTTGTGGAAATACCACACTATGTGCCCCACCAATGACACAGATAAGAGAAGCCAAGTGGTCATCCACCCGAGAGCATTCTCAGCCATCAGGCCCTGGGCTACACTTAGCCTCCCAATTCCCCCAAAGCCCAGCTAAGTCCTCGAGGTGTGTCCATCTGGGGCCATGAGCCCAATGAGGAATAAGCTGGTCACATGTCATACAGAGCCCGGTGTTGTGAGCCAGTTCATGGACCACCTCACCCTGCCATCCCACCATAAGCAGAAAAGGGGGTGGAGTGGCAAAATGATTCTCAAATAGCAAGCACTGAGGCGGACCTCCCTCCCTTGCCTCGCTAATGATCCTTGAATTCTGAGTAAGTAGAAAAAGTCGACTTAAACCACCAACCGCAGCCCCTGCTCCGCATCAGTTTCTGTCTCTGCCCTGCTGCCTTGGCGACGTGACGTGAGACAAGGAGGGGTGGCCAGCCTTTGGCTGGCACCAGTAAGTGCTGTGATCAGATGTGTTCCCCAGAGCCCCCTCTCATCCTATAGCTAGAAACCAGATGCAAATCCATTTACTGGTTTGTGCCTGCTTCCCACTGGGCTGGCTTTTTTCAAACTCTGAATACTGGTGTTTAAAACAAACACAGCACGTTAAACATTTCCCACAGCAAGTCCTGCTGTCCCCAAGTTCAGGGCAAATGACCAGCCACCCCAGAACATGCTGTGCCTGGTGCCTTTCCCCTGCTGACCATACTCAGTGGAAGCCAGGTACCCACAGACTAGTCTCCAAGGCCCTCCCATCTTGGTGAGGAATGCCAGTGTGCAATCCCACACACTCCAACACAGGCCTGAGTTTCATTTATTGTAATTTCCTAAATGCTTAAATTATTTATTGGAATTAAGTGGCTTGGGTTTCTGTACTGAGCTATGTTCTAAAATTATAAAAATCCATCATATCTCTGCAGGCTGCCTACAAATGAAAATGCATATTTCAACTATTTTAAGAAAACGTCAAAAAACATCAAATGTGTCATGATTGTACCACTTAAAATTATCTACACGACATCTGTAGAAAGAGCTATATGTTTGGTTTATATGTGAATCTATCACAGTACCTTAAAGGCCTGTACTGCCCAGGCATCTACTGAAGGTGCTAAGTCAAATGTCCCTGGTTCCCAGCATGGTCCCAGGTGTGCTTCCAGAGACAGCTGCCTGTCCTCTCTCCTCTCTAGCTTGCCACCAGAACCCACCTTGCCCTGTCACTCAAGAGACCAGTTCTCCAGGTCAGCAGCTCTCCCTGCACAAAGCTATCAGGGACCGCCAGTTCCCAGAGGGTGGGTCTTTGCACAAAGGCAAGGCCTGTGCAAGCTCTGGGCGTGCAAGTGGCACTACACAGTCACCTGGGAGACTGGGAGCTGTACGGCCTGGGCCCCAATGCCACCTGTGGGGTAGGCATCCACTTCATAAACTCCGCAGAGCACGGGTGAAGGACTCCTGGAATGAGAAGTAACCACCCAGCCTGCACACCACCCACAAAGGAAAATGAAAACATCGAGGCGTGTGACAGTGTGTGTGGGGGGGTCGTTCCTGAGTCTGGAGCCTCCAGGATCACTGATTTTCACTCCGCAGGGACCAACTGAGCCTGCTCTCTGCCTGCGGCGCTGACACTGAAAACAGGATGTGCGCGGGGACTTCAGTAGTGGTCCAAGAGTTTCCCAGAAACGCAGACGCCTCGAGAAGCCGTCCCACCCAAGTGGCGGCTGCGTCCCAACGCAGAGAAATGCCACCCCGCGTCCGCCGTGCGAGAGCGCGCGGGGTCCCCAGGCAGCCGGGGTACCCGGGAGTCCCCGGTGGGCGGCCGCACTCACCGTCCTCCTTGTCGTCAAACACCGGCCTCCGCGCGCTAGCTGCGGATATGGACGACATAGACATCCTCTTCTTCCACTTGCTCCACTGAAAGAGGGGGCGCGGCTGAGCGCGGGCATCGCCCCCGTCCCGAGCCCGGGGCTGGCTGGCTGCCGCCGGCGGCAGGGCCGGGGGCGCGTCGGA
>NW_008359444.1:692522-717522 GCF_000622305.1 Nannospalax galili
TGCGCTCCGCGCCGCTCCTCATCGCCAGACCTGGGTGCGCGCCGCGGCCTCAGCCCGGAGCATGACCCGCCGCGGGCCGGGCGGGAACCGGAGCGCGAAGGGCCGGCCCGCCGTGCGCCCAGCCTCGGCTCCGGCTCGGCTCTCCTGGGCAAGCGACCCGCCCGTGGACTGCGATCAGTGGGGCGGGGCGGGAGGGGCCGGTGGGGCGGAACTCGGGGTGGAGCCAGGCGCCGGGGCGGGGACAGGAGGGACCGGGCGGGCGGGGCTGCTAGGCACTCGGACGCGCGCACCTCGCGGGTCCGTGGGGAAGAGGGAGAATCTGGTCTCCGCGGGCTGAGATGCTTGCGCCGAGGAGGCCGCATGCACAGAAGCGAGAGAGGACGGTCCTTTGCCGGTTATCTTGGAGGACCCGAAAGGCTGGGGACCGGGATGCTTTGCCTTGCAGGGAGGCGGAGACCCCCTGGGTTCTGAGGAAATGCGGTGACCGGCGCAGAATCGGGGGTGCCCCCAGGCCTTCCCACCTCCTCTGTCTTCCCAGAAAAAGTCGCTTGCGGATTTCTGCCACTCGATCCTGGGAAACCTCAAACTTCAGCAGCTGTTTTGCGCTTTGCACAGAATGGGAAGGCAGGAAGCGGCCGCGCCCACCCTGGCCAGGGTTAAGGTCGGAACCCGTAGGCCGGCGGTGCCAGCCCGAAGCGCTCCGGTTCCGCTGCCACCGGTGGTGCGGGAGCTCGACGTCCCGGTGGGTAGGGGCGGGGCGGGGTCTAGTGCGGAAGCTCCGCCCTGCGCGCACGCCTGGACCTTGGCTGCGTGCGCGCACGTGCACACAGATGCGCGTGCACAGAAGCCTAACTGGGCTGAGTGCACGCATCTTAGACCCGGACCCCTAAGCTAAGGGGTCTACCATCCTCTCCCAATGTAGCCTTCAGGGCACATTCCGGAGCAGAGTCTGCTAGCGCAGGTTCGCGCCCCAGGGCTGGCGGGGAGCACAAATCGTCCTGGGTCCTGGATCCCGCCGAGATCCCACCTGGGCCCTCGCTGCGTATTGGGAACCCTTGGGCGCAGTTGGCTGGTATGCCTGGGCTCCTTTCCAAGGTCAGGTTGCGCTTCCAGCAATGCGCTTAGCTTCCGGTGTCTAAGGCCTCCGCACTGGGGAGTCCTTTTGTGGTTACTCAGTGGCCCGACTTTTGGAAACCTCTGCCTTATTTGTTTGGGCAGAACTAAGACCTGGTCAAAGAAGTCCTTCCCTCCACCACCCGGAAGTCCTGGAGAACCCTTCCTGCTGCCCCGGGTGGAACAGTGAAACCTCTATCTGACTTGTGGTCACGAGGGGGAAGGTCCCTCCCTCCCCACAATTTCTACAGCATCCTTCAGCCCCCACTGACTCCTCCCTCCGTAGCACCTTTGAAATTCATTAACCTCCTAACCTGCTTGGCCAGAAAAATGTGAGTATAGTTGACCTGCATCTTTTCTGGACCATTTAAGTAGCTAGTACTCCACCAGCCATATATCCCCCTTGGCTAAACAGGAGCCCTTTCGGGGAAAGAATGAATGGAGCCACCTGCCGACCACTGACACAAAGCACAAGGGAGGTAGGCATCCACGACTGAGTTAGGCACTCAGTTTAGGGATGAGGGAATGGGGAGGTGTTTTCAATGGAGCATAACTGTAGGTCAAGCTGACCATTTACCGCAGGTCTCCATGCAATCTCAAGGTAAACTCTCCAGCACAGAGATAGTGGGTAAGTCCTGCCAGGAGACTAGGTTCAGCCTTCTCCCTTGGCAGACGGCTATGGTTTCTGTACTCTCTTACCTTTGCCTGTCCCTACAGGCACCCGCTGCACCACCTGATCAGAAGAGGTCCTCAGTTTTCATTACATTATGAGAGGGATGGAGGACCGAGCAATCCACCCTGAACATCAGATCTCCAGGGGCCTTCCCCCAACAGTGGCAGCCCAGCTGTGCCTAACTCTCCCTCCCTGTCCGAAATATCACAAGAGACAGCACGAACAGAAGGAAGAAGAAAGCTTTCATAGACAAACTACCAATGGGTGAAAGGCTAGAGGGATTACTTAGTTTATAAAGTGCCTGCGCACAAGCATGAGGACCTGAGTTTGATCCCCAGCATGCTCATAAAAGCCAGGCATGCAGGAACAGCAGCATGAGCCTGTAATCTCTCTGGGGAGAGAGGGAAGGGGACAGGATGGACAGGAGGATCTCTGGGGTTTGCTATCCAGTCTAGTTGAATGAGTGAGTTCTAGATTCAGTGAAATCTTGTCTCAAAAATCAAAGTGGTGAGTGATTGGGGAGGACAGTGATGTTGACCTCCCTGACTGTCCAGGTGCAACGGTCCATCTTCATTGTCAATATGATTGGTTGAGAGACACCTAAGAGATTAGGAGAGCACACCTCTGTGTGTGTCTGTGGTGATGTTTCCAGAGAGGATTGACATTCAGGACCACAACTGACTACTATAAGATGAGACATTTGACTCTACCACATACCCCTGCCACCATGACACTGTGCCCCAAACTAGCCAGCTGTGTCTGAAGCTATGAGCCCAAATAAGTCTTTCTCTAAGTTGGTTTTTCTTTCCTTTTCATTTCCTTCTTTTTTCTTTTTGAGCTAGAGTGTCGTGTAGCTCAGGAGGGCCTGGAATCTGCTCTGAACCCGAGTCAAGGATAGCCTTGAACTCCTGATCCTCCTGTCTCCATCTCCTAAGTACAGGGATTACAGATGCTACCATCATACCTAGTTTTTCAGTTGATGTCTTCTCAGGTATGCTAACACACTTTATATATGTAAAAGTACTCATGTAATTAAGCCATATTTAGTGATGCACACCCGTAATCTCACTAGCACTCTAGAGGTTGAGGTGGGAGGATTGTTGGTTCAAGGTCAACCTGGTTACATAACAAGAAGACCCTGGACTGATGAGATGCCTCAGTCAATACAGGCTCTTGCCACTGAGCCAGATGATCTGAGTTCAATCCCTGGGATTCACGTGGTGAAAGACAACAAACTCCTGCAGGTTGTACACTGACCTTCACACTGTGGCATGTGCACATATGCACATGTGTATGCACACTCACACATACACAAAATATGTACATAAACATAATTTTAAAAGAGAGAAGAAATAGCAAATCATATAATTAAAAACTCATTTTTAATTTTATGTGTATAAGTGTTCTGCCTGCATGTGTGTAAGGGCATCTGTGTCATGCAATGCCCTCAGAGACCAGAAGAGGGCATCGGACACCCTGGAACTGGAGTTATGGATGGTTGTTAGCTGCCATGTGGGTGCTGGGATTCAAACCCAGGTCCTCTGCAAGAGTAGCCAGTGTTCTTAACTGCTGAGCCATCTATCCAGCCCCAATAATTAAAAACTTCTACACCAAGAAAACTGAAGTTGTGGACAGTGATACTCACAGAAGAACAGTAAATGAACCCTTCCACGAATAATAATTCAAAATGAAGCAGAGGCCAAGCCCTAAGAGCTGAGACTATAACCCTAGAAGAAAGCTTAGGAAGAAAACTCTGATTCGGGGTAGACAAAGGATAATTAGATTGAAACAAAAGGCCTAAGCCATTTTTTAAAAACCCTCATAAATTGATCCTTATTAAAAACTCTGGAGCTCCAGAACGCACCATTAAGGGAATCAAAAGGCACAGATTGGGCCAAGGCAGGGGCCAGGACCAGCAGCAAATCCTATCTGTAGAATACTTGTAGTCAGAGCATAAAAAACTCTCACACCTAATTACAAGAAAATAATTAAATAGCTGATAAAACATTTGAATAGACTGCACCAAAAGAAGTCATACAAACAGCTAAAGTACATAAAAATGTGGCCCATATCACAAATCATCAAACCACAAGATGCCATTAGCCACTCAGGGGACGGCTATAATGAAAAGGACAGACAGCACGAGTTGGTCTGGAGCTCACACTTGCTCACAGGAACATAAAATGGTACAGCCACTTTGGAAAACACTGTCTTAAATGTTAAGCACACTCACCATGAATGTGGAGAAAGGGGAATGCTCATTCGCTGCTGGTGGGATTGCAAACTTGGGCAACCCCTAAAGGAAAACAGTGTGGAGAGCTCTTAAAAAACTGAAAATGAACCCTCCATATGACCCGGTTATACCACACCTCAACAACCCCTCAGTTATCTTGGTAAGTATGCTCAGTAAATTCACTGGTTCCCCAGTAAAACTTTAATCAAACATTGGCTTGACACTCGAACCTTAAAAGAGACTAAGCATTGCTTAGTATCCCCAGGAAAAGAATTCTCACAACAGATGGAAAATTTATCTGTTAATGCTATTATGGCTCATAATTGTTTTTAAAAATGAGAATGTAAAAGATGTTTAAAGGATATGGGAATGGAGATATTTTCCAAAATAGAAAAAATGAGAAAGCCTAAGCAAGTGATGAAGGTCTGTTTAGGTTTGTTATGATATATAAAGGATGAGACAAAAATAATATACACACAATCTTAAAATTTCTAAGGTCATAGTTTAGTCAAGTAAGAAACAAAATATATATCTAATAAAGGTTTATCTGAGAATATTTGGTTTTTTTACCCAAGCTTTATCTACATAGCACATGGTAATTAGAAGTACCAGACTGGTGGAACTAACCTTATTGGATGTGTAACAGCCATACTTTGAGGCCTATACTAATTTGGTTAGAGGGATATAAAGGACAGTTTTGCTCCTTGCCCTCTAGGTTGACTAAGTTTCAGAGGACTATGAGCATCTCTCAAAAAGTCCTGTAACTGTGGTGAGTCACCTGTCCTCTTGATCAAGGAGGACATGGAGACCCCACCAGATGGACTTGAACCAGTGTCCAGTCTACAAAGAGGAGGGTCAACACAGAGGAAACATTTCCTCCATGCTTCCAAGAGAAGCCAGCCATGGTCAAACAAGACCTTTGACTTATCTTCCCGTCTTTTAGATAGACCCACTGAAGGGGTAACCCAATTGCCTCACCCTGCATCCCTGTTCAGCATGGAAGAAGCCAGAGTGGTCTGAGTCCTGATTTCCTATCTTCAATTTGGGTAACCTCTTCAGAGGCTGGTGTGATAATAGGAGGTAGGAATTGGCTAGGCAGTTAGTGTAAAAAGATCCCAAAGACAAGTAGCCAGTTTCTTGGCTAAAAGTCACAATATCCTTGAGCCTCTTAGCAACATACTCCATTCCAAAGGCCAAAAATTTCAAAAGTGTTTGGGAGTTCTTATCTATCCTATCTTCAATTTGGGTAACCTCTTCAGAGGCTGGTGTGATAATAGGAGGTAGGAATTGGCTAGGCAGTTAGTGTAAAAAGATCCCAAAGACAAGTAGCCAGTTTCTTGGCTAAAAGTCACAATATCCTTGAGCCTCTTAGCAACATACTCCATTCCAAAGGCCAAAAATTTCAAAAGTGTTTGGGAGTTCTTATCTAATCCTTAAAAGATTTTAGGGTTACCTCTTCAGAGGGGGGAATGTTAGAGTAGCAAAAAGCCCCATTAAAAAGAATACATGAAGTTATCGAAAAAAGTGATAGGGAGATATGGGAGGAATTGGAGGGTAGGGAGTGGGCATGGATTTGATCAAAACACCTTATATGCTTATATGCCTGTATGAAATTCTCAAATTATTTTTTAAAAAATGTTAAGCATACTCACCATGCAACTCAGAAATTTAGGAATATAAAATATAGCCAACTCAAAGTATGAATGAATATTCATAGCAGCATTATTTCATAATAGCCCAAAGCTATAAGTAGTCCAAATGTCTGTCCCCTGGTGAACAGATGTACAAGGGCTTGTCCACACGGCGAAGGGCAATTGAGCAATGAAGAGAAATGCGTGCTGGCACCTGCTACAGCACAGCTGGACCCCACTGTCACCATACCAAATGAATACAGTCATGTGAAAAAATGGCATACTGGGGGCTGGAGGGACGGCTCAGTGGTTAAGAGCACTGGCTGCTCTTGAAGAGGACCTGGGTTCAGTTCCCAGCACCCACATGGTAGCTAACAACCATCTGTAACTCCAGTTCCAAGAGATCCAATACCCTCTTCTCCACGGACACTGCATGATGTTGGTGCACTTACATACATGCAGGGAACACACTTGTAGACATAAAATAAAAATAAATAAAAATGTTCTCAGGAGTGAATTTATGCAGGGACCTTGCAGTGATCTGAGGGGCATCTGGAAAGTTCCAGGAGCGTCCACGGACTCCATTTAAGTGTTGGAGGAGAGTGAGTCTGGGCCAGGCTCATACAGCAGACTCCATACCGGATGCAGTTGTTTATGTTCCCACACAAATGTAGGGTTGACTGGGAACACAGTGGTGACATCACACAGCAGGGACCAAGCCACCCACAGAAAGGCAAGGTGCAGATGTACCACAACATCAGCGAAGCTTTGTGGAGGGTGGACCAAGCGCAGCATAGGCCAGGCACAGAGGGAAGGAGGCGGGGAGTGCTGGCACACTGCAGAGCTCTGTGGGGATGAGGCTCGATGCCATAGTCACCCCTGAGCTTCAGTGTCAGCCTCACTAATCACCAAGCCTGTTCTGGATAAACACCTCAGTGGCAGAACCCAGTGCTCACCTGCCACTATTTCTGCTTTTTTTTTTTTTTTTTTTTGGTCTTTCTGAGACAGGGTCTCCCTGTAGCCCCAGTGGCCTGGAACTCACTATGTAGACCAGGCTGGCCTTGAACTCAGAGATCTGCCACCTCCTGAGTGCTGGGACTAAAGACATACACCACCATGTCCAGCTCCCATTTCTGCTTTTAAAAGATCTGCCTGCCTCTGCCTCCTGAGTGCGGAGATTAAAGGCGTGCACCACCACGCCCGGCCATCAGTCTTTTTTTATAAATATAAACATATAAATACATATATATAATTTGAGTTTTTGGAAAAGGCAGCTGTGGTCAAGCATCCAAGTTTACTATGTACAGAAATTAATAGCCATGTTGGTCTAGAAAACTTTTTTTTTTTTTTTTTTTGGCTTTTTGAGACAAGATCTCCCTGTAGCCCCAACTGGCCTGGAACTCAATATGTAGACCATGCTCACCTCAAACTTACAGAGATCCTCCTGCCTCTGCCTCTCAAGTGCTGGGATTAAAGGCATTCGCCACCATGCCTGGCTCTAGAATACTTTTTAATAACTGTATTAATTCAACTGTGAACCTAAAAATTTTATAGCCACTTTTGAAAGAGGTGTATGTTTGCTCTGGAAATTGTTATTGAGTACATTAAAGCTGTAATGAAATGCTTCTAATAAAAAAATATATTTTATTTGTCATTTTTATTTTCTGTGTATAAATGTACTCCCTTCTGTATGTAAGTACACCTGTGTTATGCAGTGCCCTCAGAGGTCAGAAGAAAGCATCAGATCCCCTGGAACTGGAGTTACAGATGGTTGTTAGCTAGCCTTGGGGGTGCTGGGAATTGAACCTGGATCCTCTCCAAGAGTAGCCAGTGCTCTTAACCACTGAACCATCTCTCCAGATCCCCCTTTCTTTTTTCAGACAGAATCTTGAACTCTCTGTAACCTCAAACACTCTCCGTAGCAGAAAATGACCTTGAGCTCTAGATCCTTCTGACTCCAACTCCCAGGTGCTGGATTAGGATTACCGGTGTGCACCATGTTTGATTTATGCAGTGCTGGGGATTGAACCCAGAGCTTCATGCATGCTAGGTAAGCTGTCTACTAACTGAGCTACACTGCTGGCCCTGGGGTTCGGTTTTGAATGGGAGGACATGGCATGATTCCTCATCATGAGGAAGCCTATAGGACATTGTACTCAAAAATGTTTGAAGGCAGTTGGTGAGGGGCCAGCTCAGCTGTCCAGGAAGCTTGGCCCTGCCTCCAGCAGCATCCACTTGGACCCTAGGTGAGCCAGCTCCTGAGCTTGTGCCTGGGCCTCGTCGCCATGGGACCCTGTCACTCTGAATCTGAACTTCCTGCCTATAGCTAGTGAACTGAAACAAAAGAGTAATGAAAACACACAGGAAGCCTGGTGCGGAGGACGCCCTGACATCCACCCTCAGTTCATCCAGGGAAGCCCTAGACAGAGCTAAGTGAGCCCGAGGTGGGAGGACACCCCCTTATCTAGAGAACAGGTTGTTAGTTTCTGTAATCAAACCCACATAGACAAGATATTACATGTGTAATACAGTGTGTCACCCTTTACAAATGCAAAAATAATTAAGTTTAAGGTCTCTAGGGGCTGGAGAGATGGCTTGGTGGTTGAGAGCACTGGCTGCTCTCACAGAGGACCAGGGTTTGATTCCCAGCACCCACATGGCAGCTAACAACTGTCAGTAACTCCAGATCCAGGGGATCTGATGCCCTCCTTTGACTTCTGCGGGCATTGCACAACATGGGTGCACTTACATATATGCAGAAAATACACTTAGACACAGAAAGTAAAAACTAATAAGTAAAATATTTTGTGAAAGAGAGGGGGAAAGTGAAAATCTTGTTTCAAACTCACTTGTCATGGCTTTAGTTTGGCATGTGATCTTCCCCAGAGAGAATATCAGGTTGGTCAGGTGGGTACAATGACTGCTGGCTTAATGGCTACAGAAAGATCCCTAAGGAGACATCACTTCTTCATTTTAAAATCTCCATGTGGCCTGTGTATGAAAGTGGAGCAGGAAGACCACCAACCAGACAACTCCATGGGGTGCAGGGGAGCAGCAGTTTATTGGAGAGGAGACAGACCACTGGGCTGCCTCTCAGGGAGCAGGGAAATGGCAGCAAGCAGGGGGAGTCAGACACCATCTATAGGTAGGTAGGTGGTTGGGTAACTTTCCATGCCTAACAGCCTGTAAGATGGTTCAGTGGGAAAAAGCACTTGTCATCCATGGCCAGTGACTTGAGTTCAATTCCCAGATCCCACAGTGAAAGAACTGACTCCCCAAAGTCATCCTCTGACTTTCACATGTGCTGTGGCATGTGCATGCTTGCTTTCTTGCACACACACACACACACACACACACACACACACACACACCACACACCACAATAATAATATTTTGAAAACAAGATCTTCATATGGTGAGAGAACTGTACTTTGTGGTGCTCTGTTGAGCCAAGTGAGGAAAGGCAGGTGCCTGAGAGCTGAGCAGACCCCAGAGGCTCAGAGGCAAATCTGCTGCCTCCTCTGCTCACTTCCACAGGATGTTGCAAAGATTCTGTTACGTATAAAATCAGAGTCACAACTCTAGTTTCCCAGCATTGAGGAGATGATGATGTGGTTCTCCCAAGAGCACCTAGCACCACTTTAAATTAAAGTGGAAAATCTACCCAGTGGCTTGCCAAGGATGAAGATCCCACAGAGAAGAGAGATTTGGAGGAAGCCATTCTCCTCTGACCCATCTCCTTGCTTGTGAGGCAATTCTTCCAAAATCTCTAGAAAAGGGCCAAGCCAGTTCCTCTGGTTATCAGGATTTAGCAGTCCCTGACCCTCTTTTCAAAATAGGTTTAGCATCTCATCTGCTTTTGACACTATGGAAAAAGAGCACTTTTGCAGCACAAATCAGCCTTTGGGGGGTACTGAGGAAGTACTGAGGGTATTCCCCACTGAGGGACGCCACCTGCCTTTACTGGGGACTTCCTAGCAGAGGCTGCCTGGAGATGGGTGTGTTTGCCACTGACACATTGTAGCCTTCCCCAGACCTTGGTAACCCCAGGTCAAGGCTGGAGCCCACAATGACTAGTCATCCCTAACAGACCCAGCCCAGCATCCCATCCAGAGTAGTGGGGCTCTGCTCAGAGCCTACCCAGATGGAGGCACCTGTGAAGAATGGAGGCACGGCTTCGGCAGTACGACCTGGCCTGCTGGCCTGGCCTCAGATGCTCCACAGGTGTCTATCAGGGTCAGGGGTCTGGGGGCATCATTATTCTTTTTAAATTAAAAAAATATTCTATGTGTGTGTTTTGCCTGCACATATGTAAGTGCGCCAGTGTGTGCAATTCCCATAGAGGAAAGAAGTGTTGGATCACCTAGAACTGGACTTAACAGATGGTTGTTAGGTGCCATATGGGTCCTGGGAACCGATCCCAGCTCCTCTGTAAGAGCCATTTCTCCAGTCCCAGATATCATTATTCTTGATTGAGTTCTAATACTGTAGGCAGAACGAGTCCCTGGGCTCAGCGTGTTGGATTATGTAAACCTGACAGCGAGCTGAGCACCAGCTCATGCACACCTCATTGCTTCTTTTTTTTTAATTTATTATGTGTATGCGTGTATTGCCTGCATGCATGTAAGTGTATCCATGTCGTGCAATGCTCACGGAGGTCAAAAGAGAGCGTTGGATCCCCTGGAACTGGTGTTACCAATGGATGTTAGCTGCCGTGTGTGTGTGTGTGTGTGTGTGTGTGTGTGTGTGTGTGCTGGGAATCAAACCCGGTCCTTTGCAAGAGCAACCAATCCAGTGCTCTTAACCACTGAGCCATCTCTCCAGCCCCCTCTGACTACTTCTTGATTGTGGATGCAATGTGACCAGCTCCTTCAAGCTCCTGTCCCCACCATGATGAACCAAAACTGGAAGCCAAGATAAACTTTTAAGTTGCTTTGATGAAATATTTTTATCAGAATATTTTATCAGGCCAGCTGTGAAGACCCTGACCTGGATCAGGTCCCCTGCTGATTGGGGGGGGGCGGGGCAAGAGGTGTGGCGATCCCGGAAGTCAGGTAGAAGCAAGCACTAGGCGAGGTGCTGCAGGCTCGGTTAATGCAGGAGGGGGCACGCCTTCTATTTCCCTTTTCTCCGCCCCCAAGTCCCTTTAGTCAGCATATCGTTTTCTGATTGGTCCGCGCCACGCAGTCTGATCAGGTACTGAGGCCTGGGCTCCTTTTGGCGGGCTATTTGCAGACCAAGAAGTGAAGTGAATTCTCGCTGAATCCCAGGGCTCTGGGTCCGCGCCGTCTTTGGAGACCTCCTGCTACAGAAAATAAACTAAGACACTGGCTAAATCCTAACTTTTCTGTTGTTACAGAGGGCATCTACAACTGGAAATGTGACAAACGAGGAGCTAGAATGTAACGACACACGGCAGGTGGCCCCCACCGAGCAGGCCACGGCCCTGTTCCCAGTCAGTTGGAGAGGATCCTTTTGCTTGAATTGGACTCCTGGGTGGGCAAGGAGGAGCTCTCCCTGGCAGACCGGAGCAGGAGCAAGTGGCGCCCTCTAGTGTTACAGCTCAGCAGCAGGCCTTGGGTAGCTAAATCCTTACCTGTCAGGTGGTAACAGCCCTGGTGGTTCCTCAGTCCTTAACAGTGGCCAGTGTTACAGCTTTGGGACCTGTGGCCTTAAAGTCCTGACAGCTTTCTGGAACTCTCTGGAACTCTCTTAGTGGCCAGGGCCTGTAGTTCCTCTTCTGCTCTTTATAGCCTTCTATCATCTCCCGTTCCTCTCCATTTCTGGCATCCTCTGGTCCCTGCCCTCTCCACCTGCTCATCGGTGCCTTACTGCTATTGTGATTGTCACAGTCGCCCCTACTTGAGGCTGTTCCTGTTCCTCAGGCAGCCACTGCTGCCCTGTAGCTGGTGCCTCCTCTGCCACTGTTGCCAGGGCTCGGCCTCTTTTGTAGCTGTCTGTGCAGGCAGCCACTCTGCCCCCTTTGCAGCTCAGCCTGTCAGCCTCTCAGCGCAGCCTCTTCTTAGCTGTCAGGCACCTGGCTGCTCAGCTCTGCCCTCACTGCTGCTCCGCTCTGCCCTCACTGCTGCTCCGGCCGCTCTGCTGGTGTCTTCTGTGTGCTACCTGCTCTGCACACCACTGAAAATAGGCAAGGAAAGCATACCCCAAAGAAACCCTTTATTGTCCCAATGTTGAGACCTCCAGGGAGGTCACCCAGGAGGAGATCTCCCACTAAGAGAGCCTGAGTGGCACACACAGCCAGAAGGGGTGTTTGACCAATCACAGCACACCTAACACGCAAAAGAAGATTTCAGTTTGCACCAATGTCAGCATTGGCTTAAAATTTAACAATTTATTTCTATCTGAATACACATTAGAACAATAGAGGGGGATTTAAATAGCCAAAGTAAGTGCAAAAATTTTTTTATTAAGCTGTGACTTCAGCTCTTACATTGATTTGGGTTTTTTAATTTATGGGGCTGGAGAGATGTTCGGTTCCGAGCACCTACATGGTGGCAAACAGCCAACCATAACTCCAGCTCCAGGTGATCTGACACCATCTTCTGACAGCTGTGGGCATTGCACAACATGGGTACCCTTATATACATGCAGGCAATATACTCATAAAAATTTTAAAGTACTTTAAAAATAAAATAAATTTTATTTATTTTTGTGTACACACACATGCACCTCATACGTGCTGGTACCTGCAGAGAGTAGAAGACAGTGTAAAATCTCCTGGAGCTGGAGTTCAAGTGGTTTTGAGTCTCCTGATGTGGATGCTCAGACCTGAACTCAGGTCCTCTGGAAGAGCAGGAAGTGTTCTGATTTGGGTTTTCTTTAAAAATCAGTTTTGGGGGCTGGAGCCATGGCTCAGCAGTTAAGAATACTGACTGTCCTTGCAGAAGACCCAGGTTCAATTCCCAGCACCCACATGGCAGCTAACAACTGTCCGTAACTCCAGTTCTAGGGGATCTGACAGCCTCTTCTGTCCTCCGAGGGCACTGCAAAACATGGGTGCACTACCACACATGCAGGCATTACACTCATACACATAAAAAAGAGAGAGAGTAAATAAAAATCAGCCGGGCGTGGTAGCACACGCCTGTAGTCCCAGCACTTGGGAGGCAGAGGCAGGTGGATCTCTGTGAGTTCAAGGCCAGCCTGGTCTACATAGTGAGTTCCAGGACAGCTCGGGCTACAGGGAGACCATGCCTCAAAAAGACCAAAAAAAAAAAAAAATCAGTTTTGAATATATTTTCAAAAGTGAATATGAATATGTAAAATTATTAGAAAATAGGGTCATAATTAGCGGTGTGTTATCCAACTTGTCTTTATCTGTTGTCTTCTGTGGTGGGTAAAGTTTGACTCATGACTAGCATTGCTGAAAGATCAACGGAACAGGTTTACAATAAAAGCACGGTTTAACAAATACTTTCTGGCAGGCTATGGTGGCACACACCTTTAATCCCAACACTTGGGAGGCAGAGGAAGGTGGATCTCTGTGAGTATGAGGCCAGTCTGGTCTACATAGACTTCCAAGTTAGCCAGGGCAACATAGTAAAATTGTGTCAGAAAGAAGGAAGGAAAGAAAGAAAGAGAGAGAGGGAGAGAGGGGGGAGAGAGTGAGAGAGAGAGAGAGAGAGAGAGAGAGAGAGAGAGAAAGAGAGAGAGAGAGAGGAGAGAGAGAGAGAAAAGAATGGGGCTGGAGAGATGACTCAGCAGTTAAAAGCACTGGCTCTGGTTTGGTTCCCAGAACCCACATGGTGACTCACATAACTCCAGTTCCAGGGGATCCGATGCCCTCTTCTGGCCTCTGTGGGTATTACATGCACAGGTGCACTTGCAAGTAAACACTCATACACATAAAGTAAAAATAAATAAATAAATAAAAAACCTTTCTTGTTGAGAGCTGACTATTCAGGGCCCCACTCTGGTTTTAGGACCTCAGCAGTGGCACTTTCTGACTTCCGAACACAAACCATGAATGTACTTCCTGAGAGCAAACAGTCTGAGTTGAAAGAGGTGCCACCAGGGTTTTCTCCCCCTCTACGTATGATGAGCTTCATAAGGAATCTGTTCCCAGCATATTTACTTCTGGACCATAAGTGCGCATGCGTTACCATCTGCTTTACAGCTTCTTTGATAAACAGTATAGCAAACTGAGAGTGCAGAAATGAGCAACATTCAAAAGAAACAGAAAACTTCAAGGTTTAAGTTCCTGGGCAGCTGTAAAGACTGGGCTAAAATACCAAATAGTCTCCATATAATTGAAAAGTCTCCTACTGGTACAGGACGCCTTTACCAAACCTAGTTTTACCAAGGTTACTACTAATGTGTATCGCTCCAAAACAGGTAGCAACCCCGTTTCTAATCAGATTTTATAATATCCAGATCTCTTTGCACTAGACGTCTCATTTTTAACATCAGGGGATGATATAATACATTCCCTTCTGGATATGCATCATGCACGCCCTGCACTGAACGTCCCATAATTCTTCCCTCTGAATATTCTTTTCTTTTGCTTCTTAGTAGTGCAGTGATTTTGAAGAAAATTCTTGCATGGATCTTTTTAGGCAAAATGGAGGCACACAGTGGAAGAGTTCTGGTCATTTGTATACTACAGAAAACTGTGTCTGATAGTGCACCCAGACCCTGCACGAGGGTTCCATCCATGCCCTCAACTTTGGATAGCATCTCAAGGCCACCCTTGTTGGTACCCCTGACAGTGCCAGCTTCCATGACCATCTCCCTGAAGTTCACCACCCCTCCAGCAGTCATATCAGTCCTTCTGCTTCAACACCAGGGGGCAGTGTTCTCCCCTGGCCTAAGTGACTGTGGCTGCAGGCTGTTTCGAACAGATTAGAACAACCCTGACTGGAGCTGCCCATCAAGTCCTTGTTACATAGTTGTCTTAGGCCATCCATGGAGTGTTCAAAACAGCTGTGCTGGCGTAAGGCTAGTTTGGCTGGTGGTTTGACTGACAGTTCTTTGGCTCCAGGCAGCTGGGGCAGCAAAGGAGAGTCTAACAGCTGCTAATTAGGGAGTCAAATCACCCAAATTCCCCTGGCCTTTGCTGATTAACAGGAAGATGAACATCAGAAGGGGTACAAAAAGAACTCCAAGTATTTGTCACAAGTCCTAATTGTGATTTTAAGTGTTTCAACAGTGCTTAGCATCTGCCCAGTTCCCTAAGGAGAGGTGGACTCCCCCTTATCTGTCTCACTCTGACCCCATCATGAGCCCCACACACACCACGTTCTGCCTCTCCCTGGTTTGGGCTGAGTGGTTCCCTCACAGTCAGCTCTGGCTGCTTACAGTGAGTTCCACAAGTGGTAAAAATCCTATCTATTCCTCATGCTGTTTGTGGAGATTGAGGAAAGGTGCAGGTGTGGCAGGAGGGGCTCCTCTTGAGGCCTCTCTCCCTGGCTTGGAGATGGCATCTCTGTGTCCTCAAGAGGCTGTGCCTCTGTGTCAGTGCCCTTTTTATGAGGATACTAGTCACACTGGACTAGGATCCACTCATGGGACCTCATTTTATTTTGATGACTGTTGCTGTGATAAAACACCATGACCAAGGCAATTTATAGACGGAAGAGTTTATTTGTGCTTATGGTTCTAGAGGGGTCAAAGTCCATCATGGCAACAAGCCACAGGTATGGTGGGAGCAGGAAGCTGAGAACTCACATTTCCAGCAGCAAACACGAAGCAGAGAGCAAACTAGGCACAATGGAAGTGGGGGGAGGCTGTGAACTCTCAAAGCCCACCCCCGGGACATGTCCTCCAGCAAGGCTACACCTCCTAAAGATTCCATGACCCCCCAAACAGCCCCACCAACTGGGGACCAAGAGCTCAAATATTTGAGCCTATGGGGACATTCCTCATTCAGCTCACCACAATGACCTAATGGGCATTTCCAAATATTGACACTCTGAAGAACTGGGGTCAAGACTTCAATGTGTAGACAGATTCCACCCTTGATGGAGCTCCAGCCAGGGGACTCTCGGCCAGTAACACATTTTCTAATAGCTTAAGCCTTAACTCTAAGATGAACCTCATAGTACCTTCCTGGGAGCCATCAAGTCTGCCAACGGGATTTCTTGTTTGTCCAACCACACCTGCAGGCTGGTTCCTGTCTCCCCAACTCTGTGGGAGGCAGGAGCTCTGCTTCTGTAAGGCCAACTGAACAAACCCTGACCAGCCTCACATGAACTAGCCCTTTCCTGCTTTCTTGTATGTTTCCCTGAACCCACTGAGCCCAGCTTCGCCTTCCCTGATCCCTCATTCTTCCTTTATGGGGCCCAGGGACCAAGCAAAGTCCTGGATGGGTGCAGTTCCCCACGGCTTTTTACCCTACTGTGGTTGTTACTGTAGATTAAGCCTGTTCTGAGCCTTCATGGGTCTGCTCCTACTGATCTTTGACAGTTGAGCTTACAGTTAACCTACAACCCCATCCTGCACCCCACAAACCCGTGTCCTGCCCCCCTCTCCTCGGCCTTGGACTATATAGGACATTATTGTTCACTCCTGCCATCTGTCATTTACTTTTGTTTGGCTTTAACCATCAAGAGGGTGAGCCATACTGAGGCCTCAGTTAAACAGTGTCTCTAAGGTCCTTCTCACAGCCGTCACTCACTCAATACAAGGGATGAGAGCCTCCGTTGACTCACGACATTTACTTACTTGTGTTTTCTTCTGTCTTTTCAGTTCTTTGCTTAAACATGTGAAGCTGCTGTGGCCACACTGGCACATGTGCGCCAGGGCAGGCCTCCATCGGCTGCTTTAGAGAAGAGTCCAAGGCCTGTCATGTGACCACCTCACATAGAGCTCAGCTATGCACAGGACTATTCGGGTGCTCCCCCAAGGTGCCCACACTGCCAGCAGGAGGACCCTGGGCTTACCAACACGTGGGTTTTACCAGGTTTCTGGTTTTGCCAATCAAGTGGGTATGTGATGCAACATCTGATTTGGGGGGTTGGAACGATGGCTCGGCAGTTAAGAGCACTGGCTGCTCTTACACAGGACCTGGGTTTGAATCCCAGTGCCCACGTGTTTGCTAACAATTATCTGTTCTGCGGGATCAGATGCCTTTTTCTGACCTCTGCAGGCACTGCACAACATGAGTGCACTTACATGCAGGCAATACACTCATACACGTAAAATAAAAATAAATATTAACAAACATTTCATTTTGGATTAAACTGTATTTTCCTAGCAGTTGGGAAAGTGGAGTATCTTTTATTTATTTCTATCGGTCTGTCTATCTATCTGTCCATCTATCATCTATCTATCATCTATCAATCATCATCTATCTATCATCTATCAATCATCATCTATCTATCATCTATCAATCATCATCTATCTATCATCTATCAATCATCTATCAATCTATCATCTATCAATCATCTATCAATCTATCATCTCTCTATCATCTATCAATCATCTATCTATCATCTATCAATCATCTATCAATCATCTATCATCTACCAATTATCTATCAATCTATCATCTATCTATCATCTATCAATCATCTGCCATCTATCTATCATCTATCAATCAATCACCTATCAATCATCTATCATCTATCATCTATCTATCAATCATCTATTATCTATCAGTCATCTATCATCTATCAATCATCTGTATCTATCTATACACATATGTTTCTGTGTGTTTATATTTGTCATTTGTTTTTCCTTATCATGTTTTGGTTCATATCCTTTTACCATTAACCTAAATGAATTTATTATCTTCATCTTTTTCTTACTGCATTACGGAAGCTCTTCTCTATTATATATTCTGAGTACCAGGGTGGGGAGATGGTTCCATCTATCAATCATCTGTATCTATCTATACACATATGTTTCTGTGTGTTTATATTTGTCATTTGTTTTTCCTTATCATGTTTTGGTTCATATCCTTTTACCATTAACCTAAATGAATTTATTATCTTCATCTTTTTCTTACTGCATTACGGAAGCTCTTCTCTATTATATATTCTGAGTACCAGGGTGGGGAGATGGTTCAGTCAGTAAGGCACTTGCCTCACAAACATGAGGACCTGAGTTTGGATCTCCAGAACCCACAAAAAACCTGGGTACAGTGGCGTGTGCTTGTAATCTCAGCAGTAGCGAAATGGGAGGAGGAGACAAGTGGTCCCCGGAGATCTCTGGACAGCTAGCCTAGCCTACCAGCCAACATTCCAGGCCAATGAAGGGCCCTATGTCAAAGAAGAGGTAGAAGACATCTGAGAGACAACACTGAGGTTCTCTCTCTCTCTCTCTCTCTCTCTCTCATGCACGCACACACCCATGTACCTTCAAACACACATGCGCACATACACACACAAAGAAAAAGGAAAAATTAGAAGTGAACAATGAGGCCATTTGAAAAACTCAACAGTTGAAGCAAATTTCACCTTCATGGAAATATTTAGTGAGCTGTCCATGGGAAAGGGAGAGGGGCAATGCTCTGGAAGGCATTTCTGAGCCACCGGGAACAGTGACTCCCACCAACGGGAGTCAAGGTCAGGGTGTAGACCTGTGATGAAATGACCAAGGAGGCTGGGAAGGGCCAGAGAGGAGCATTTGGAGACACAGGAGTGGGTTTCAGAGCAAAGGTGGCAATGGGGAACACATAGTCCTTCACTCAAATGGCAGCAGGGCTGGCAGCAGCCTTCCCCACCACAGCCAGCAAGTAATGTCTTGAAAATTCTCAAAGAAAATAGCTGTCAACAAGGAACTCTGCACCAGCGAAACAGTCATTCAAGAATTAGATAAAAATAAAGAGCGTACATTCATGAGCTTAAGGAGGATAGCCCAGAAACACTTGCCAAGAGAATTATTCAAGAGAGGCGTTTCAGCCAGATAATGAGTGGGAAAAATGGCAAGTTAAGTTCCTATATATAATTAACCATTGAATAGAAAAACTAATTTGATGTTTTTTTTTAAGTAAAATCAAAACTTGAAGCAACAATCGAAGAGGAAACAGCCTCAGATGGTCAGATGTCGCTGAGAACTTGTTTCCCCTCAGAGCTGCTCTTCTCTGTCTCCTCACATTGGCCCCGGAAGCCGACCTTTCTTGGTTCCCCTGTGCTGGTCCTAGTTCTAGCCCAATAATGTCATTTGTGGAGACACCACACCTTCCCTACACTGTAGGATGTACAGTTGTAGGACAACTGTAGGATGTCTCAGCTACAGCACCTTTCCTCTGTTATTACTGGAATCTGACAACAGGCGATTCCAAGGTCAGGAGAGTTATCCCAAAGTCCTGAGATCTAGTCAAGATCTTCCAGCACTCGCCTGCTGAACCTGAGTGACTCACCTGACTCTCCCCTACCTATTGGAAGGTCCATAGCAACCACGCTGTTCCCATTACTTCTTTATAAAACACTAGAGCATGCCTTTTGCGTGTGTGTGTGCATGTGTGCCTGCACATATGAAGTGGGTACATGTGCACATGTGGAGACTGAAAGTCCGCCTCGGTATCATTCCATCTTCCTTTTTTTTGTTTTGTTTTTTGTTTTGAGAGAGTCTCCCTGTAGTCCCAGCTGACCTGGAACTAAGTACAACACTAGGTTTGGACTTAATCTCAGACATCAGCCCCAGGGACTACAGGCATACAGTGCTGAGCCTTTCACATGGGTTCTGGGGGTTCAACTCAGGTCTCTGGGCTCGTCAGGCAAGTATTTCATTAACTGAACCATCGTCCCAGCCCAAACAGGCCCCTCTGGTTGCAGGAATGCCCTCTCTGCTTCCTAAAGTTCCCATCAGCACCTCTTGGCCACCTTTTCCAACCTGCAACCAAACAGAACATTCAGGAAATGCAATTGAGGGCATCTCTGCAGGTGGATGGGACCTGAGAGGGCTGATCAGAGCTTACCTAGTCACCTACATGAGACTGGGCCCCCAGGGCTCTTGAGTTTTCTTAACTTTAAATCTTGCTTGTTTGGGACATTTTATTACAACTCGCTGTTCATCTCACCTCTGGTTCTAAGTAATTTCCTAGTACACCAATTGAAAAAATTATTAGTGTGTGTAATGAGTATGTATGCTTGGACCACGGTGCACCAGTGGAGGCCGGAGGACGACTTTGTGGCGTTGGCTCCCTCCTTCCACCTACCTGGGGTCTAAGACTGAACTCGGTGAGTTTACCTGCTGAGCCATCTTGCTGTCCCAAGCAAACTTTGTTTTCTCTCTTACTCGATATTTCAGCTCTGGAATTCCAGTTTGGTTCCTTTTTACGGCTTCAGTGCGGCCCTGCTTTCCCGCCTCAGATACGTTCGGCGAATTCACCTAAGTGTGCCTGCTAGCTAACCTTCCTACCTGGACCTTCCCAGGCCAGTTCACTTCCTGTGGCTTCCCTTGGATTTGCTCACGTGTCGTGCGGCCCTGTGCCTTACACATTACACACAAAAACCGCGGAGCTCAAGTTCTCCAGTGGCCGAGTGACAGGACTTGGCAATCCGACAGTCTCTACCCTCCGGCATGTGCAGCCAAGCTTCTGTCCCTTCTAGGGTTTGCTCTTAAGACAGCTCACCGAGTTCTGCTGACCGCCCGCCCCTGCCTGCTTTCTAACAGGGTCCGTCTTCTCCCGGGCGCGGTGTGGTTTAGGGGTGGTTTAGGAGTGTATGGACCTGGCTGACTTGCCTCCCAGAATCCGCGGCCCTGCAGGTCTCCAGTCGGGCGGGGGCAGCCTCCGGGTGCAGGGCTGATCTGAGGCCCCCGCGCTGCTGCTGCGCAGGCGCGGAGGACGACGGCCCGCCGCGGGTTCGGGACCGCAGCCTGCTGTTCGCGGGGTCCAGCGCCCCCGGGATGGTCCTTCCGTGCAGGGCGGCCACAGAGACCCTAGGAGGAAGGTCCGGTCTGCGGGAGCACCGGAGAGTCCCCATCCCGTCCCCGTCTGCCCCCCGGACGTCCTTCTGTCACCGGTCGCGGCGCCCAGCGCAAGAGGCAGCTTGCGCACGCGCACCAAAACCACCGCCTCAGCTTCCGCAGCTAGATGCTCTCGGGCATCGGTTCCCGCCGGCGTCTCCACGGCGACCACGAGTGTAGCCCCGCCTCCTTTGCTAGGCGGTGCCTGAGCCTCTACGAGGCGTGGCAGCCCGCATGCCCGGGAGGGGTCGCAGGTGGGTGCGGAGGAGACGCCGGAGTGTGGCGTGGACAGAACTGCCAGGATGGGAGGCTGTGGGCAGCGGGGTGGAGGCTCTGGGTCTGCGGGGTGGAGGCTCTGGGTCTGCGGGGTGGGGGCTCATGGGCTGCGGGGTGGAGGCTCTGGGCTGCGGGGTGGAGGCCCTGGGCAGCGGGGTGGAGGCTCATGGGCTGCGGGGTGGAGGCCCTGGGCTGCGGGGTGGAGGCCCTGGGCTGTGGGGTGGAGGCTCTGGGCTGCGGGGTGGAGGCCTTGGGCTCTGGGGTGGGGCCATGGAGCTTTGGCTTCTGGCCTCTGGGTTTGAGGGGGCAGGAGGACAGGAGGGTAACCCCGCGGCGCTGCGGAGCGGACTGGGCGGGCTCTGGGCTGTGCGTGCGGGACTGGGGAGGGGCCACTGGAATGCGGTGGCAGGAGATGACTATGGCCTGGTCCCTCGGCCGTTAAGCTGTGAAAATTGAGGCTCAAAGGTCGATCTCCACTCAACCCTTCCGGGTGTGGGAGCAGCACAGCTTGTGTGGCCCTGCTGCACGCCTGATGTTAAGGCGCTTTCCTTGCTGTGGAATCTGTAGGAGACCCAACCCTTCCCTCCTAACTGACGCGCAGAGAAAAACCACAGGCCTTGCAAAGGCCAGAAGACATTGCGGAGCTCCACCCTCTCAGGCTCCACATAGCTCTCATCTCTTGGGGCAGCTCCTTAACTGATGGAAAAGTCACCTCCTCCCTGAAGAGAGTGTCACTGGGCTGACCAGTGGGCCGATGCTGGTAAACTGTTAAGCGTAACATCCATCATCATTGCCGGATTGATTCAGAGTACAGGTGGAACTGGTCTTCCCCAAGGAGGTTCCGGTGAACCACAGCGCTTAGTCTATGCTGAGGAAAATCGTTGCTGAACCAAGATACAAAATTCTCATAGTTCAGTTTTTTCCCAGTGCCCACCTGGGCTCCTGTTTGATCTGGCCTGGGTCAGAGTGGGAGCAGGTGGCTGACTTCCTGACCTCAGGGTTTTGGAATTACAAGGGTGGAAAGAAGAAACACATTTACCCTAACCCTCTCCCAGTTTTGCAGCTGGTTTGTAGACTTTAAACTGAAGGTCCTTACCCGGGTCCATCCTAGCATGCTCGTTTTTACTGACATCGTTTAACTTCTGGGGTTTTCCAGGAGTTAAATGTTAAATTGGAGCCGGATCCCTGCATGCCTGTAATCTCAGCGCTTTGGAGGCAGATGCAGGGAAAATCGGGAGTTAAAAGCGCATCTCAGTTACACAGTGAATGGGAGGCAAGCCTGAGCTACTTGAGACCCTGTCTCAACACCCCCCTTTTCAGATTTTATGTTACAATTTGAGGAACAAAGAATTTAATCAGATCCTTTGTGTATTCCAATTTTTAAACTCTAAAAGCCAAATTCATGGGACTGTTACTTTTTGCAAGCTAAGCCACTATGTATCTGCCCCCAGCTAGTCTATCCATCCTGTATGAATGGGTCAGTGTGACTCCTGGTTGCTAGGATGCCCCTTCCTGTTTCCAGGTGACTCCAGACCAAGGAGGATGAGCAGTGGCCATTGGAAGGCACCAGATGGAGGACAGCAGCTGCTAGGCAGCCTGCAGGCTGACAGTGATCCTGATCTCAAGGAGGGCGCTGCCGCTGTTTATGGCTAGCCTCCTTCCCCTTCCAGTGATGGTGACACAGCTATTGAGAGGGTCTTTTCTTCTTCTTCGCCGATTTTAGACCTGAGTCAAAGAGGCCTGTGCCATCTGGGAGAGTTCTTTAAAATCCCCAACCTTCAAGTAAGTGTCCTGTCCTGGAGGGTGTGGCACATAGGTGCCTTCAGCCAGAAGGGGGAGGATCCGCACTGGACTTGTGTGCCTCTTGTTAGGAGGGGTGAATTCTCCGAGAGGGTTAACACAACAAAGAGCAATTGAGACTTGGTGCCAGGCAACAGAGCACATCTATCAGAATGGGGCAGCCTTCTCTGCCCTGCAGGTTGTGTGTTTCCATGGGAAGGTCTCAGGTACAGGACAGCCTGGGTAGAGACCACTGCCCCAATACCTTGGGTCTCTGATTTAAAGCACACATCCTTCCATAGGCCCAGGGCAGCTGGGAACTTTCACTGTCTTTGCTGATGTCACACACCCCTCTCCTTTTTACCAGGCCCTCCTCCAGGACACTCCCTAGTACAGCAGCGTTGTCCCTGTGTTTTCTGGAGCAAACAGCATATGATAGCAGCAGGGTGGGCTGTCTCTGCCCTAGTATCACAAAATGTCCTTAAGTCACCTTTGGCTTCATCTGGAATCTGGAAACGATAATATTGCTGTGGTTTATAGCAAAACCATAACATACATAGACTGTTGGGGAGATTGCAGTGCTGAAATCTGCTGTTCATTTGCTCTGCGCATTTCTACCCAGGACCAGAGAACGCTCAGTCTCTCACAGCCCTCCCAGTCTGCTCTGTGTATTACTGCCAGCCTCCAGGAGTACACTGCTAGCTAGCTACAGGAACCCACCTCCTCAAGGCTACTGTTCTTCATGTGATTTAAAGAAAGAAGCTCTCAGCTGAGCTTTTGGTAGAAGGGAAGAAGGAAATTCCAAAGTTCTTTAGGTCTAACCCAGCCTCCTCATAATTGTCTGCATCTTTCAGAAATCATTATGAATTTATTAATATGGCAAAAAAATCTGTGAATTAGTAACTACCCAGAGCTGTAAACCATTATGGGTTACTAGTGTGTTTTGCAGCTGTGCAGCAATCAGTCCCTGAAGTTGTAAGTCCCATGCCAGAGGCATTGATGTTGAGAAGGCAGGGGAAGAATCCCTGCTCACACTGTGGAACTGGGAAGGGCACAGCAGCACATTGTTGGGCACCCCTGTTGTGTGAAGTAGAAGTTCCTCCATGACCGGATAGCCCATGGGCTCAGCGTAAATGCAGGGACTCCTTTTAACAATAGAGTGCTTTTCCTAGCATCCTCCTGACTCAGCTTTTGAAGTGCCCGCCAATGTCCCAACAGAAACACAGCCTCTGGCTCTGGAAATACCATGCTTTCCTGTGTGATTTTTCAGGCAATCTGGCAGTCTGGCAGCATGGCAGGAGCCCACTTCCATATGTAAATATGGTATCTCACAAAGTGCCTCTCAGCTATAGCTTTTACCACTGCCCCTACAGTATAAAATATCCCAGTCTTCTCCCAATAATAGAGAGCTGGATCACTAGAAGCTAGGAACTGAAACACAGACCTGGAGCCAAGCAGAGTCATTTAATAAAAAGCTATAACACGGACTAAGCTGAGTCCCGTCTCTCTCACTGCCAGCGATCCAGCCTCTCCGGGGGGCAGCATTCCTCCGTCATCGACTCGAGGAGCCCTAGCTTTAGCCGCCTCGCACTATTCCCGTGTGGTCCAGCGGCCAGCGGAACTCGCATATTGAGGAAAGTGCACGGGTGAAATTAGGGCGGTACCCGACCGGACACACTCTGGTAGCAGAGACCCACAGAGACACGGAGAAGCAGCAGAGAGACCCGCTGCCACAACAGACGCGGAGCGGCGGTGCTGTGAGACTTTCAGCACTAAAGCGGCGGACAGCGATGCGCGGCCAGAGACAGACGCCCGCAGAACCCACCACACTTCCAGGGCGCGCGACTGAGACCAGGGGACCGATCCCCGCAGGACCGTGCGCCCATAGCACATGGCTCCACTGACAGAGTAGAGCCTTGCCTTGCCTCTGAAGAGGGAGAGTACACCATCTTCCCTGAGATTCATTATCCCACATTCAGAAGGACGTGTGTTCCAGTCTGAGCACCATAATTAGCTTACACTGAGAGAAGAGCATGCCTAAGCAGGTTAAAGCCTCTGCCAATAAAGGTAATTATGGAGGCATGTACATGCATGTCTTTGAGGACATGTGTCCTCATGTGCCCAGAGTTATACATGGGCATGTGTGTGGCAACATGTTCCTGTGTGTGTGAAGACCTGTGTCCATGTGTAGTTGGAGGTAGTCACTCATGTGGGAAGGGGGGGAATGGATTCTTGTATCAGGAGACAGGCATAGAGATATGCATGTAGATATTCATCCTTATGTACCTAGGGCATATGTGTGCACGTGTATACATTCTCATGTACATGGACATATACGTGTATGTGGAGCCATGTGCTATGGGCGCACGTTCCCACGGGGATCGGTCCCCTGGTCTCAGTCGCGCGCCCTGGAAGTGTGGTG
>NW_008359444.1:718631-726006 GCF_000622305.1 Nannospalax galili
AAAAACAAAAACCCGAGATAGTTCTCAGATCCAGCTCAGGGATGCAGTGGTCATCTGTCCCAGGCTTGTCTAACTGCACTGTGATAGACTCTTTGGCACAGTGGGGAATGCTGGTGACCTGGTTGCCTCTGCTGGAAAGCCCTAGTGGCTTTTTGGACAGCTGGTCGTACCCTGACCCTGCTGGGGGAAGCTGACCAAGGTCAGAAATGCCTCTGATTAATTCCAGCCATGTTGCTGCCATGAGCCCTAGAGACTCCATCTTGGATCTCAGAGGATAATGGAAGATTCATCTCCCTTTGGAAAGCTGGGAACCACAGAGCAAGCAATATGGACTGTCCTGCTCTGTTCCTGTGCCTTAGCTTCCCAGGGTTTCCTGGAACTCCCAGTCTTGCCTGTCCTTGACAACCACACTTCCACCCCCAGCTGCAGACTCACATCCCCTTTGCTGAGCTGTCTCTCCACACTACTTCCTCCTGTTCCTGTGTTAGCTCAAGAGCGCCTCCCCCAACTCCACACTCATTTTCAGCCCTCTCCCCTCACTGTCTAGGCAGAGGGAAAACAGTAGGCAAGTCCCTGAACCAGACCTGTGCTTGCCAGATGTCAGGGCTGAGGAAAGTCCCAGGGCTTGGGATCCATGCTCTCTACTTCGGCATTTATTTTGAAAGAACTGAAGATGGATCGGGTAGAATTGGACTTGACTCAAGAACACTCCCAGAGGAAGGAAGCTGCAGGGCAAAAGGTAGGAAGAGGGAGAAAGGCCTGGGCAGCCAGGGCAGGTCCATGCAGGAAGGCAGGTCCGTGCAGGAGGGCAGGGTCTATGCAGGAGGCAAATCCATGCAGGAAGGCAGGTCCATGCAGGAGGGCAGGCCTGTGCAGGAGGCAGGTCCATGCAGGAAGGCAGGTCTATGCAGGGAGGCAGGTCTATACAGGAAGGCAGGTCCGTGCAGGAGGCAGGTCGGTGCTGGAGGGCAGGGTCTATGCAGGAGGCAGGTCAAGCAGGAAGGCAGGCCCATGCAGGAAGGCAGGCCTATGCAGGAAGCAGGTCTGTGCAGGAGGGCAGGTCCATGCAGGAGGCAGGTCCATGCAGGAGGGCAGGTCTATGCAGGAGGCAGGTCCAAGCGGGAAGGCAGGCCCGTGCAGGAGGGCAGGTCTGTGCAGGAGGCAGGTCCGTGCAGGAGGCAGGGCTGTGCAGGAGGCAGGTCCATGCAGGAGGCAGGTCCGTGCAGGAGGGCAGGTCTGTGTAGGAGGCAGGTCCATGCAGGAGGCCTGGTCAAGTTGGCAACAGCAGGGGCTGACTCAGGAGGTAGAGGGATTGGAGTTGTCATAGAAAAGAGAGGTGTCCAAGGATAACCCCATTTCCAATGGAGAGGTGCCCAGTGATAATGTCATGAGTTCATTGTGTAACAGCAGAATAAGTTTTGAAGAAATTCCTTGCTGAATGCACTATTTTCATTTTTTTAAAAGGTAAGTTGCTCTACCTTTTTAGAAAATTTTATATGTATGTGTGTTTTGCCTGCACGTATGTAAGTGCACCATGTGCAGGCAATGCCCACAGAGGCCAGAAGAGGGTGTTGGATCCTTTAGAACTGGGGTTACCAATGGTTGTGAATCACCATGTGGGTCCTGGGAACTAAAGCAAATGCTCTTAACCATGGGGCTATCTCTCCAGTCCCTGTTTTTGTTTTTCTGATTTTTGAGACAGGGTCTCACTATGCAGCCCTGGCCGGCCTTGAACTCACAGAAATCTGCCTACCTCTGTTCCCAGGTGCTGGAACTAAAGGCATGTGCCACCATGCGCAGCCTGAATGCACTGTTTTTAAAGTATTTTAAGAAGTGAGCACTTTCCTACAAGTGGTAGTGAGAGCAAGTGCCGAGTCTCTGCCCTGTGGCCCCCAGATTGGCAGGAAGCAGCTCACAGCTCGCTCACAATGTGTCTGATCAGTCCAAAACACCTAGAGCCTGCTTCTGGAGCTCTGGGGACCTTGGGCTTGCAGGACAAGCCATGGATGGACAGATGAGGGGATGGCATTATCTGGTGTCCCAGGCATATTCTTGGCCAGCTAGTTGTGGTACAGGCAGAGTTGGCTCTCCCCAATGAATCTCTGGGGTGTTTCTGCCCAGACCTCCCATCTGCCCTGGCTTCCTCGTCTTCTGAACTTGTGTCCTGTGCTGGGAGGCTCTCTTCCTTGCCAAGGATACCATCTTCTGTGCTGAGTCAGCTGAGTGCTTTTTGTCCACACAGTATTTTAACATCAGCACTGAGTTCTAGAGGGTAGTTGTCCTCAAGGCTTAAAGTACAGGGAACCTAGTTGGTGCTTCCCAGAAAAGGTGCCCAGTCCTCAAGTCTGGAATCTTTGGATTTTGCCAGTCAAAGCCAGCTGCTTTGTGTTGTTTAGGATATAATTTGGTGTCTGATTTACACCAATTATGTCATTAAAATTAGATATGCTTGCTGAAGAGCTGAAACATTAATTAGAAATTTTAAGTAATTGTAGGCTCATTTAAAGCTTTAAAAAAAATGATAACAGATCAGAGTCCCCCTTCTCCGTGTGTTGATGTGTGAGCATGCATTGTGTGAGCATGCATGCAGAGATTAGAACAGGCAGGTTGATTCATTCTCCTGAGTCAACAAGCTTCTGTGCCTTTGCAAGTCAGTGCTGAGGTCACCAATGAGGACCTTTGACTGCTGACAGAAAATAATAAGGAATTAACACTGCAGGTTTATCATTGTGAGTGCATTATATAAGGCAGAAAATCCCCTGAACACTTTCAGTTCAATATTTGGTAAATATTTCCCACACACTCCTTAGAAGCTTCAAATAAGGTCGGACATGGTGATGCAGACCTGTAATTCCACACTGAGAGGTAGAGACAGGGGGATTGCTGAGAGTTTGAAGCCACACTGTCTGTATAACAAGGTCTAAGGCAGGTGGACTATAGAGTGAAACTCTGTCTCAAAAGCAAACAAGCAAACTTCAAATGATGAGAAAGTAACACCATGGTAAAGGACAAAGTCAGTAGGTGTGAGATTTTCTCCAGAGGCCACCCTGTGCTCTGCCCACTGCTTCTCGGTGTTCCTCACCCAGCTCACCAGCCCTCTGCCGCAGAGTCACACACACAGTACATGACACAGTGGTTTCTGCATTTTTCAGAGTCTCTGGGTGTAGCCCGGTATGGAGCAGGTGCAGGTGGACGGTCCAGAATCCCCTCCTCTGCTAGCACTGCCTGTGAGAGGGATCTTGTCCCTAAGGTGGACAGCACAGTGAAGGAATGAGGTACCCGAGACCTGCCGGATTTCACCTGAGGGTCCCTAAGGAGTAAGGAGGAAAAGCTGTCGAATTAGTAACCCACAGTATTAAGAATTCAATGTGAATAAAGAAACAAAATGGAATGAAAGGTACAGGACAGAGTTCAACGTAAAGGTAAAGCCTTACCCCAGTCTTCAAACACTTGAGTGTTTGCTGGGCACATAGGTATGCATGTGTGCAGGACATCTGTGCTTCAAGTAAAGGGAAGTGACAAAGTTTAACATACTTTACAGATGATCGTTTGATTTTCTGCTTTTTAAATCACTTTTTATTTTCTTTTAAAGACATTTGAGAACTTTGCTTTTAGAAAGAAATCCTATCAAAATGTTACCTGTGGAGATGGGTAAGTATTGAAACAAAATGAAAATGACTTTAGAATGCTTTGGAGTTACCAGGGCATGCGTGACAGGAGGGTAGGTTGACAAGGTCTTTAAAGTCCTCTCCAAGTCTATCAGTTGCTTTTCCAGTGGCTGTGATTAAAAAAACCTGACAAAAGCTATGTAAGTGAGAAAGGGCTTATTTTGGCCCACAATTCAAAGGGATGCGGTGGGGGAAGTCAGGGTGGTGGGAGCTTGACGCAGCTAGTCACATTGTGTCCGCAGGCAGGAGAAGGCAGAGATGACAGTGCTTGTGCTTGCTTGGCTCATCCTCTCCTTTTTATATAATCTAGGACCCTAGCTTGGGGAATCGTGCCATCTACAGTGAGGGCGGCGTTCATCCTTCTCTCAGTTTAATCAAGATAATCCCCCACAGGCATGCCCAGACGCCTATCTCTCAATTGATTGTAGATCTCAGGTTGGCAATTGAGATTAACCGTGACACCCTCTGTTCTCAGGGCGAGTCAATACTGTTTTGTGTGTTGTCTACGGCAAGGCAGGACAGGTATAAGAACAAAGCACTTTGTGTATAGCACACAGCCTGAGGAAACCTGGTCATGGGGGCCACTCCGTTACTTGTATTTAAGTTTGATTTGCTTATTTCTTCCAAATGTATTTGGTTGTAAGTGTGTGTTTTTATTTCAAATCTCTGTTTTCTAGCAAACACCTGCAGTGACAGTTTGCCTGACTGTGGTAGCAGCACCCACGTGTTCTCAGTTGTCATGCGTTTGCCACTGAATTCAACATGCTTTCTGGCATGATTCACCATGGGCTATGCTGTAGTGTTGTGTTAGCTCCTGTACTCATCACTATGACCAAACACCTGATGAGCAGCTTATGGGTAGAAAGATTTGTTTTGGCTCATGGTGAGGAAGGTGAGAAGAGTTCGTGGCAGCGGGAGTTTGTGACTGGGGCTCCTCACATCTCCATGGATCAGGAAGCAGAGATCAGAGAATGCTTAGTGCTCAGCTGGCTTCCTACTTTCCCCTCTTCATTCAGTCAAGGTCCCTAGTCCATGGGATGGTACAGTCCACAAACCCTCTGGAAATGCCCTCATAGACACACCCAGAGGTGTGTCTCCTAGTTAATTCAAAATCCAGTCCAGTGAACCATTGTGCTGCTTAGTTTATACATAACTAGAAAGTTTCTGTGCCATTTAAAAAGCAGAGACTGTCAGAGGAGATGAAAATGCAGAAGCCAGCCGGGCGTGGTAGCCATGCCTTTAATCCCAGCACCCGGGGGCAGGCAGATCTCTGTGAGTTCAAGGCTAGCCTGGTCTACATAGTGAGTTCCAGGACAACTGGGGCTATAGGGAGACCCTGTCTCGAAAGACCGAAAAAAAAGAAAGAAAATGCAGAAGCCAACGGTATGCTACCCACTCACATTTATTGAAAGGCAAGAGGCTTGAGCACTGACACCTGGAAGGGTAGCATGAAAGGGATGCACCAGCAAGCAGCAGCATGGGGACAGGAGTGGCTACGTGATACGGGTCAGATGCCCAGTGAGCACCTGGCAGCGTGCTCAGCATCATCCTGACACTCAGGCGCTGTGCATTTTAAGAAGATGGACAGGTGTTTCTGGCTCCCCTGGGTATTTCTTCTTGTCACTGTGAAGCCCGTCTAGGAGGAACATGGCAAGAACTGCCAGAGGAGAATGGGTGCGGCAGGAAAGGCCAGGTGGCGCCCGTGTCCTATCACACACAAGCAGAGACTGGGAGAGTATGGCTTGTTCTCACCTCACGGAGGTCAGGGTGGAAAGCTTATCCTGGAGCCATTTTTAGAAATTTTCAGTTCAGGATGGTTTATGCCTATAATCCCAGACTTGGTAGGCCAAGGCAGTAGGGTTGTGTTTTGAGGGACAGCCTGGGTTAGTGAATTCTAGGTTAGTCTAGGCTACAGCAAAGTGAGACCCTGTCTCAAAAACTAAGAGTGAATGAACAAAAGATAAAGTTTCACCCATTTCTCCGTATCTTTCTCCCTCCTCCCCTTTTGTAGCCCAGGCTGGCCTTGAACTCCCTCTGTAGCTGAAAATGACCTTGAACTCCTGACCCTCCTAGCTGTACTGCCCAGTGCTGGGATCTCAGGTGTGCCCCACCAGGCCTGAGCCGCATTCCCAGCCATTTCCCTTTTCTGTCTTGTCAGCTTTGCAGTGGCCTCAGAGCTTGTGTGATGGGGATTTCTTCAAGTCCTTTGAGGCTGTGGCTCACTCTGCTCTGGCCACCGCTCCCGACTGGAAGTCAGCTGTTAAACTCATAGTTGCTCCTTGGGTGTCATGCGTTGGTTTCTGTGGCTCGCTCTTTTTCCCTGTGATGTGTCCCAGTGGGAATCTTTGGCTCCTTGGGGTTCGTTAGGCTTCATGAATGTGTAGATTAATGTTTACATCTGACTTGGATGTGTGGGGCCCAGACTTCCTCTGGAACTCATTACGGATGCCAGCAAGCTTGGGACTCTTCCCCAGGCCCTGGAGGTTCTGTTCAATCTTTTGTTTTCCTTTCTCCAGTCATCAGAGTGTGAGGCTTTTAGTCCTTTGTTGTTAAGTTCACCGCTTGCCCTGTGCCTCCTTTTGCCACTGTTGAGTTCCTCTGTCAAAGTTTTTACTTCAGTTTCTGCCACTTATAATTCTAGAGCTGTTCAGTCCTCTTTAGTCATTTCTGTTTTTATTGGCATTCCTGGTTGCTGAAGGTTTTATTCTGTTTCCTCTAAGTATTTGAGCCTCTTCCCTCTTCACTTTCTTGGCTGTGTGTAACTATGGGGCTTGAAGCCATTACAGGCACCTGGGATGCCTGAAGACAGCGTCGTTTGATGGCCATTGCCTGTGTACAGGACATGTTTTCCTTTTCTTTGCATGTCAAGTAGTTTTTATGTTGTAAATGAACATTTTGGGTAATATTTTTTTTAATGAGATAAGTCTACTCATTTATTTTTACATAAATCACTTTTCAGAGTTGAAAAAGATCAATATTTGGCTTTTATAATCATTACTGCCGAGAATGCCATTTCACATAAATTTGTAATACAAAATACAAATTTTGTATTGTATGTTTGGGGTCACTTCAGAATTTGTTTGCAATTCTGTCTTAATCCCAAGCCAAACTTCACTTAAAAAGTTTTTTTTTTAATTTTTTAAAAAATTGTTTATTTAATAACCATATAATTAGAAGAAGCATTTCATTACAACAGCATTGACATATTCAATAACAATTTCCAGAGCTAAGATGCATCTCTTTCAAAATTGGCTGTAAATTTTTAGGTATATAGTTGAATTAATACAGTTATACAGTATTGTACTCTGTCTAAACCCTATAAGACATAAAATTAAATGAGGTTTTAAACTTTAAAAAAGGTCTCCATTTCATTACTGAAATACAGTTTCATACAGAAAAATTCATTTTTAATACAGTTGACATGAAGATGCACATGCATTTCTGTTCTGGTTTGTTTCTTCATTGCTGTGACAAAACACTCTGACCAATACCAACTTGGGGAGGAAAAGGGTTTATTCAGCTTATAACTCCCAGATCACAGTTCATCAGGGAGCCCAAGGTAGGAACTCAGGGCAGGAACCTGGAGGCAGGAGCTGGAGCACAGGCCATGGAGGAATTCTGTTTACTGGCTTGCTCTCCTGGCCCCTACTCAGCCTGCTTTCTTATACAACACAGGCCCACCTGCCCAGGAGTGGCACCACCCACAG
>NW_008359444.1:726251-726760 GCF_000622305.1 Nannospalax galili
AACCTTAAAAACCCCACAGTCCTTATAAAAAATCCAAACACTTTAAAGTTCGTAGTCTCTTTTAAAAGTCTTAACTGTGGGTGGGCTTCTGTAAAATCCAAAACAAGTACTGTCTTATTTCAAAGGTAAGAATCGGGCACACCTAAGTAAAACCTAAGTCCAGAAAAGCAGCTCAAGGCTGGACATCTGGGACTCACGATCTTCTGGCTCTAAAGGGTTCTGGCAGCTCCACTGCTCTGACTCTTCAGTCCACAGCACACTCAGCTCGTCTTGCAGATCCAGGCCAGCTCCATTCCACACTTACTACTCTCCTTGGTGGTCGTCCCATGGTCCTGGCATCACCAAAAAGCTGGGGTCACCACTGAAACTGAGGCTGCACCTTCACCAATGGCCTCCTCTTGCCTCTCCAGGTGCAAAGCCTCAGATTCTCTCTATGACCCCTTCAATCCTGGGGTCTTCACTGCAACTGAAGCTTCACTTTCACCTATGGCCTTTCCTGGCCTCTCAGA
>NW_008359444.1:727063-728416 GCF_000622305.1 Nannospalax galili
GTGCAATGCCACAAACATATTTAAGTTTAACTGTTAATTTTTGCAGGTCTTTTTGTAAGTGGAAGGAAAGATTTCTATTGCAGTGGCTCCAGAGTCCAGCCTACCAACTCTTGCTGCTTCCATGAACTCTTTTACATGTCAATTTCCTCTCTAAGCTGGTTTATTTCCTTGTAAAGCACAGCATCAGGGGCTGGAAAGATGGCTCAGGGGTTAAGAGTGTTTACTGCTCATGCGTAGGATCCAGGTGTGGTTCTGATCACCCACATTAGGTGGCTCACAACCGCCTATAATTTTAATTCTAGGAGATCTGATACCTTCTTCTGACCACCACTAGTACCTCCATATACACGGTGCACGTACAGACAAGCAGGCATACACATACACAAATTTTTAAAAATCTTAAAACAGCATCAACTTGTTATTATTTGACAGTGTTAGATAATGCTATTATTTTCATAGGTGTTTTTGTTATGGACCCTGGGGCTACTGAGGAAAGACCACCAGACTCGATTCATATGGAGACAAAAGATTTTATTCAAGCTAGTTTGAACTGCAATCTCCATATTGGATTAGAGTGCTGCAGTGGGGAGGGACAGGGAAAGGGGACCTTTTAAAGCTAAAAACCTCTAAAAGGAATGCTGACAAGGTGGTCCCTGAATAACAGGGTGGAGAGTGATCACAGTCTACATGCCAAGGTGCCCTAAAATAGCAAAACAAGCAAGTTACAGAAGCCAGAATCAAGTTAGTCATATCCATTGTATAAATTATAGGTGAGCACGCGCTGGGCTCTCAGGGTCCCAGCGCGCACTCCTGGGCAGTGAAAGTTCCTCCGCTACTGAGGTCTACTCAGTCGATCCCGTCCCTATTTCACCCGTATACCTTCCTCAGGATGTGAGGTCCACTGGCCACTTGGACCACACGAGAAGCATACGAGGGACAGCGAAAGCCAGGGTGTCCGCGAGTTGGTGACGGAGGAATAATGCCCCCCGGGGAGACTGGATCACAGGATTTAGTGTTACAGCTCAAGACAAGTGACTCAGCTCAGATCTCAGTGATTCAGCTCCAGCTCCAGCTTTATTGGGGTAAAACTAGGACTATTTATAGTGTGGAGACAGCAGAAGAAGCCTTAGCTGATAGGTACTTTTAGGATGCCTCATTTACATAGGGTGGTGGGCTTCTATCAGGCTATCAGACAACACCTGATTAAAAACCTGGTAGCTCCTGTGCCGGAGGGCATGTATTTGTGGCGAGCACTTTAAAAGAAGAGGCAGGGAGGATGCCAGGAAGGCACTCTGCTATGAAAGGAATCTGCAGCACATGGTTTCCGAGCTCGTGAGCTATCCGGACGTGAAG
>NW_008359444.1:729677-730160 GCF_000622305.1 Nannospalax galili
AGTGATGTGGGAGGGCCCAGCCCACTGTGGGTGGTGCCACCCCTGGGCAGGTTGGCCTGTGTTGTATAAGAAGGCAGGCTGAGTAGGGGCCAGGAGAGCAAGCCAGTAAACAGAATTCCTCCATGGCCTGTGCTCCAGCTCCTGCCTCCAGGTTCCTGCCCTGAGTTCCTACCTTGGGCCCCCTGATGACTGCAACCTGGAGAGATGTAAGACAAATAAACCCTTTTCTCCCCAAGTTGGTATTGGTCAGAGTATTTTGTCACAGCAATGAAGAACAAACTAGGACATGCCATTTCTATTATTTTTAATAAATTAAGTAGTATTGGATGCAGATCTTCTTTAAATCTCTGATAGAATTCTCCTGTAAATCCATCTGGTCCTGGGCTTTTTTTAGTCAGGAGGTTTTGTATTACTCTTTCAATTTCCTTATGTGTTATGGGTCTGTTTAAGCTACTAATCTCACCTTGGTTTAGTTTTGGTGGT
>NW_008359444.1:730681-731342 GCF_000622305.1 Nannospalax galili
GGTCGATTTTGGAGAAAGTTCCATGGGGTGCTGAGTAGAAAGTATGTCCTTTGGTGCTTACGTAGAATACTCAGTAGATATCTGTTAAATCCATTTGATATATGGTATTGTTTAATTTGGATGTCTCTCTGTTAACTCTCTGCCCTGTTGACCTATCTAATGGAGACAGTGGGGTATTGAAATCCCCTACTATTAATGAGTTGGGGTTAATCTGGGTCTTAAAGTCCTGTAGTATTGTTTTTATGAAGTTGGGTGCACCAGGGTTTGGTGAATATATGTTCATGACTGTAATATCTTCTTGATTATTTGTTCCTTTGATCAGAATGAAGTGGCCCTCTTTGGCTCTTCTGATTAGTTTTAGTTTAAAGTCTATTTTGTCAGATATTAGAATCTGACGCCTGCTTTTTTTCTTGGTGCCATTCACTTGGTATATTTTTTTCCATCTTTCACTTTGAGATAGTGTCTGTCCTTGAAAGTGAGATGAGTTTCTTGCAGACAACAAAAAGAGGAGTTTTGTTTCTTAATCCATTCACCTAGCCTCTGTCTTTTGACTGGGAGTTAAGTCCGTTAATATTTAATGAAGATGGGTATTGAATCCTGTCATTTTTACTTGTGTTTACATTCTTGATATAGCTGTACTTTTCCACAGTTATACCTTCAT
>NW_008359444.1:732568-758181 GCF_000622305.1 Nannospalax galili
TCAGATGAGGGTCAGATGTTTTCAGGCTTTCTCCTAAGGTCTGGATCCCTCCAGGAACAATTTTGGCCTCAGGAATTTGGGGGTTGGACTAACCTGGGAGCCGGGCTCAGGAAAGATGCTGGTCTAAGGCAGCTGTTGGCCATGCCACCAAGAGATGCAAAGGCAGATGGGGCAGGAAGAGGCCCCAAGGCCTCCTGGGGACTGCACTGAGGAGCTGGGTTGGTCTGGAGGAAAGGTCAGTCCCAGCGTCCCAGAAAGAGGCTGGGGGGTGGTACAGGCCCAGGGAAGCAGAGGGAGGTGAGGGCGGGGCCAGGTCTAGAAGCAGTGCTCCTGGGGCCCAGAGAAGGCACTACTTGGTCTGGATGAAAAAGATCAGGAAGCAGTATTGGTTCCCCAGGTGTCTGGGGCCCCAAGACAAGGAATGGGGAAGGGCCCAAACTTGGTGGAGAGAATGGTGGCAGAGATGGGAGGGTGAATGAGGCTGGGGAAGTCACGGCACGGAGGGCGCAATGGACTTAACCCAGAGAGAGGCCTGCGGGTAAAAGAGAGGCCTGCCGGAGGGTCCTGCAGGCCCAGGGAAGCAGAGCAATATATTATTTTTTTGCTAGGAGTTGAAAGTTGCTCTTGTTTCCTTTATTATTATTATTCTTATTTTTATTAACTAGCTTGGTCTTCCCTGAAAAGTTTTTTTCTTTAAATTTTTTATTACACTTAGTCATTTTGCGTGTATATGTGTTAGTGCAGACATGCCATGGAATGAGCGTAGAGGTCAGAGGCCAACTTACAGTAGTTGGTTCTCTTCACCATATGGGTTACAGGGATGGAACAGAGGTCATAATGATGCTTGGTGACAAACATTGTTACCTGCTGAGCCATCCTGCTGACGCCACCTAAGAAGTATTTAAGAACAAGCCCCAGGCAGCTGTCCTCTCCTCTACTCCAAATAGGTTTACACTGTGAACAGTTGCTCTCCTCTCCTTCCTGGGTCCCCCTGCCCTCCCTCCATAGTGTACTAAGTACTGAAGTTCCTCCCCTCCAGGGCAGGGCACGTCACCACACTGAAGGCTCTGAACCTGAGACACTGCCCCCTGGAATTCCCTCCTCAGCTGATCGTTCAGAAAGGCTTGGTAGCCATCCTGACCTTCCTACGTATCTGCTCAGTGGACAACTCTTTCCCTGGAGACGAGGCTGCTCAGGGTCTGTAGATGACTTTTTATGACAGGCTAGATGCAAACTGGAAGAGCAGATCATAACCCAGCAGAGCTGAGTCTCCAGTCGGCATCATGGAGACACGCTCATTCTTTGTGGGGTCACATGGTAAATGCCAGTCCCTACGCTGACCCAGGCACCGTGCCTGGCCCTGGCTCTTTTTGTGGGTTCCCACCCATGCTGAGCAGTACAGAATCCGTCTAGGTGGATGTGATGAAAGCTCCATGAGATACGATAAATGGGGGAGTCGTCACCTCCGAGCCACCAGTAACCCGCTGCTTTGAGAGGCCCTTGTACTCTACGAGACAGCTATAGAAAAGCTCTGATCCCGTGTGTACCTGGTACCAGAAACTAGCCTAATAACTATGTTCCCCTTGTTGGTGGGTACCCACTAAATTGTTCCAGTTTGCCAAAATGGTTGACCATTCAAAGGGGAGGAAAAGAAAGAGAGGGACTGGGAAGAGAGAGTACTAGGTGCCTGGCAGGGGGAGGTAGCAGAAGACTGGATCACTGAGGAGAGGCAGGACTGAGGGTCTGGACACAGCGACCACTGTGCTATTCGAGGACAGGTTAGGTGCAGGCCTTAGAGCAGCAGTGAGGGGCTCCTGGTGCAGTGTCCTAGGAACATGCCTGGCAGATGCCAATGAAAGAACATTCTGGAAGGTGTCTGTGCTATTCAGAAGGGAGATTGCTATGAAAGAAAGGAAAAGTTGAGGGTCTGCTCCAAGCTGAGGAGACCAAATGCACAGGAGCTGAGTCTACCATGCAATCCTGGATTAGATACAAGGCTAGGAAATGATACAAAGGTATCAGGGACGGCTAGCAAGGGGCAGCTATGGTAGGATAACAGAAGTTGGCATGACACTACTGGCTCTGGGGATGTCTGGTACACTGTGGCATTTTGTGGTCTGAGCGTGGCAGAAGACCGTGACTGGAAGTCATGTTTACATTGATGTGTTTTATCAGGGCAGACACACAGAAGCAGGGAAGAAGGGGTCAGAGCCATCAAGCTGTTTAGCATTTAAAGTCAGAGGGTGGGAGCTAGAGAGCTGGTTCAGTGGTTAAGAACACATACTGCTCTTCAGAGGACCTGGGTTCAGTTCCCAGCACCCATATGGTAGCTAACAACTGTCCATAACACCAGTTTCAGGAAATCTAACAGCCTCTTCTGGCCTCCGCAGTCTTTGCATGCATGGGTGCACTTACATATATGTAGTCAAAATACTTGTACACATAAAGAATTGTTTTAAGTCAGATGGTGTAAGATGGCAGCGGGGACACTCTCCCTGACCCCATCTCTTGGCTCCCACCCAGCCCTAGGCATCCTGCCTTCTGGCACTGAGACCTTGACTGCCTGGGGGCAGGTTTGAAGCCTGAGCCCCTGCTTGATGGGAGCCACACAGACTCCCAACACTGAGTACAGCAGTGAACACACTTTGGACCAATTTTCTCTCAATAGTTTACACTGAACTAAAATCTTTAAAAAGTCAGCAAAGCATTGTCAAAGAATGGCAGGTAAATGGGCTAGCTGTAACTGGAAATAAAGATTCAAGAGATCTTGGGGGAGGGGGGGAGAAATACTCCTTATGATGGTAAAATTGTCTTGTACATACATGCATGGGGTACCCTCAGTGGAAAAGTGTGAGGCTGTCAGGGCTCTTCAGGCAGTGTGTCCATCCTCTGCCCAGCAGCTATTGTGGGTCTATGGCCATCTGAGGGGTAGAGCAAGCCCTGACCTGAGCAGATGCCCTCCCACCTTCCAGGCACCTCCGCACAGAAGCAAAGCCTGTGGCCCATCTGTTCATTGATCTTGGAAGGCAGTATTGACTTGCAGGCCACTGTATTATTCACTTTTCATGTTGCTGTGACAAAATACCTGAAAAACACACCTTCAAGGAGGGCTTGTTCGGGCTTGTGGTTTGAGAAGATACGGTTCATCTTGACAGGGGAGTCCTGGCAGCGGGAGCATGCAGCAGCTGGCTGCAACACGTCTGCAGGCAGGAAGCAGGGAGACATGGGTGCTGGTGCTCAGTTTTTCTCCTTTTTTATTCAACTTGGGTCCCCAGCCCATGGGATGGTTCTGCTCACATTCAGGGTAGTTCTTCCCTCTTGAGTTAAGTCTCTCTGGAAAAGCCCTCACAGATAGGCTCAAAGGTGTGTTTCCTAAGCAGTTCTAAATCTAGACCAGCTGACAGGTAAGGATGTGCCCCCATAGCCACTAAAGTGCCATTTTACCCCACCAGAAGTCTCAGTGGCTAAGAAGATAAGCCTCAGTGACCTTCCATACCCTGTGCCGGCTCTGCCCCAGGATGGTGTCTAGTGAAGGAGGCCTCAGTCTCCCAGTCTCACAGGCGGCTGTGATAAAGCAAAAGGCTGACTTCTTCCCACCTGTCAAGAAACTGGACCCGAGTGAGCTCTGCAAGTCCAGTGACTCCTCTGATCACTGGCCCAGTGAGGACGAGATCAAGCACTTCTGGAAGCTGAGACAGGAGATCGTGGAGAACGAGAAAGTGGAGGTTCTAGAGAAGAAACTCTTGGCTGTCGAGCTGCCTCCAAATCTCAGGGCAGCACTGAACACCAAGGAGAGAGGGCACTGGAAGCCAGTGCCTGTGCTCAGGTAAAGACAGCACAGGAGCTGACTTGCCTGACCTCTGCAGAGCTGTAAAGTGATGTAGTGACCTTGTGAAGCACAAGGTCCATGCTCTGAAGCACTATCTGTGTCATAGTCATTGATGGTGTGTTGAATCAGTCCTGCCTGTAGGACTAGAATAGACCAGCATTGCAGAATGGGCTTGGTAGAGTAGGCCACATGGAGTTTGCATACAAGCAGTGTGCATGGTTGAGGATATGTTGCTGTGTAGGGATCAGTGTATATAAATATGTAGAGAAAGAGAATGTGCTGAGTCCACATCAAACACCTCTGTGTCCTCATAGCCAAGGGGATAGTAATGAGTTCTTGGGGATGACAGCATCACAGAGCTGACAGTGGCCTATGGTTTGAAACTTGGGGGCATTTGGGAAGATGTCCACAGGAGCTAGGAGCAGTCTGACGATGATGCACAGACATCTGCACAGTACAGGAAAAGAAGGCTGGATCTTTCAGTCACCCTGTGGTTTTGAACACTGTGAAAATATTTTATTATTACATGTGTGTGTGTGTGTATGTGTGTGCTGTATGCATGTATGTGCACTTGTGTAGGTGTGCTTGCATGAGCATGTGGATGCCAGAGACTGATGTCAATATCCTCTATTGCTCCTCCACCCTGATTTTTGAGACAGGGTCTCTCACTGAAACTGGAGCTTGATGTTTAAGCTAGACTCACTGGCCAACAAGTCCCTCCTCTCCCAGTCTACTTGTCTCTGGCTCCCAACCCCAGTGCTGGAGTTCCAGGTATGTACCACTATGCCTGGCTCTGTTGTGATGCTGGGGAGCCAACCTCGGGTCCTCAGGCTTATTCAGCAAGCACTTTACCCACTGAGCCATCGCTCCAGCCCCTGGATTTGAATATTTTTTAAAAAATCCAAACCATGAAGCATTCCTGACAGGTTACAGCCAGAAGGGCTAGCACCACACACCATGGCATGTGTCCTCAGTGGCCCTGGGAGTTCTGGTATGTTCTCAGCATGCAGTCCCACACAGAGAGCAGCAGTATTCTACCCTGCTATTTAGAAACTTCCCCTTTCACTTACTGTGATGAACTATAATGAGGGTTTAGCCCAGCCTAGAATATACTGGGACCAGTACATTCACTCACAGCACTTCACAAGTTTGCCGTGGAGTTAGACACAGATACCAGACCTCAGCCCTGGAGACTGATGTGGCTAGGGGGGTTGGGGCAGTGTGCGGCTGCACTCCCTCTGGATCCACGCTGATGCTGTGCCAACTCCTGGGAATGACATAAGGGTGTCCTTTCCCATGGACTTCTACTGCCTAGGTAGCTGGTGGCCAGTGGTTGTTAGCTGGAGGACAGCACCCTCAATTTGACATGAACAGTACTTGGGGCTTCCCAGTCGCTGGGTTGCTGCAGCCGGTGACCAGTGACTGCTTCCGTGTGCAGCAGACCCCCCAGGCCCGCTTTAAAGGTTTTGTTGTTGTTGTTCATTCAAGTTTTGGGAGGGTTGGTTTTGGGATTTTTTGTTTCATTTTGTTTCTTGAGTCAGGGTCTCTCTGTAGCCCCAGTTTTTTGGATCTCACTATGTAGACCAGGCTGGCCTCAATCTCACAAAGATTTGCCTGCCTCTGCTGCTCATGGTAGGAGTAAAGGCATGTGCCATGCATGCACTACTTTGGTTTTTGTTTTTGTTTTCAGACAGGGTCTCATACTACAATCCAGGTTACTCTGCTTTTTACATTTTCAAATCTTCAGCACTGTATCTCTCACCAATGAAAGCGATCACTGGGTTACATTTCATTTTCAGCTAAAAACATTTTGTGGTTTTAGAAGGAAGACCACCTCCTTCAAAGGCATCTTTCCAGACCTCCCCTCATCGTACCAAACCACAATCCAAACAAAAAGGCTTGAGGACAGTCGTGTGGCCATGCTCCAAGAGCTGCGGGAGAAACAGATGCAATGGAGCAGAGGAGGAGGTAGGTCTGGGGTGGGCTGGGGGACCAGGCTCCATGACCAGCCATGCTGGTGGACTTCTGTCCTCCTGGCCAGGCTGGGACAGCTTCCCTCATTTGGAAGGCCTCCCACATTTCCCATAGTATGTGACTCTCTGAAGGCCCTAGCCTCTTTCTTGGTAGCTCTGGGGTCTTCTTGTGAGGCTGGCACAGCTCATGGGAACCGTCTGAGTAACTTACCCCTGCCTTCTCTCCACGCTTGCCTGCATTCTCAGCCCCCTGTGCCCCTTCCTCCTCCCCTGCCCATCCCTGAGCCTTCCGTTATACCTAAGGAATACTGTTCAGAAGTGGCAGGTCATCTGGCACAGAGACACACCCTCATGCCCTCCCTACCCTCGGGTTCATGTGGCCAAACTGTCTCCCTCTCCACGACCCCATTCTCAGTGTCTGTTCACCTCTGCCTTACAGCTCTGTTGACAACCCAGCTGTGTCCTGCTCTGGGCCTCCCGCAGGCAGCCAGCATGGACTGCATCCACAGTGCCCCAGGGTCCCAAGCCTTCTGGTTGGATTTGGCCAATGGGGAGTCCCCAGGGTCAAGTATGGAGTTGGGGAAAGCAAGAGCAGACTCTCTGTGTCCTTGGACCCTCTGTGACTGCCTGGTCACATCCCACATGCTGCCCGTTGACTAACTTCTCTGGTTCAGTGCTACGTGCTGTTCCTTCCCTGTCCTGCCAGGATCCTGGGGTCCTAGCCATGCCAAGCACAGATGCCTGTGCTCCCTGTAGCCTCCCAACCCTCCCATCTGAAGTCTGGCTGTGAAGAAACCTCCTGAGGCCGCCAGCAGGGAGTCTGTCTGTTTCTCTGGACCTGCCTGACTGGGACAGACTGCTCAGAGGCAGGCAGCATCTGTGGGACACATGGCTGGCGCTGCACCAGACACACTGTAGTTGCCCATCTTCTTCCACAGCAGGTCTCTCCCCTTTGTTGAAGGAAATGCCCTGAATACAAAGAATGGGTAAATTGTCTTTATTGTCCTGCCTTAGCCACTGTCCTGTACCTCCTTGCTGAGCAGCCATGAGGCTCTATGCCCTGGGGACAGCTCCCAGGGTCTCCGTTGTGTCTCCCAATTAGGATCATTCCTCTCTTCCTTTCTATGGGTTGAGCATGTCCCTCCTGTCCCCCTGTGATAGAGAGATGGCAGAGTAAGTGGAGTCCCTTGTCCAGGAGCTAAGTAGAGGGTAGGGTATGCCTGAGCACTGGGACTGGGATCATCTAGGCAGCTGAGGACACAGATTCCCCTGGGAGGAGGTGCAGAGGAGCACCCAACCCCTATACCACCCAGGTCCCTAGAGGACCCTGCCAGTTCTAAAGCACCTACACAGGAAATAGAGCCCAGAAGAGAAAGGAGAATTGGGGAGGCACAGGCTAAGGGGGGTGGTGGTTTGAGCATGGGCCATAGCACAGGTATCTCCGAGGAGGTCAAGAAGAGATGAATATGGGACAGATGTTGGGGCACTAACCACTGGAACTGATGGCTGGAGTTGGTTCTGACAGGCAGGTGGGCTGGGGGCAGCAGAGGTGGCTTTAATGTGGCAAAGCCTCATCCCATCCCCACCAAAATGGGCGCTGTGAACATTCTGCACCTTTGGGAGCTCACCTGCTCCTTTGGGGGCTGGGGAAAGAAAGAGTGTGCGTTCTTGAATTTTTTGGTTGTTATCCTGAGCCTTTAAAGACTGAGCTATCCCTCCAGCCCTAGAGAGTGTGTATTCTTTAATGGGAAAGGCAAATGTCCAGCAGAAGTCTGGCTGAGACCCTGAACAGCAGCCGAAGGCCTGTGATGTAGCACTTACAAGCTTGCTGGGTCCTCCTTGGGCACTGGGACTCGGGGGGGCCAGCTGCCTCAGCCAGGTGTCGGCCAGTGACAAGCAGCATACCCTGGCGTGCACAGGATCTCTGTTGGAATCTACTGCAGCAGCCTCTGCCCAAAGTGTGTGGAGGAATCCCAACTGAATGGAAGGGTAAGCGTCACTCCTGCCCCTGCTTCCTCTCTAGGGACAGGTAAAGGAGAGATGGTTTTGCAAAGCTGGAAGCAGCAGGTAGGAAACCTCGCGAACTTTCTTTACTGGTTGCAGCTTTCAGCTCGTGACTTGTGATTGTGCTTCTTCTCCGGAGACAAAAGAGCTTTGCAAGAGTAGAGAGAACAGACAACAGCTGATGAGAAAGTGGAGGGTGCTCAGCACATTCCAGCCTCTCACAGGAGCGTGGTGTGTGGCACGTGGAGCGGCTCTGGTCCCGCATGTGAGCAGGGTGGGGCTCACATACAAGGCCTGGGCCAGACCTGTAAGTCAGTGGTGCTGCACCCCCCCCCATAGGCACTGAAGCTTAGTCTCCTGTGTGCAGGCCCCGGCCTTTGAGGCTGCCTTCGGCCTGCTGACTGCAGATTCCACCTGAAGGATTAGGTGCTCTGAGAGGGAAGGGAGGGAAATGGGGAGAAAAGATGGAAATGAGAATTTAAACAACACTTGAGTTTAGCCGTGTCTGTGGGCACTGTCCTGTAACTCTCATCCTTGCCTTAGGAGCCAGTTACCTAAGCAGTGGCCTCGCGACCTGTCACTGACCCTGGGATCTCTGGCTCTCAGGTTGTATAGCACAGAATATCCAGGTGCATTGCCCTCTCTGAATTCCTCTCAGTTCATTTGTTGGTCCTGGTTCCGTGGGTCACAGAAGCAGGCAGGCACCAGGGAGCTGGCTGTTCCAGCAGGACTTGTCTGGCATCCTCTGTACTAAAGCCTGGGTAGGCAGAGCACTTTTTTAGCTGGTCACAGGCTTTTCCTGCGTTCTTTCTAAGAAATGTTCCCTGTGCCAAGAAATTCAGTGGTTACCTCCATGGCCCCTTAGCTGAGGAAGGTTACCAAAGCCTCGCTTGGGCTGCCCTGACTCCCTGACCCAGCTGTGCTGGACTGCAGGTGGTCAGTATGCACGATTCAAAGCTTTTTAAAAAAAAAAATATTATTTTTAGAACTTATCAGAAAGTTCTGCAATCAATGCAGAGTTCCATATCTCCCTTACTGCCCTCCTGATGTTGGTGTCTTCTCAGACAACAGAGTAACACTCAGAATAGGAATGCCTGCTAGTGTAATAGGGAACCTAAGGGAGGACTGCACCTCATCAGCTTCTCCACAGACACCCTCATCAGGTGGGGTTCCTGTGGCACCTAGCCCTTATGTCCTCCAGTGTGCTCTGGCGAGGCAGTTCTGTGTACCTTTCCTGATCTGGTGCCTTGGGATAGTGCTAAGCAGGTATTTTGTCAATTGTGTCTTGATCTGGATTTGCCTGTTGCTTCCTTGAGTTTAGTTAGAAGTTTGCATTAAAGATAGGGATACTCACAGAGCAATGACGTCTTTTTCTGTGTGGCCTGTCATGGGCTTGTGGTGTGCCCAGCCTTGGTTCCTTTTCAGGGTGGTATGTTTGTACCTTGAAGTCAAGCTGATCTCTCCTCCATGGCTGATCCAGGCCTTAAGACAGCCCCGAAGACTCATGTTTACTGGTTTCTACCAGGGCACTTTGTGGCCAAGTCTGCAGCAGGGCCTTGCTGATGGGCCTTTGTCACTGAGTTCTGGTGCAACTTGTCTGAAACAGCACCACTGATGTCCCACCCAAACCCATTGTCAGTGATGCCTGGTGGGACTTGTCTGCAGCATGGCTGGGGTTTCCTAGGCCTGCAGCAGGGCTGGGGTCTCCTGGGCCTGTCACCGAGTTCTTCTACCACTTGACGTTCTCCACTGCCATTGTTCATCCAACCAAAACAATGGTTTGTTGCCTTGAGAAAAAAATGAAACCGTGGAAATGTTTGCCATAGGAATGTCCTAGGAGAGTGACGGAAGGTGCCGCGTGGGGCTTTTCAGGTCGGGGTACAGGTAGGGTCCCTGGGCCCTTCCTGCTGCCATGGGTCCCTTGCCCGTGGTTCTCTGCTGAACAACAGTGACTCTGCCACTTGATCTCTGGACAGACCAGCTCCAGGATGAAAGCTTAAGGGCTCCTCCCTCCCAAACAGGACCTGTGATCTCATGTCACATGCACTTCTTACCCAGGAGCCCTTTCTCAGGAGTAGGCTAGAAGTTAGCCTGGACCCTGAACCACAGTCTTCTGCACGCTTTACTGCTTTATTACTAGATTGATGCAGGCAGGACCACAGAAGTTTTCAGGGAAAACTGAAGGTAGCCCCGTCACTCACTCACCCTGTGGGCTGCTGTTTCCTTATCCAGCATGGTACTGCCTCCTGCACTGTGTGTGATGTTGGAGAGGGTCATGTGTTCCTTGTTCACTTAAGCTCAGTACATTCAGTGTACCATGCCAGGTGTTCATTTTTACTAGCAGCCTTTCTGCGTTCCCCAGTTTTCTCTAAACATATGTAAAAATTTTAAAATATTTCTGGGGCTGGAGAGATGGCTCAGCGGTTAAGAGCACAACTAGACATCTAAGTATGATTCCAGAGCTTGATTATAGCAGAAAAATAATAACTAAAATTTGAATGGATGGAAATAGCCATTGTTACAGCAGAGGGTGGACACCTGCACTGCTAAGGCAGAGGCAGGCAGAGCTCCTAGAGTTTGAAGCTGTCCTGGTCTACATAGCAAGTTCTAGGCTAGCCAGAGCTACATAGTGAGACCCTGTCACACACACACACACACACACACACACACACACACACACACACACAAATAAATTAAAAATCTTAAAAACAGGGCTGCAGAGATGGCTCAGCGGTTAAGAACACTGGCTGTTCTTGCAGAAGACCCAAGTTCGAATCCCAGCACCCACATGGCAGCTAACAACTGTCTGTAACTCCAGTTCCAGGGGATCTGACAGCACAATAAATAAAAGACTAAAATAGAAATGGGCAGAGGGTGTGACAGGTGGTTTACCCAAAATGCATCAGAGATGAGCTTCCCCCACTGCCCAGCGGAGGGATTGTGCTCTGTGAACAGTCTCTGTGAGCACAACTACCAGTAGCTTCTGGAAAAATTTCTCAACTTAGTAATGGCAGGGGTGGGGTGGGGCAGAGTCGGGGGGTGGTGGGAGAGTGGACAAGTAGAGGCTATAACTCAGTTGGTAGAGTGCTTTTCTAACATGCACAACACTCTGGATAAAAGCCCCAGCACCACACAAACTGGGTGTGATGCTGTGGCATAGGCCTGTAATTCTAGCACTTAGTAGGTAGAGGCAGAAGAATCAGAAGTTCAAGGTCATGCTCAGCTACTTATCAAAGATTGAGGATAGCCTGTGATACCTGAGACCCTGTCTCAAAAACAAAATAAAACAAAAAAATCTGGTATTCTATGAACAATTTGGGAGTTGCTGTTTCAGTGATAAAGGCGCTTGTGAACAGAAATGTGATGTGTATTTTGGCATCTGTGGAGGCATATACACCTCACAGTAGAGATCGTGTGCCCTGATGCCAGCCCAGGGGAAGGAAGCTCAGCTTGTGCTGGCTTCTGCAGTTGGGCTGGATGACACTAGAGGGTGCCAGGGCTCTGTGCATGGCTGGAGGCTACAGGGTGGAGCTTGTGCCGGGGGTAGTCACCACTGGCTATGGGGAGCTGCTTTTGTGCCTGGTTCTAGAGTGAGCCTGCCTTCTCTGCCCATGCCTCCTGTCATCCATGTGTGTGCAGGTTGTACTCCGCAGAGGTTCTGCCTCCTGACAGACTTCCAAGACTGGGCAGGACTGGGGTCTACTGCCCTCTTCAGTTTCTGTTCCCGGGGTTTTCCTGAAGCCTGCAGTTTTGCCCATGACGTTTGAGTCAGTTTTCTGCGCCTCCATAGCAATTGCATGTTTGACACTCCCATGTAAAGCTGGCAGGGAGTCCTCCCAAGCCACAGACACTCCCTCATGCCTAAAAGTTTGCCCGGGTTTCACTGGCTTCTGTTCATTCTTTTTGTTCTGAGAACCGGGTATTTGGATGAATTTTCCTTGCCTGTGTTTTGCAGTGATAGAAAACTATGTCAGGGGAAACTTCTTTTTTGATACATACTTAATATAATTTTTAAAATAATGGAATGTCTGACTTTAAGAGGAAAAAACCCACCAGGATTGACTTAGCATTGTGCATTTCTTTCTGTTGGAATTTCTTTGGGAGACGCTTGACTCGGTGCACAGCTGTCACAGCCAGCAAGCAGGCCAGTGCATTTCCGGGAGTGGGAGTGGCTATATGGTGGCTCCTGTTGCCAAGCTGCCCTCTTCTGGGATCCGGGCCCTTCAAAGTACCAGGAATGACTAGGGTTGAACCTCCCATGCTGGCAGATGAGGCTCTAGCCCTGGAAATCTTCTCAGAAGGAAAGACACAGATCTGACTTGTGAGGTAGTCTGGCTGAGCTCAAAGTCCACCCATACAGATCAGACACAGGCAGGAGGCTTACCCAGCCCCAGACCTCACATCTTCCACTCAAGCTCTCTCTGTTTAGTAAGCTTGAAAGTCTGACAGCTCCCCCTCCCCTTGACACAGGCCGCTACACATTGCCACAGGCATGCACGCGCACATTCATGTGCACACACAGATCAAAATCTCCTGAATGGGGTTGGGCTGGCTTCTCTGCCTCATCTACTGGAGCAGCAGGAAGCAGAACTGGTCACGTGGTACTTGCTGCCCTTACCAGCATGTCCTGCCCAGGCACATCTGAGTGTAGAAGCCCTAAGTCCTTCCAGCCCCTTGCTGGAGCTGTAGAAACAGATCCAGACACCAGGCTCTGCAGGAAGCTGGCCACTCCAGTTAGAGAGCATGGGAGTCAGACAGAAGTGAGACCTCTCTAGTCCCAGTTTTCATTTCTGTAATCACTAGGATGAAGTCCCCTTGCTGCTGATATCCAGAGGGGACAGGATAGCTCAGTTTCTGAAAGAGCCAGGATTAGGACTGAGCCATAGTTGGGCTCTCGAGACAGAACGGACTAGGGAAGGCACAGAGGAACTGGCGGGGGAGTGGGGGGAGCGGAGATGTGGGCCACACCCAAAGGAGAATTTGGAGACCAGCCTGAAGCTTGTATGCCTGTGACATGAGGTAGGAAGACCCTAGAGGGAGGTCTCAGTAGTCAGAGGAAGAGTGACCGACCCAGGCTTCAAAGGGGAGGGGAGAGTGGTAGGGGAAGCACGGCTGCTAGATAGAGAAGCCAGTGACTGTATAGACCACTGTGGGTGAGGGTTGCCAAGCAGGGTGTGGGTGACCATAAATCTGGGTGACATCAGACTATCAGAAATAAGGAATGTACTGGCCACCAGTGCTTTGCAAGCCTCCCTGGGATTCTTCTGCCTTGGAGGTCGTGAGAAGCAGAGTCATGAGGTCTCCAGATAGCCTGTTATAGAGATCTCTGTCCTGTGGGCCCACCAAGTTCAAGGCCTGTCCTTTTTTAAAAAAAATTATGTGTATGAGTGTATTGCCTACATGTATGTAGGTGCACCTGCATCATGCAATGCATGCAGAGATCAGAAGAGATTGTTGGATCCCCTGGAACTGGAGTTATGGACAGTTGTTAGCTGCCACGTGGGTTCTGGGAATCGAACCCAGGTCCTCTGCAAGAGGTCTTAGCCTCTGAGCCATCTCTCTAGCCCATGGCCTGTCCTTTTAATGACTCAGTTTCTATTAACACTTATGCATTATCTTGAAATTTTGTGATTTAAAACTATATTTGCACCTGCGTGAATGACTTGGGTCCTGTTTCAGTAGTATTTTTTTGTCATGTGACAGAATCTGAGAGTGTTCTCGGTCAGCTACAGCAACCTTGAGCCCACCCAGGGTCTGTTGCTCTATATCTCCCCCATCCCAGCCTGGGTTGTTGGGGGCCTTTGAGAGAAGCCTAAACCAGGGTCTGAGAGCTATAGGACAGGGATGCCAGTGTTTAAACGTCCCCCTATCCAGCACCTAGTCGGTCTGGCAGGGTGAAGGACAAACTGATGCACCCAGAAATGGGCCTGTGGGAAGAGTTGCCTTTTCTCACCTTCCTGGAAGCACTTTGTTGCATTTTCCTAGATGGCATCAAAGATGCCCTTCACCACAGATCTGCTAGATCATGGGAAGATGCCAGTGAATCCACTTGGGAAAGGGAAGCACAGCAGAGAGCAGTCAGCACAAAAGAGTACAGAAACGAGGTTGGCGATGGGGCAGTGAGTGGTGCAGTCCCACTGACTGGCCAATGTTCATACCAAGTACCACTGAATATATCTTGCTTTGTGTGGGGTCTCAGGTTGAGGGGTGGTCTGGAAAGACATGGTCCCTGCCCTCCGAGCTCTTGTAGTCAACCCCTGCTAGACCAATTGTACTACTTGGAAGGTACCTGCTACAGGGATGCTTCTGCAAGGGCTGCCAGCCCCACCCAGCCCTGCTGACCCCTGATCTGCCCTGCTGACCTGTCCTGCACTGCTGGCCCTGTCCTGTTCTACTGACCCTGTCCTGCGCTGCTGGCCCTGTCCTGTTCAACTGACCCTGTCCTGCGCTGCTGGGCCTGTCCTGTTCTACTGACCCTGTCCTGCGCTGCTGGCCCTGTCCTGTTCTACTGACCCTGTCCTGTGCTGCCAGCTCTGTCCTGCCCCAGCTGTTTCTATGCCTGAACTCTAGTGTCTTTTTCCTCAGCTCTGCTTTCTCAGACCTGGCGCTCAAGACTAGCCAGCCTTTCCACAATGGAGTGCTAGGCATGACTTCTAAGTCCTTGCCAAGAGACTCCACAGGAAAGAGGCAGGAAGACATATGAAAAGGCCTGTTCAGTTCACAGAAGCTTAGAACTTGACACCCAAGGATCGGAGACTCTGGTCAGGGAGTCACCAGACTACTGGTGGGGGCAGGACATGGGAGCTGTCCTGAGAGCTCAGGCCAGCTGACCAACCCATCTGGAATTTGGGAAAGTATTGGGGAAGCGAGATACCAAGTAGGGGCCAATAGGTGAGGGGGGGGGTCCCTGAAGCAAGCCTTCAGGACAGCCTAGAGACCATTGTAGCATCCAGGGCAGGTGGCAGAGGACTGACTGACAGAAAGGTGGGTGGTGGGTGATGGGAAAGGGAGTGACATTTAGCCAGAACTTCCTGGCCTCTTTCTGTCATTCTAAATCATTGTATTCACAAAGAATAGCAGCTCTGGAGTCAGCCCAATGCTAACAGTGATAGAAATGTGTTTAAGATGCCAGGTCATTGGGATGTTCTCTCACTTTGTCTAAAGATTTAGTAAAACTTTTACCTGTGAAAAGGCATCCTGCTATCCATGCACATGGGAACAGCCTTCTGAGTACGGCACTCAATGGACTTGAGGGTGTTTAAGCCTAGTGAACCTGTGGCTTTAGAACTACCAGCAGGGGATGGGGGTGCTGACTTCAGCTCAGCATCTGCAGGGGAAGGCAAGGAGCCATATCACACAGCCACATGTAGCCTCAGGATGGCTCCTGGGCTGCAAGGAAAATGCACTTACTGTATGGTTGGAATGGGAACTTCTGGCCTAAGTCTAGTACCCAAGCAACAACTGTCCTGTGTCCCAGCATCTCACCGTCAGTGGAGCTGGAGGAGAAGATAAGGCAGCACATGCAACAGGTCCATGTCCTCAGTGCCACCCACTGCAGGACAGGAACATGGCCAACCAGAGCCTGGATGGTGTGAGTATCTGTTGCCCTGTTTGAGGATGCCTCACTAATAAAAGGGAACTCTCCAATGCCACTACAGAGCAGGCACCCTCCAGTCATGGTTTGCTTGCCATGACTGTAGATTGGGGCTTCTAGAAAACATCCTGACCACACTGTGAGCTCTGAGCTATGCTTGTCCTGATAGGATTGGCATCACGGTTTGGGGCTTTTGAAGACAAGAATGGAGACCAGGCCTGGGGCTGGTGTACTCCATGAGCCTGTGGGGTCCTTATTTAAGGCTTCATACCCAGCAGAGTAGGCTAAAGCCTAGCTACTGCTTGGTGAGGCCTTGCATTTCCTGGTCGAAGACATTATGCCAAATCCTTAGGGATCCAAATGTCAATAACCCAGAACTTCTAAATGCGGAGAGCTGTGCCCCGCAACCCCTCCCAGATGCCTGAAATCTAACCATGTTCCCACCTAGTAGCTGGCAGATACCATCAGCACCCACCTGGTGCCTCAGTGTCCCTGCTTGTGAGAACAGTGCAGTGAGGAGGCTCTTCCCACCCTGATAGGTGCAGAGCCTTCCTGAGAGTGACGGGTGCTGGGGACCCTGCCTTCTTTCCAGGACCCCAGGACCCCAAGTGGTTTTTCTATATCTGTTTCCTCACCCTGGGCAGCTGCTCAGTTCCCAAAAGCCCCTGAGCTCAGGTCCCCACAGCCCATCCACTGCTCCACCGCTGTTGTGTCCAGAATGGAAAAAAGCAAATGCTGACCACAAACTCACCACAGGGTTGTGCCTTCCAGGTCAGCACAGCACATTTGCACCCAGGTTGTCACCCCACCACATCAGCAAAGAGCAAAACTGCTATTAATTCCAAGGACAGAGGAAGTAGACAGAAGATGGCTTTGAGGTAAAAACACAGGTGGAGGATTCCCAGTAACAGTCTGCTGAAGATTCTGAGTCTTCATAACTGGGCTCTGTCTTCCTGGAGAAGCCACACCCCCTGTTTTTCAGATGCTGTCATTTGCTCTTTGGTGTCCTAGCACGTGCTGAAGCCAGGGAGCAGGTTTTGTAAGAAAACCCCTGCTAGAGTAGGGTGCTAAGAGCCTGCTGAAAGAAAACTCCAGCAAGATGTGATTCATCCCACAGAACCCCAAACACAAAAATGCAAACCCAAGGGTCATGGTGTAAAAGGCTGGGCAGTCTTTCCTAGCTGCACCAGCTCACTCAATAGGGTGTGTCTTTGCTAGAGAAATCATTCTGAGAACCAGGCCACAGGTGTGGTAATAGCGGCCATATGATGCCTTCCTGAGCTCTGACAAGGTTTTGTTACCCTGGTATGTGTGGGATGCCCTTGAGACCTGCCCAGGCTGAGCAGGCCAATATGGAAGAGCCACCCAGGAGCTCTGGGGACCTGGGGTCTAGAAGGAGGTCAGGGTCACGGGCACCCATATGTCATTTTCAGGAAGTCTCTGCTTCCTTCCACCAGTTGGATGGGTCACTGCATCTGTCAGAGCAGGAAGGGCCTCCTCACTGTGCCTCTTTCCAGCCCTCACCTGTCAGACACAGGTTCTACAAGTATCCCCAGGAATCGGCCTAAATGAAGCAGTTAGTGGGCACCCACCAGCACCCATGAGGTCTGGTCATGGTCTTGGGTCTCACCCTGATGCATGGGGAGCCAGAGAGCATTCAGTATTCTAGGAAAGCCCCACGTGATGAAGCCCCAGCAAGCCTGAAGAAAAGCAAGTAGAGACTTCACTTGAGACCTGTGGCCTGAATTCTCTCTGGGTCTCCTATGTGATCAGACAAACCATATAATATATTTTATGTGTATTAACTTACAAAGGAATGAGTATCCAGTGCCTAGCCCCACACTACGCCTCAGAGCCTGCCTTATCAGACCATGCCATGCCCATAATTCGCTCACGTCTCTGGGGCCAGCAATTGCCCCAAATCGTGGCTTCCCCATGGGTTGTGGCTTCTCTGGCTCAGCTCATGGCTTCCGTTCCAAGATGGCTCCCAGCCACACCCTCATAGTCCACACTCTGCGGCAGGCCCCGCCCATTGGAGGAACTAGCCAATTGGGAGACACTCCATCCCTTTTCTCCATTCTTACAATCTTTCCGTTCATCTTCCACTAAAGCCCCTGAGCCTTAGAGGGGGTGATAAATGTAGGGTGACCTCTCTTGTATCATGGTGAGAGAGTGGCTTCTTGGGCCTCCCCATTATTTGTCTTTAAGCCATGGCTATTGATCTATCTCAGTCATGATTCTTCTACTATAAAGACAAATGGAAGGAAGTAGACACATTTAAACAAACATGAATGTAAATACAGATGCCTAGAGGATATCCCAGTAGGCGTACTATATTCATTAAACAGTATACTTGTGATGGCTTCCCCACTAGGGCCTATAGCCTTTCTCGACAAGACGTGTTGGCCTGGTCTACAGCACCAGATGTGTGTTCCCCCCTAGGAGTGGGCCTTATCCAATTAGAAATTTGTTAGCTGTATGTATGTGGTCGAGCCATTATTGCACTTGCAGGTATTGCTTGGCATGTCCGTAGTGTACAGCACGCAGGGTCCATCGTTGGGTAGACTTACAGGGGATCCTTTCTTCCCCAACCATCTGCATAGAGCCTTCTGGTAATATGAACGTCATCCATCCAGTGGCAGGGAGTTTTTTGGCTTAGTCTCAGGCTCATCATATCCTGCCGACTACGCCAGTTCTGTGGCCCGAATTCTCTCTGGGTCTCCTGTGCAATCAAACAAACCATATAATATATTTTATGTGTATGTATTAACTTACAAAGGAATGACTACCCAGTGCCTAGCCCTGCGCCACACCTCAGAGCCTGCCTTATCAGACCATGCCACGCCCATAATTCACATCTCTGGGGCCAGCAATTGCCCCAGGTCCATAAAAGTCAGTTCCCATGGCTCACACACTTCCCCACAGCTCATGGCTTCCCCACAGCTCGCGGCTTTTCCGGCTCAGTTAAAGGCTTCCACTACAAGATGGCTCCCAGCCACACCCCTATAGTCCACACTCTGCGGCAGGCCCCGCCCATTGGAGGAACTAGCCAATCGGGAGACAAGACCAGATTCAGAAGTACTTGTGAATACACCAGAACTCCTGGAGGTGAAGCTAAATAAATCCCCAAAGAAGTGGAATGAAGAGAAAAGATAGACAGTAGAGATGAAACAAGATTATCACCCCCCCCAAAAAAACCCTAGAGGATTAGTTCAAGAGGTTCTACATGGACTAACATTCTGGAAGATTCAAGGAGAGCAAGTGAAGGGAAATTTTTAAAAAGAAAGCTTTCCTAGCATACACAAAGACCTGGATTCAATTCACAGTACCACATAAATTAGGCATGATGATGCCTGCCATCCCAGCACTTAGGAGGTGGAGGCAGGAGGATCAGCAGTGCAAGAACATCCTTGGCTAGCCTGGGCTACAATGAGAGCTTGTCTCAAAAAAGAAAAAGGTAAAAACAGGAAGGGTTTCCAGGAGTGCATACACCTCCAGAGTCCCACTGCATGTGGCCAGGAGCTTGGTATCCTCACCAAAGACCGGACGAGCCCACCACCATTATCATGGAGATTAAAGCCAGAGCAGAATAAGGGTCACTGTGGACATGCAGGCACTCCAAAATCTTTCTTCCTGCTCAGTTCTTCTAGGGACTGTGGAATGAGTTCTACCAGGGAGTTGGTTGAGAGAGGGAGAAACAGGTCAGGAAAAGGTATCCTAGGCTGCCTACCAGGGTATGAAACTCCTGTCCAGGGGTCTCCATTGAGAGGATGGCCAGAGGAAGAGAGGAGGGGTATCCAGTGTAGGGGACTGAATGACAGGCACATAGGAAACAGCACAAGTCTAAAAGGGGGCTACAGATAGATTCAAGACCAATAACAGATGGCTGACTGTGATGTGGACCTGAGGATGGCTACACCCACGGCTGGGCTCTGGATCCACTGGGGAAGCTGTTGCCTCAGATCTGGGTCAAGATGGAGGTGTGGCTGGACTTGGGGAGACTGGCCAGAGTAGTATTGGGAGGAGCTAAGACTTCTATCCTAGGACCAGGAGACCAGTCACTCTAGACGGAGACCCTGTATATTGGCAAGAAAAGCTTGCTCCTTGTTTGCTGGTGATACCACCCAGCTGCTGCCAACCAGGCCTCTTTCTTCCTCCAGCTCACCTTTTCCCGAGTGGCTCATGAGCTAGGGAACATAAGACATAGAACAGAAAGTATACAGCTCATTCAAGGCTGGACAGTTTCCTTCCCTGGCACTATGTGTCGGTCCAGCTCTGTTCCTGAGTCTCTGGTGAGGTCCTATTTGGAGCCATGTTCTACCACAAGCCTCAAGGAGTTGGTACCAGCCTCAGTGGGGTTCTCTGTTACCCATTCATTCACACTTCTGCCTGCACAGGATTCCTGAGGGGGTACTGTTGGGATACCATGGAAGTGGCCCAGGAGATTGCTAGCCTCTTATGGAAGGATGTTATGAGAGCTATCAGGAATCCAAGCCTCCTGGCCCCATCATATCACTGATGGGACCACATTGAAATGCAGTTTATGGGTACCTGGGACAAGGTACCCATATCTGGGATTGGTCTCCCAGATATCCCATATGTGCAAAGAGGGGGGGGGTTCAGTAGTCCTGCCTGTTTCACTTTCCCTCCTCTTCTCCCCAAAGGCCAAGAAGCTCCAGGATGAAGGAAGGAAGCTGAAATTAGAGAGGACCTTGAACAAAGAGCATCCATTTGCAACTTTAACGGGAAACCTCTCACTTCACCCACCAGCATCACAGCCTCAAAATATATTTTTTAACACGAAATAGTAAGGAACCTGCGTTGACCGCAGGGATGGCAAACATCTCTCATGGTGAGGCCCTGCCATCTTCTGCATGGTGTGGGGACTGTTGGGAGGGTGACCAGTGGGCAGGCAGCAGTTTTTAATAGACTTGGGCTCCTTTCTGAGGTTGTAGGTTTAGCTGCATTAAAAGGGAAGAATGCTGTGAACAAGCTGGACCGGCCTCTTCTGTCGCCATAATTCTGCCAGTTCAGCTGATAGAGACTTTCAGCCAAGCTATAGAAGCATTCTGGGTTTTAACTGACTCAGTGGGGGAGGGCAGGCTACGGCCTGACTTCTTCTGGAGCACCATCTTTGCCCAGACAGGGTTTGGGAGCACTTATTATCCTATTCCCAGTCAAGGTGTCCTTTGCCTGCACAGGGTCAGTGACTCCCAGCCCAGGCCCTGCAGGGTTCCCAGCTACCCTTCCTCCCAAAGAGCAGTCCTGTTGAAACCTCTTGATCAGCCCTCCACCCTAGGCAACCCTTCTGCCACTGGTTCAGAGGCTGCAAGTCAGATTCCGGCTCTGAGTGACACTGGGAACAGACATAGTACTCTCCAGCCTTTCTCTTTCCTCCTGTGTCAGTTCTGGTGAGATCTGAGCTGATCCTGACTGGGCCCCTGATTTCTGGTTCCTCAGAGCATCTGAGTGGGGCTTCCCTCTTCTGGTAGATTCAGGGGGTCTAAGTTGAGTACCCTTCTCCTGGATTTAAGGGGTCTGAGTGGGAATAACCTCTCTGGTAGATTTAGGGTTTCTTGGTGGGGTAGCTCCTTTCCCTGGTTTATTTAAGATATCTGGGTAGGGGAGCCCCTCTCTCTGGTTTATTCATGGTATTTGGGTAGAGTAGCCCCTCTCCCTGGTAGATTAGGGGTGGTAGTGGGGGGTAACCCTCTCCTGGCTTCTGCTCTGCTGCTGTGTCATCTCTTCCCCCAACCTTAGCAGGGAACACAGGGTCCCCTTTGCATGTTCTTGCCAGATATGATGGCACACTTCTATAATCCCAGCACTCCTAAGGGGGATGGGAGGTGGAGACAGGAGGAGTGCACAGAAGCTCACAGGCCAGCTGACCTGGAGTATGCAGTACAGCAGCAGAAATGGGAGAGACCCTGCCTCAACAGGGTGAAAGGTGAGAACCAAACCCCACAGTTGTCCTCTGACCCACACGTGTACTCCCGCACTCACACAAACACATGCATACAATTAATGCCAAAAGAAACATTTTTACAAACTATAAAATAGCCACACTTTTCAGGAGGAAATGACCTTCCTTTAAAAGGCTTCCACACAGAGTGCTGTGGCCTTCCTTTCATATGGGCTACAGCCCTGGGGTTAGCTAGCCTCCCATCCCCAGCCCTTCTCACCATGAGCTCCCTGAGGCCACTTCCTGAAAGTGGGTGCCCACTTTCCAGTGGAGCAGCCTGCTGGGGATGAAAGGGCAAGCTGCAAATCAAGAATTCCAGCTTAGCTGACAGAATTTGCTATAAAGGTTATCTACATAGAGACAATATTCGGTTTATATAGAGACAGTTTCAAGTAAGACTGTTAAAATATTAATGAACCATATTTAAGGCATAAATGCATATGACCTTCCAATATGGCCTATTCCTCTCCCAGATACAAACCTGAAAATTTCTGGGAATCTCACCTGCAAGACTATAAATTTTGCAGTAAGAAATCTTTCTTAAATCTTCTTTAATCTCAGGACTTGGGAGGCAGAGGCAGAGGCAGGTGGATCTCTGTAAATTCCAGGCCGGCCAGCACTACATAGTGAGACCCTGTTTGAAAAATAACAAAAATAAAAAACAAAAAATAAAAGCTGAATGTGGTGGCACACACCTTTAATCCCAGCACTCAGGAGGAATGGGGGTGTGGGGGGGTAATAGCTCTGTGAGTTCAAGTCCAGCCTGGTCTACATAGTTCCAGGCCAACTGGGGCTACAGAGAGACTCTGTCTCAAAAATGAAAAATAAAAATAAAAATTTTAAAAAAGAAACCTTAACTTCCTTACAACCATTGTACCATGGTGACCTGGGGTTTCACCTAATCAGCTGCCAATCAGCTAAGTACATACCAGGAACTGCCCTGTGGTCTAATTTACAGAAAAAGTAAAGGTTCATTAGCAACCCTTGAGATATAACTTCTGAAGCCACCAAATTCATATATATGGTCAAGGCTCTCAAGTGGGACTCTCTCTTGAGAAGTCCTTAGCCATTCTTGGCTGTTTCTAAGCCTTTCCCATCTACCTTTCCAACACCTTACCTACTACCTAAATGTTAAAATCTCTCCAACTCAGCTTCATACTGAAATTAACCCTGGCCTCACCTGAGTGAAGGTCTCTGAAAAGAACTCAGGTTGCTTGGTACAGCTGTGTGGAGTTATGGCTCCAGCCCAAGCCCAGCTGCTGGTGATAGCCCCAACAAGGTCACACACAAGATTGTGCAGTCTGGCCAAAGTGCATGCCTTTAGCCAGTGATTTTATGGAAAGTTCTGATCCCAGCCATCCTTTGAGATGCTTCCTCATGGAAGAGCCCCATAATTATCCTGATCTCCAGGGGGTGGGAGCTTTCCAGAGCAGCCCCTCTGGGATGGTTCAGAACCCAGACTTTGCTTCCAAGGACCTCCTGACTTCCAAGGCTCTGTGTCAGGGACATCCAGGATCTTGAGCTTACAAAGACTCCACGAAGCCCTGCCATGCAGAACACCACAGGGAAATGTGGACAGCCTACAAGTTGCCTCTCAGGGAGCCCTGGTGTGCTCCAGTGCCCCACTCTACATGGTGGTTAGTGAGGCTCCAGGGCCTACTTTCATTGACCTTATCCTGTGCCTCCAACTAACCAAGTCCCTTTGATTCCATCTTAGAATCCTCAGCTCTGACAAAGTCAGGCCTTATTGACAGACTACTCAGCCAGCAAGGCCTAGTGAGTTCAGAAAGAGGAGCCAGAGGCAGGCCCAGGTGTGTGCTAGGTGTGTGTGTGTGTGTGTGTGTGTGTGTGTGTGTGTGTGTGTGGTGTGTCACCAGCTGTCTGGCCAGGTAACTCTGGGACAGCCCCATGTGGCAGTACCCTTATAGTCATGAGTGGGTGGAGGAGGGGGCTGAGAGTCTCCCCACTAGAGCTGTGTAGTGCAGTGACTCTCAGAATAATGGTGCTGGGCTGGGGCCTGCAAGAGGGTGAGTCACCCTGCAAGATGGAAGCAACCATGGAGCTACTGCTAAGTGAGGGCTAGGGAGCTGTGGAGAGCAAATCCTGCCTCCTGTGGGAGGCAATTTACTGCCTGCCACCTTAAGCTTCTAGGCTGTCCTAAGAGAACACTGGTCAGTCTGCAAGCTCCACCCCTCAACCACAATCCTTTAGGCCTGGAGCCTCTGCTCTTACTTCACCAGTTTCTAATCACCCAATCAAAACTCAGCCCAAGTAAGAGTTACACAGCTTCCTGTCCACTTGGTAGCCCCTGCCTTGACCCCATCTTACCTGCAGGGCGGCCCTGCCAGGCAAGGGCCTGGGCACCCTGGGCCTCTGCCCTAGGGGTTTCCTACAATCAGAGGGCCAAAGGCAGAGGCAGAAAGAGGTGCAGGGGAGCCCATGTGCTGTCCTCACCAGCTCTGACCATCAGCAGCCCAGGAGATTCCAGCTGCAGGCTGAACCCCAGGTCTTCTGTGTCCCTTGGATTTCCATGCCCCCAAACCACTTCAGCCCTTCCAGAGTCAAGCAAGTCCTCAAGTGTGTCCCTTACTACACAACCCAACTTTTTCCTGCCAGACATCTGGGAGTTATCAGGATGTATCCTTTCCCACACAACAGGTTGACAGTTTTCAAGGTGTCCCACAGCCCGGTGTCTCACCAGCCTGCGGGTGTTCCCAGCCTGGGAGTTACTCAATGAGGGGCATGGGGAAGGGAGGTTCCACTGTGGTCTGCCCTCAGCGCCCAGGAGCGGTGGTGACCAGCAGACATCTCAGGCACTTAGGCACAGAAACTCAGTATCTGGACTGACCAAGTGGCAGCCTCCAGCCAGCCCTCCAACCTGGGGCTGGACTGGGAGAGGTCCCTGCAAGTCTCCAAAGTCAGCAGAACCCAGCTCAGGAGGGGATGCATGCCAAAGACAGGCGCTGGGAAGGGCCTGCCCCCTCGCGCTGCGGGACTCCGCCCAGGTTCTTCAGGGACTTTGCCGCCAGAGGGCGAGGGTGAGCGGCTCCCGGGCGGCCTCGACTGTCCTTGGGGCGCCCGAAGCAGGTCCTAGCAGGGCAAGAGCCCCACTCCGGGCCTCTAGGGGCAGGGCCCAGTAGACCGGTGGCCAGGGCCTCGTTGCTCTTCCCTGCGCCTCCAGTGCTGGGTCAAGGCGATGCAAACCAGGCTTAGGCGCCCAGGTCTCTAGGGCCGTTGGTCATTGCAACAGGCCCGGACCCTCGGGGCAGCCAGTTACGAGGTTCCGAGTCCGGTGCCAGAGCTTGCGGAAGCCAGAGGAGGCCCGGGGTGACGGTCAGGCGTCCGGCGGGTGCCGCCACCTCCCACTCCTTGCCTGGCTGCCCCGGGGGCCGGGCTGCGTGCGCCGGGGCCCTGCTTTTTCTCAAAGGCAGCTTTTTGCACTGCACACTAGGCGAGGCACGTTGCAGAGCTTGTCCATGGCGACCTGAGCGACTTGTCCGAGAGCTCTGGATGGAATGCTGCCCACCCCTAATGTTGGCCATGCCCCGCGTGTCGCAGGGCCTGGATACGGACGCCAGCCCTCTAGTCGCCCGAGAAGGCGCCTAGCATACCGGGGTGGCCCGCTGCCATGTCCCCTGTGCGGTAAGGGCCATACTAGGCCTCGGCAGGGCCCCACCAGTGCCCCTCGGCGCCCCGAGTCTCTTGCCAGGCCTGGCCGGCTTCCTGCACGCGCCGCCACGCACTCCCCCAAGCACCTGGGGGCCACCCGCACGGTGCGAGGCGTACGCTGCCCGGGTTACCCTAGAGCAGACCCGCAGGCAGGGGAACCCCGGGGTGCAGGGCTGGGGGTGGGGAAGGGCCCAGGGAAGCGCCGAGGAGAGGGAGTGGCCCTGGGACGCGATCAGGAAGGAGGTGGGGCGCGGGGTGGGACCCGGAGCAGGGGGCTGGGGGAGGGGCACGGGCCAGGGGAGTGTCCCCGCCGCCCCCTCGGCTCCAGGCTCTCCGGGCTTCTAGGGGACGTTCCTGGCCAGCGTGGCGGTGGGGTTGGCGAGCCCTCCTCCCCGCTCGGTGGGGCCCCGCAATGCGTGCCCAGCCCAGCTCCGCGAGCTGCCGGTGGGGTGCTCGCTGCGGGCGCACCGCCCCACGCCCTCCTGCGCCTGGGAGCCCAGCCCGCGGCCGCGCGCCCCGGCCCAGCTCCGCGGTGGCGGCCGGCAGAGCGAGCTTTGTGACGTCAGGCGGCGTCACGCGGGG
>NW_008359444.1:758374-785690 GCF_000622305.1 Nannospalax galili
AGCATGGAGCCGCGGGCCGGCTGCCGGCTGCCGGTGCGGGTGGAACAGGTCGTCAACGGCGCGCTGGTGGTCACCGTGAGCTGTGGCGAACGCAGCTTCGCCGGGATTCTGCTTGACTGCACGAAAAAGTGAGCGGGGCGGGGGCGCGGGCCCGGGACGCCTTGGGAGTCCCCCGGGACACTTCCTCGCCGCCCAAGGACCGGGTGCCGGCTCGGGGCGGAGCGGCGCAGCCCGGCTCACGCGTTCGGTTTCCGCCGGGCCCGGGTTTCGAGGCGCGCCAGCCGGCCGCCGGTCTGGGTGCGAAAGTGGCTCTCTCCCAAAGTCGCCGCGACTTTTGGGGCGGGAGAGCGCGCCGTCCTGCCGAGTGGGCTGCGGGTACCGGCCCCGGCGCGCGGGAAGCGGGGCCTGAAACTCTGCACATCAGCCGTAATTAACGCACTTTTCTTTGTTCAGACTCGCTGTTGAATTCGGCTGTTTGCAGAATTGCGATCTGTTCAAGGGGGTCATTTGCCTGGTTGCTCACCTGTCTGTCACTTAATGGAGATGCCCTATCTCTATCCTGGGTCCCTAAGGCCTACATGTAGGAGTGACTGTTGGGGAGCAGCCGTGCTGTCTGCGGCGTGTAGAAACACCACTGCGGGTGCAGGAGCCTCGCGGGCTAGTGGAAGATACAAGTTACTGGCCACTGCCCCTGCTGGAGGGGAGCAGTGGGCTCGGGTCCTCAGACCACCTGTGCATCTCTTGCAAGGGGCTCCTGCGCAGAGCAGCCTCCTGAACCACAGTGTCACACGGCAATGAGCTGTCACTGCCGGATAAATGATTAGGCATTAATCGGGCTGCGACTTTCTGCCCCTGCTGGGCTTTATTTTGGAAGTGGGAGCAGCCGAAGGCTCTGCTTTCAAATGCCCAACTTTTGCCCTTCGTAAAGTCCAGCTTCTCTTGGGTGCCGGGCACAGAGCAGAGCCCTTCCTCCTTGATAGTTACCCTGCTGACATTATGTCTTCATTAGATGTGCCAGAAGCCATTTATGCACAAGTCATGTGACTTAACATATGGCCTCCTGTGTGACTGGTGCCCCTCTCCTTTGGTTACCACCACAAGTGCCTACAGGATGGGGTGACATTCAGGGGTTGCAGAATAGCCACCTGAGGGCTGTCAGCAAGCCCTTCCCCCTGCTGATGGCTGCCCTGTCCTCCCTAGGTAGGTCTGCAGTCTCTCCCTGGAGGCCCTGCGTTTCCCTAGCACTCAGGCTCCTAGGTTTAGGATGAGGTAGGCTGAGGCAATCCCGGCTTGTGGCTGAAGATATCCACAGAGGTAGTGGGTTCCCTGCCCCGTGACCCCTGGCTAACTTGGTTTGCAATTCCACACCCCCTTCATGAAAAGAAGCAGACTGCCGGGATCCTCGGCTTGGAAACTGGCAGCTATAGGATGCGTGGGTGTGTGTGCTCCACGTTCTCCTGTAACCAGAAGCCCATGGAGCCAGGAGCTCAGCCTTGACAGGCACAACTCTGCTCCTCAGTGGCTCCTTCTGGTTTTGGTTGCTTCCATGTCCTTGCAGATAATCTGAAGATAAAGCTGCCCTCCCCTGTCCCTCTAGCCCTCCAAGGTTTGGCTTTGAAACTGCCCCTGCTTCTGTTCACGCTGGTCTTTCCCTCAGGCCACCTCTGGCTTCTCTTCCAGTGTTCTATCTCCATAGTTCTATGTGTTGAAAAGCTTATGTTTACAGCCCTACTTGTCAAGCAGGACAGTGCAGCTTACAAGCTGTCTGCCTGTTATTGGCAGTGGGAGTCTGCTTTCAACTTCCAAGGTCCACATGCCAGCCCTCCCTCCCTGGTGCCAGTTTCTCCTGAGGGCCCAGTGCCTGCTCTTGTCACCCATGGAGGCCTAGTCCCCGGATTTGGGCACTGATGGGCAGGGAAGAGCTCCCAAGTCTTATTTCCTCCCACCTCAGGGCAGCCTTTGGGACCCTGAGCAGCAGGTAAGTCACCATTGCTGGGGTGCTGGCACAGTTCATAGGCATTACAGCAACTTCCATAGTTTGGATACAGACCTGATGGCGTAGTTGTCCTTCTGTTCCTGATCATTGTGTGTCCCCCTTGCTGGGTTAGAACTGTTACCTGATGGCCTCATTTACATAGGCTCCTGGGGGGAAGCTGAATCCTCAGTCCAGCTGAGGCTGGATTCAGCCAGCATCAGCGTTTACCATGGAGTCAGTCTGGGAAGATGGTATTTTCTTCTTTGGTTTTCTTTCCTCTCTGCAGAGGGTCAAGGAGCTATGAGGGGACTGGGCCAAGGTCTTGCCCATAGTCACCTGGTACAGTGCTGAGTGCGTCCTTCCATTTACACTTTGAATCTGCTGCCTGACTGCTGAGCACCCTTAAGCAAGTTCTCTGCTTCTCTGGGTACCTGTGTGTTGTGCATTCCTGTATATTGAATGAGCAGCCACACTCTGCTGGGGAGTGGGCTGGATCTCCATAATCCCTACTTAGAAATAAATTTGAGAATCCCTTCCAAAGCCCCACTGGCCCAAGTCATGCAGGAAAGGGTGGGGCGGACGTTATTCTGTGGGTCGCATGTCTTTTTGAGGCCCTCAGGTGGGGTGACCCTGGCTGAAGGGTGGCCTGAGGACAGCAGAGGCCCAGGGTGGTAAAGAGCTGGCATCATCAGCCAGGCCTACTGACTCAGGACTTCTAGTCTGAGCTGTTGAGTCTTAAAATTGCCAAGTTTTGAGTCGCTCATAGTGAATTACCATTTACTGGGATGGTCGGGGTGACAACTTCTGTGACCAAGACTACAGCCACTGCCTGTCCCCAGGCTGAAGAGCACCAAGTTCTATCCTGGAATATTGCTGTTGTGGATGGAGGCTCAGCTGCTGTGGTTACTCCTGAGATGATCAGCTGGACACAGGGACAGTAATAGTGCTCAGATATCCCCTCTGCCCCCTAGGAGCTGGAGGGACCCGGATACCTTCTGTTTCACAACTGGTATACTGGGAGCCCTGGCTGGCATGCTTGTCTTGGAAGCTTTACCACAGAGATAGAGGCTAAGTGAGCATGGAGGGCCTGGGGTGGGATGGGCCTGGCTGCTAGGGGGGCTCCTAGGGCTTAGGGAGGGACAGAATTAATGCTATAAATCTTTGAGTCCCGGATGCTGGGAGCCCCACCCACTCTTCCTGGAGAACTGAGGTCAGCGCCCAAGGGTGTGGGGGCAGGTCCCATTGTACGCTTTGGGGAAAGGGCTGCTCTGGTATCTAGGCTGTGACTTGTCCTGACAGGTTGCTCACCATGATTGTATGATGTATGAGCCTGGGGGGGGTGGGGGGGGTCCCCTGTAGGCCTCTGTGTGCTCCGCAGTCCTGGGCAGCCCACCCTTTCCCTGCAGGGCCTTCCTGTTCCTGCTCTTGGAACACTAGTCCTGCTGCTCTCTGGCTGTCTGCTGGGCTACAGAAAGCCTGCAGAGACTTTTTATACCAAGCCCTGGTGAGCAGCCCAAGGTGGGGCCTTGGGTGTTTGGATTTGGGCCTTCCTGGGGCTGCAGGCTCCTGGCAACATGGCTATGTGGAGAAGTTTCCGCAGACTCCCGCCCAGCTTTGCACATCCGCATGCCTCTGATCCAGGAGCCTGTTGACTCAACCCTCAGGCAGCAGCAGGCTGGCCTCTGCCACCAGGGGGTGGGGGAGGAAGGTCCTAGGCAGACATGGTAGGGAGGGCACCACTGGGGCGCCAGCAACTCCATGAATCCTGAGTCTGCCCATGGATTTGGGAAGCCGGATGGAGGCGGCTGTAGGCAGGAGCAGCCCAGAGCTCTGGCAGGCAGCCAGAACTGTGCTGTTTCTGTCCACAAGCTGGCCTTAGCCAGGCTGCTCTGGGTGGGTGGCTGAGACATACCTGCAGGTGAGTCCCCAGGGACATAACTTAGCCACTGGTGTCCTGCTAAGGACTTCAGGAGAGGCCTTGTGCCCCCAGGACTACAGGTTCTTGCCAGAACACTTGTGCAGAACAGGAAAGTCTCTATGTCCCTGGGAGCCCCGTCTCTTTATCCCTTTTGGATCAGTGCTTTTTTGATCTGGTCCGCCATTAGAGCTTCCTAGACTTTTCAACCCTGCCTTGGTTACCCACCTTTTCCTGAAAACAGAAGTTCTTTGCTCTACCTGGGGGCTCCCCAATGATGCTATGCTGAGATTTGCTCCCGGTCCCCCCAGTTTTCTGCAGAGATAATTATATTTGGCTCTCATTCTGGTGAGTCATCCCTAGTCTTCAGGGTCCCTGGCCCACATGTCTGCCCTCTATCCAAGGTTAGCCACCCTCAAGGCTGCACCCATTCAGCAAGCCCTCTCCGTCCATTGTGAGCCCCGATTGGTTCACCCTGGCTCCAGGGCCACTCGTCCTCTCACTGCCAAGGCCTATTGCAGCTCCTGTGGGACCCACTACGCCAGAGGGACCTCTGCCCTTGAAACTGGCCAACTCTGCCATGGCCTGGCCTCACTGGGGTTGCTGAGCCTTGGGAGACACAGGCTGCAACACACCACCACAGGCCCCAGGTCAGAATTCAGCATTTGTTTTTCCCAGGGAGAGTGCCCTGTGCCAGAGCTGTCTCCATTCCTGGAGGCATTGAACCTGGACTTGACAGGATTGCTCAGCAGAAGCAGGTTTGACGGTCCCACTCAACCTCATTGTCCCATCTGTGAAGAGGGAATGTCACTGCTGGGCATCCCATGGAGCTGCTGAAAGATTGAGGGAGCTTAAGTACCCTCAGGGCCCCAGGCCTGGGGTAAGCTGTTCTGCTGTTTACCCACTAGGCAAGCCTTGGGTGTGGCCTAGGCAGGGGCAGGGCAGCAGCTCCAGGAAGGAAGAATGGCTGCCTGCTGCCAGGGCCATTGTCACTTCTGAGGGGCCGGTTTCTCTGGTCCCTGGACACTGGGAAGGAACCAGCTCAAGCCTGTGGTGGTGCCTGGCTCCAGGTTAGGGTCTGGGTTTGCAGCCAAGGGCTATGTTTCTATCCTCTGGGCCCTGAACAAGCAGAGCCCCCTGGAGTGCCATCTGCTACAGCACCTGACAGGCAGAGCACAGGAGGATTGGACAGAAGGGGATGCAGAGGAGAGGAAGGGCTGGAGGGAGTCCTCACTTCATGGCTTGGGTGACTGTGTAAGCTGGCAGGAAATGGGCTTTGAGAAACAACTCTCCACCCCAGTTCCTGGTCTGCTTTGCTGGCATGACTTTCTTGCTCTTCACTCCCTCACCAGGCCTGGATGTCCATTACCCTTACAGGGACACTGATGCTCCCAGCTTCTCTTTTCTTCTGCCAATATCCCCTCATTTGCGGGCCTGTGGTGGTGGGTCCTTGGGCAAGGTCCTGGGGTGACTGACTGTTGGCCCTTCCCTAGGGACCATGGAAGTAGCTGAGACCAACTGTGAGATTTTGGGAGGTCATAGAGCTTTGAGGGTCCTCCTTTGAGCCTCCAGCAGAGGCTTGTGGTTGTGACTCTGGATCTGGCCACATGTGGTTCCCACCCTGCAGACACAGACACGTTAGGTGCCTGGGACCAGGGTGCTCCAGAAGACATTCTTGGGGGTGAGGAGGCTTGCCTGGGAGTCCCCAGCTTCTTTTAGAGGGGAGGGAAGGGAAAGTGAGGTCCTTGGGCAGGGACCTGGGTTCTGTGGGTGCCGGTCATAGGGCAGGTGAACTCCTCAGACTAGGCCATGTCTCAGGATGCAGACGCTCTTCTTGAGCTTCTGGAAGCATTCTAGCCATAACTCCCCCTTCTCCTTTCTCTTGTGGCCACAGGCTCAGATTCCAATACTCTGTGACAAAATAGTAGTCTCCAAACCATATGCTACAGGCCATATGAGGGCCTGTGGGCCTGTTTAACATCGATCTACCACCTGGACCTGGATATACAGAGCCTCCCAGGCCTAGAGCTAGCCAGGTAGTAGGTTCTGGGCAAAGCTGGGGTCCTTACCACCCTCATTCTGATTTTGTTCCCTTTTACCAGGTCTGGCCTCTTTGGACTGTCTCCATCTACTCTGCTGCCTCCAGCTGATGACCCCTCTACCATTAGCTGCAATGGCCAGGTTACTGAGGAAGGGACTGGGGAAGCAATGCAGCTGGAGACAGGCTCCTTGCCTCCTCCCCACAAAGACAAGTCCCCAGAGGAGGAGCAGCCTCTCAAGACAGCTGGTCCTGAGCTGCCCCCACCCCTTGTACCACCTCTGCCTGTTGGTAGCCTACCTCCCTTCCCACCCTACTTTGAAGGTGCCCCATTCCCCCACCCGCTATGGCTGAGGAACACCTACCAGCAGTGGGTACCCCAGCCCCCACCCAGGACCATCAAGCGGACCAGGCGGCGACTGTCCCGCAACCGGGATCCAGGCAGGCTCATCCTGAGCACCATACGCCTGAGGCCACGCCAAGTGCTGTGTGAGAAATGCAAGAGCAACGTGAGTCCCCAGGAGGCCACCTCTGGCCCCCTGGCCACTCCCAGGGCCCGCCGGAGGCTGGGCAGTGGCCCTGACAGTGAGCACCGCAAGCTTGAAGAGCCAGAGGATGGTGACCGCACAGCTGCAGCCACCCCAAGGAGAAGCAAGAGGGAGAGACGGGAGGAGGACAGGGTCCCTGGGGAGCAGGTGCCACGGAGCCCCGTCATCAAGATCTCTTATAGCACACCCCAGGGCAAGGGCGAGGTGGTCAAGATCCCATCCAGAGTGCATGGCTCCCTGGAGCCCTTCTGCCCTCAACAGTCTCTACAGAATGGCAGCCAGGACTCGGAGGCAGTGAGGGATATAGAACCCAGGGGTAGTGGGGACCGGCCACCCAGTGGGCCTTCAGCCTCTATCCCTAAACTGAAGCTGACGCGTCCAGTGCCTCCCACCTCAGACCTGCCGCCTCCCAAAATCCGCCTGAAACCCCATCGGCTGGGGAATGGGGAGCGCGAGCCCTTGTACCGGGCTGAGCTAGTGGAGGAGCTAAATGGCTGCCCACGTGGCCACAGGGCTAGCTCTCCCTCCCTCTTTGCTGATGGCTCTACCCGCAAGCTGGAAGATTTGTCTTCTGGAAGTTCTGGTGAGGATGATGACCTCAAGAGGTTTCCCCAAGGTAAACCGGGACGAGCTGGCTTGACTTTTCTTGTTGATTGCCCTGAGAGGAGAGCAGATTGTGCCAGTGAATCTATGTGCAGCAGTGACAGCCTCGACGAATTGAAATCGTCTGGTTCAGAAGTGACATCTCCAGACACAGGGGACCTGTCATCCGGAGATGGTACCTCTGCACTTTCCTCTTCTGGTGATGCTCACCAGACAGTCCCTCCCCTCACAGTCAGACTGCACACTCAGAGCGTCTCACAGTGCGTGACTGAAGACGGAAGGACGGTGACCGTGGGGGACATCGTGTGGGGTAAGATTCATGGTTTTCCTTGGTGGCCCGCGCGCGTCCTTGACATCAGCCTTGGCCAGAAGGAGGACGGAGAGCCCTCTTGGCAAGAAGCAAAAGTCTCATGGTTTGGGTCTCCAACTACATCATTCTTGTCTATTTCAAAACTTTCCCCTTTCTCTGAATTTTTCAAACTGAGATTTAACCGTAAGAAGAAGGGGATGTATCGGAAAGCTATAACTGAGGCGGCAAATGCCACGCATCATGTGGCTCCAGAAATAAGGGAGCTCTTGACCCAGTTTGAAACGTAACTTTGGTTCCAGGAGCAGGTGAGTGTTGTGTTCACTGGGTGTCAGCTGTCCCTGAGCCAGCCGTCCTGAGCTTCTGCCCGCATCTAGCCCCAGAGAGCCAGCCATCAGGCTTGCTGCTTGGAAGGAGCTGTCCTAAACATTGTCCTTGTTGTTTCCCGTCATGGGTTCCAGAAGAGATGCTATAAAGGGTCCAGGCATCAGCTGTTCATGCTAGTTTAGTTGTGCAGCTGATTTTCAAAGGAGCCTTATGAGTCTTCTGCTAGGATTTGGAGAAAGGGATGCAGTTTGCCCAAAAGGGCTGGGAGAGTCCAGGGCGGGCCTTCATCTTCTGTCACTCACTAAGGGAGCTTCCTTCACACTTCCCAAATACTACTGGCCTTAGAGCTTTCTGCTTGTGGGTGTGCATGCCCTGCTGGCCAGGCATCTTACTGGCAGGAAGGAGGGAGGCAAGAAGAGAGCATCTTACTCTCCTGTGGGGCTTCGCCTCCCTAGACTGGCAGCTCCCTTCATCTCCCTTCTCCCTTTCTCCTGACTGCAAATGTGGTGGTTCCTGAACGCCTATCTGTGATCACCATGTAGGGTATCTAAAAACTTGCTGAGGGGCTGTGACCTACCTGTGCTTCTCACTGGCCCATTCACATCTGACGGCACCTCTCAGCTGTGTTGGCACCTTTCAGACAGGACTGGCCTAGGACTGGACATCCCTCATCCTGGCAGCATCACATATGGCAGCACCTGTGCCGTTCTTCTGAGATCGTTGGCCTAATGTGATCCAGTACGGAGACTTGGAGACCCAGTGACTGTAGGTAGCAGACAAGAGTAGCCCATCCCCCAGTTGGACCTCTGACTTGGTCTTGGTAACCTTTAGTGACTTGTCTGCCCAGGCCACCAACTCTCTCCACCAACATGGCATCATGGTTTCTTGGGTGATAGCCTGTCAGGCCTTACCAAGGCCAGCTGATACCTGGTTGGAGAAGGAGTCTGGAACACCCCTTATGCCTGTTCACTGATTTGTCATGTACATTGAGGGTCCCAGGGGAGGAAGTAGTACTGAGGGGTAAGTTTTGGGGCCAGCTCTGAGGGCCCAAGGCTATGGCCTGACCTCTTCCCTCTCCATTGGTCCCTGAATACACACATATAAACTCTTTTCTTTCCACAGCCAGGCTCATTTCCTTAGTTATGGGGCCCTTGTTTAGGATGAAGCAGATGCAAACAGGCTTGGGGAGCAGGAAGGGGGTGGGAATATTGCAGAAGCTTTTGCATATTGTAACCCAGGGCAACCTGGGCTGGTCAGAAAAAGGTCAGATGACTTGCCAGGTCCCCCTTGCTATATATATCCTGGCCCAGTGGGACCCCCACATGCAGCCATGTCCTACTGACCTGGAGCATTGTTCACCTGGCATTACCTTCCTGGGCCCCTCACCCTCTTACCCAGACCCTCTCTTCAGTGACCAGGCTCTGGCCTGGCTAAAGGCAGTTCAAATGAAGGTTGAGAATACCTCTCATATGCCCTGATCATGTGCCATAAGCCCAGCTCCTGGTGAGAGATACCAGCCTGGTCCTCACAACGTGGCTTTTAGTTCTGATCACAATGGCTGTGTGGACCCAGACGGTGACTGGGACAGCCACTCAAATGGACCCATGGGTTCTGGAGGTCCAAAGAGGCCTTAGCTGCACCTTGGAGAATGCAACCTTGTAGGTTCTGGGCTGGCCCTGTTTGTCTGGAAGCAGAAGAAAAATCTCACCCAACTGGTTTGCCTAGCCCCTGTTCTCTGGGCTGTGCCTGGACCAGCATGCACCCAGCAGCCCTTGGCCTTCTGAGGAGTACGGGGCATTGGGTCTCTGCAGCAGCCAAGTGCTCAGGGGTGCTTGCTTGACTGGCATTTTGGTTTTGTTTTCTAAGGGCTAAAGATGGAGAGGTCTCTTTCCTCCCTGGCAGGTCCAGTGTTCAGTAGCAATCAGAGCTGGTGTGTGCAGCAGGGACTTCCTGCTGTGTGAATTAGGGTCTCCTGGTAGACAAATTTGCTTTGAAGTGTCTATAGTGTTGTTGAAGATAAACCCCTCCAACTTATGCAGGCGAGGAACCTGGGAACCCAGCCCTCCCAAGCTGCTGAAATCCTGGTGGGGGACCCAGGGAGAGAGACTGGCCTGGACACCTGAGAACAGGCTGCCTAGGGCTAGAGCTCAGGTAGGAGAGGCCTGCTGGGAAGGTCAGCTATTGGTCTGGCTCACTAACTGGCGAGGTCTGGCCCTGCAGCTACCTGACAGGGACAGCAGCTCCTCAAATGTTTGGGGTATCTGTGCCACTCCCACATGTACTGGGAGCAGCCAGCAAGCATAGCCACATCTACTTCCTTCTGAGGGCACTAACTCAGCATCCCATCCCTGAGAGGCCCCTCACTCAATTTGATGGGTGTCCAAAGGCACAGCTGAAGGAGCTTCGTGTAGACACCCTACAGATTGGACAATGAGGGCAGGGGCTATGGCCCTCTCAGGGACTGCCTTGATCCAGGTATACAGGCTAGGCTGTCCCCTGGGTGCACACAGAGACCGTAGTTTCCTTTTCTGTCACCTGGGTGATAACTATACTGATTGTGGTGATTGGGTGGTGTGGGGACACTGGGCTTAAGAATGAACTGTAGGTAGCTGCCTTTGAAGGTGACTTGCCATACTTGCAGCTAGGCACCAGGGTCTGTTTACCCACAGGCTGTGGTGGGAGCTCAGCAGCTGGGGGGCAAGCAGCTTTTGGGGTTCCTGGGTATGGAAGCAGGGTGTATACCCCTGGTTGGACAGGGCAGGCTCCCTGTTCCTGCCCATGATGCTGCTTGGGGTCCTACAGGAGCTGACCACTCAGCTTTGTCCCACAGATGGAACTGGTGCTCCCCAAGCTTGGGGCTTGCCCACACCCAGACCAGGCAAGCCAGGATGATGGGGGATTGGTTTGAGGCCCTGTGCATGAAGCTGCAGTGCTTCCCTAGCCCTCGGTCCTGTCTTCCTCCTCTGCCTAGTCTGTCCCCGATCTCTACCCTCCAGTACTCAACTAGATCTAGTCTAGCAGGATGAGTAGAATCCTGGAGATGTCTGTGAGGCCCCATTCCCAAAACATGTGTAATCACATACACAAGCACTGGGAAGGAAGGGACAAGGGACTTGAAGCAGAACATCTGGTAGGATCTTGGAAGACTTTCTGGGAAAGGTGACTTGAACCAAGATCTCAGTGGTGAGCTAATCAGAAACTGGGGTGCGGGGGATTGTGAGAGGCAGTGCCAGGGTGGGTCCTGTTCCAGTGGTACAGACTCTGGCCTGACCCTTGGGTCAGGGACACCTAAAATACAGGACCCAGAGCAGAGAACAGGTCATTTGTGCTGAAACAACCCTGCTTTGAGAACAGGATGTGATGGGGCTGGGGCTGGGGCTGAGGTTGGGAAGGTGTCTCCTGGGGCCAGAGGGCACTGTTTTCCCTGCCCCACAATGCTCACCCAACCTCAGGGTGGCCTCAGTGGGCTGATGAGGTGAGGGAAGTATCTGAGGACTGTTTGGAGGTATCTCCAGTAGAGAGCCCAGAGCTCTGGTACTTAGGGCCAGGGGTGAAGGAATTCAGTATGACATAGGTGAAGACAGTGCTGTTAATGACAGAATGGGAGGTGGGGAACTGCTGTTGCTGGGGGAGGGGGGCAGGCTGGCACGGCTCTGTTCAGAGCCTCAGTGAGACAGGGAAGGTGACGGGAGAGACAGAGTGGTAGTGTGGAGGCAGGAAAAGGGTCTAGACAGGAATTAACTATCCTTAGAGAAAGGTAGCCATCTACGACCAGAGGGGAGGAGACCTTGGGGCTGACAGTGATGGGATGGGACTTTGCCTACTTTACACCCCAGCACCACCAAGAGGTGGGCAGGTACTGGGTTATAGCTGCTAAGTTATGCCTGGGGATTGGTGAGAGGTATACAACATACATACTCAGGTATCCTGGGAGCTGCAATGACTGATGGTGCCATGCCTCTGTTTCCCTGAGTGCCCAAGCCTTCCATGGACAGAGCTGCAGAGTTGGCAAGTAGCCAGTGCACTGTGCTTGGCTGCTGAGTGGACTGGAAGCTGTGGCACCTCCCTTCAGGGAAGATAGCCCATCCCCTAGGACATCCCAGGCCCCAGACATAGACATGTCCAACACTCCAGAGTGGCTGGGCTGGGTTGGGAGCGATCCTAGGGAATATAGCATGCCCTCCCTCCCTGTGGCTCCATGCGCTTGATGTTCTCCTTTGCTGGACTGTCATCTTCCGTGGAGTCAACTTGTCCCTGTGGCCACGGCAACAAACTGCCACAAAATAGGGACTATAAACACTTCCATGGCCTTTACAGTCAGAGTTCTAAAATCAACCCTTGGGCCCAGCTGGGTTCCCTCTGGAAGCTACAGGGAGAGAGCTGCTCCTCCAGCTTCCAGTGGCTTCAGGTGCTCCTCTTCTTCTGTTACCTCATAGCTGCTGCTGCTTGCTCAGTGTAGGATCATCAGCTGCCTTTCTAACAAGGACCCATGATGGCTTTTTTTTTTTTTTGTACAGGCTATCCCCAGCTGGCCTAGAACTCACTATGTAGACCAGGCTGGCCTCAATCTCACAGAGATCTGCCTGCCTCTGCCTCTGCTTCCAGAGGACTAGAATAAAAGGTATGTGCCACCATTCTGGACTCCATGATGGCTTTTGAGGCCCAACTATCTAGTCAGTATAATCTTAGAAATCTCGAATTGAGTTCCATATGTAAAAATACATCATAAAGATTGACATTCCCATAATCCAGACCATCACTAACTTGGAAGGCCATGAGGCAACCAGTTCTGGGAGCTAGACGGCCCCTGTCACCTTCTGCTTCTCCATGTTGGTTGATTCCTCCTGGAAAAATATTAAAATCTGGCGTTACAGGTGGTAGTACACTGTACCTGCCGGGTTGAGAGGAGAGTGTAACCCCAGACCCCAAATGTTCTGTGCAGTGCCCCTGACTCATACCTCCCCCATCCTCTCCAGCCTTTGACATGTTTACCTTATTTAGCACAACATTCTTGAGCTAAATGCTCAAACCAGCTCTCCTTCCTTCCAGAACTTCTGCTCCCAGGGATGCATTGTCAGCTGACTTTATTGCTTTCAGGGAATTTGGGTCCTCTGGGAAGGTTGTAATTATTTTGTTCCAGAAGGAAACTAAGGCCTGTAATTCCAGGCCTGCTAAGGGGCTCAAGTTGTCCCACCCCCTGGCTCCCAGTTGCCTGTCCCTGCTACTGCCTCTGGGTATCAGATGGGAGCTGGCAGAGAGGCAGGCAGGCAGGCAGTGTCAAGGAGGTAACTGGAAACAGCAGGTATTCAAGTGTATGGGGCATTACGGGCCCCATTCAGGGCCTCTAGATGCCCCTGGCTGTCTGTACATTTGGGGCCAAATGCTGCCTGTGTCCTGGTCTCCACTCTCAGTTCCGAATATTGATCACTGACCCCACCTGCTTTGAGCTCCATCTCACACACCCGTCCTTGGACTGCCCATCAGAAAGTCATTCTCTTTGGTCACTCTGGATCTTGAATTGAAGCTATCAAGATCCACAAGATCCTCTGGGCTCACTTGGTCCCTGGTGAGCTGACTGTGTCATCCCTACTCTACATTCTTAGGACCTAGCTGTCTCTCTGTGTGGGTGTGGAATGGTAAGATGTCTACCGAACCGCTGGGAAAGTGTTGTCCAAGCCGGTGCTTCCAAACACCACAGTGCTTGTCCAGTAGAGCGTCCCTCTGCCGCTTTGCTTACCCGCCTCAGTTACTTGGCTTCTTGGGTCCCAGGCCTGCAGTGACCACAGCGTCTACTAGAGGCCCTGCTTCCTGCCACACCCGCCACCTCAGTCTGGCCCACTCTGCACATTTTCTGGCCAGGGCCTTTGAGGCTCCCTGAGAGTCCAGGGCTGAGGGCAGGGATGCTTGCTGCTCCTGGCTTGCTCTTGCATCTGAGTTGTTTATTGACCTTTGCTGTTAACAAAACTGGGAATTGCCTTTTTTCTTTTCTTAAATCAAAGCCTTGACTCAATGATACAATAATAATGCAATTACTAATTTTGTATGTGTAAAAATGATTTGCTTTTAATAATGAATGTTATACATATGATATTTTACTTCATTATAATACAAGACAAGCCGGGCGTGGTGGCACACGCCTTTAATCCCAGCACTCGGGAGGCAGAGGCAGGTGATTCTCTGTGAGTTCAAGGCCAGCCTGGTCTACAGTGAGTTCCGGGACAGCTGGAGCTACAGGGAGACCCTATCTCAAAAAGACCAAAAAAAAAAAAAAAAAAAAAAAAAAAAAAAAAAAAAAAAGCAAGACAATAGTTTTAGGATGTAAAGCCACTAATGCCATTCACCAGGGTGGCTGGCCACCAAGGTTGCTGTGATGACGACAGTCTAGAATTTTCTTGCAGACCCCTGTGAAACTTACAGCACATGCCCACATTCTGTTTCAAAGTTCTAGGTTTTTAATCTAGTCTTGTTTTGAAACATTGAACATTTCAGTGACTCTCCTACCTGGCATCCCTCATGGTCCTTCCAGACCCTCCGGGGCCTGAATCCTACTCTAGGCAGCTTGTCCCTCATATTTCACCACAAGCAGGTTCATGAATGCCAACCTCAGAGACCTAAGCAGCACCACACACTCCTGCAGCCCCCGACACACAGAGAGCCTACCTGCTAGTCCAGGTTGTTCCTGTCTTTTCTATGGGGAGCCGAAGGGTGTGAGCCCCCAGCTTCCTTGGCTTGTAGAAGGCACGATCTAGGTGGGGAGGTACTCTAGGCTGAAGAATGGAGTGGGATAGATATGGTGCTCTGCAGAGTGCAGGTTTCTGGGGAGGCCTGGTGTCTTGAGATCTCAACAGAGTAACCTAGCTTGCTTTGCAATGCTGGTCATGGCTGGTAAGAGGTCAGCTCTCTGGGAGCAGGAGACGGAAGGCTCCTTTGAAGGCCACCTTGTGGAGCACAGAGCCCCAAGGCCAGGGACCATCTCCCCTCAAGGCCTGTTGTGCTTTCTCCTAATGAAGGTTTCCACTGCTGGCTGTTTACCAGGCCACTGTGGCTTGAGGGGGACTTAGTTCTGTCCCCCAGGGCTGGGTCTCTTTGCAGCAGAACACTGTATCGATTTGTGTCCCTTTCAAATCTTAAAGCACTTTAGAAAAGGCAGGAGGAGCGGTTTTCAGGCATGCTGTTCCTCTGTGAGCAAACCTGTTGCCCTCTTCACGGAGCTTGGCCAGACCTTGCAGGCGGTGCCAAAGCCATTCAGAGATTTACGGCTCCCTGGTCAAGGTGCCTGTCTCTTCTGAGATGTGCTCCTGCCTGGATGAAGGTGAGCCCATTGGCTGGGGATGGGCTACAATGGTGTCCTCAGGGCCTTGGTAAACTGCCTGGGTGCTGTGAGGGTTGTAGGGTATATTTTTACTGAAGCCCAGCGGGGGTGACAGGGCAGAGGCTCCTCAGCCCAGGACCTGTTTGCATGTGGCCTTCTGACTAGCATATGCCTCTTAGTTAATTCAGTCTTTCTTACCTTCAGGGCCTGGAGAGCCCGGGTCCTCTAGTTCTGCATATTCCTAACTGGTTTGTCATTGCTCAGTGTGTACACGGAGGCATATACACATACCCATACACGTACACAAGCACAGGATGAGCACATGTGCACACACTCACTGCATACAGTTTAAACAGAGGCCCATGTCCTGGATGTGGAGTAGGTGATGCTACTGTGGACCTCAGGACTAGACTCCAGCCTGTCTCCACTGCTCCATCTAGGAGTATTAGGTGTTGAATAGTGTCCCACCAAAATATAGGTGCAAGTGAACCATGGTACCTGTGAACATGACCTTATCCAGAAATAGAATTGAGCAGTCCAGTTCATATGAGGTCATGCTGATATAGGCGAGTCCCGGTCCCCTGTCTGGTGACAGCATGAGAAGAGAGAGGGCAGACTGGTACTGGAGGGGCCACATGCTGTCCTTCCCATTCTGATTGGTTAGGGTCAGGCCTTGCAGCCCACTCTGTCTGGAGACAACACAAAGGTGTGATGTCTGTGTAGGCCTCTGGAATGCCCAGCCTACTCTTATGTGAGGCTTTGAAGCTTGTCTTTAGAAGGGGCTTAAGGTTGGACTGTGCTTCAGGGTGGTTGTAAATGAGTGTCCAGGCAGTGTGGGAGACATGGGGCACAGGCTGGGGGACGGGGTGCTGGCCTGCAAGCCTTAAAGTTGGCAGCTGTGTGTGGCCAGGAAATGTTCTTTCCTCAGGACTTCTGAGAGAACGAACGCCACCAAGTAAGTCCTGACGGCTTCTTTTGCTGTAGTCTTCTGGGGTTTTTATTTTTGAGGCAGGAGTTTCACACTTTGTAGTGACCTGAAACTCACCATGTAGGCCTGACTGGCGTCAGACTTGCAGCAATTTTCCTGCCTCGTCCAAATGCTGGGATTAAAGTGTGAGCCACCATGCCTAGCTGGGTCAGGCCTTGACTTATGAAGATCTGTGTAGACATGGGCACCTCTACCACCTCCTAGTGCTCTTGGACATTGATGTTGCTGTGCTGACCTTGAAATGTCCCCATGGTCATCCTCACCTCTCTTACCCAGGGTCTGCTTTGGTCCCCCAGGAACCTGACAGGCACCGTCCAGGTGCATGCCCACCATCTGCTATCTGGCTGTATGGTGATCTGTGTGGCTTCAGGAGGTCTGAGAAGACCACGGCACCCAGAGGGGGTGTCAGTATGAGTCTTCCAGGCACCAGAATTCCCCCCAGAACAAACACACATCCTTCCTTCCTCCCTAGAGGGAGAGCACGAGGGTCCTGGGCACTTATCAACCCCCTGAGCTGCAGCGTGTTGACAGGGCTGGCCAGAGTAGGGTGTCTGATCCCCACTGAGCTAGTATGGTAGCCTGGGCTACAGCCCTACCAGGAGGAACCTGTCTGGCTCTCTGGTAAGACCTATCTGCCTCGGGGTTAGAAAGCTTTGATTCCTACTTAACCTTAAAGGAAGATGCCCCCCAACACACTTTCTATTCAGTTAGGTTTTGTGTGTATCATTGTTCCACAGTGTCATTTTTTTAAGTCTGTAATACAAAGTGGGCCATTAAGAAAAAGACCATCTCCCTGTTTCTAATTTGTGTCCAGATTCTCGTTTTCTTTTCAATTTTTAAAAATTGTGTGTGTGATGTATACATGTGTGAACATGTGTACTTATGTTCACATGTGTGAGGGCACATGTGTATGCAGGTGCATGTGCCCAGGGTTGACATTGGGATCTTCCTCAGGGACCCTACTTATATATTGATTAAGGCAGTCTCTCACTTGTACCCAGAGCTTGCTGATTCAGCTAGTCTGGCTAGCCACTTTGCTCCAGGGGTCTTGTGTCTGCCTTCTGCTTTGGGGATTACAGGCAGTCACCATGCCCATCTGGCATTTACATGGCTGGCAGGGCTCCGGCTCCAGGCCTCACCTTTGCACGACAAGCACTAAACACACTGAGCCATCAGAGCTTTGCTCTCCACAGCTGGTTGTGTCCTTACTTCCTGTCTGGTGTAATAATCCCACCACTTGTCCACCCACAACTCTGAAGAGAAGTCCCTCAGCGTTTTAGATATGTAAAGTATTCATTTTAACCTAATACTGCTGTGTTGACACTTCTTGAAAGCACTGCAGCTTAACACAGCAGTGACCAGGTTGGAACTACAAAGTGGCTGTACCCATGAACTGGACACCTGAGGCTGGTGCCATATACTTCCCCCCTTTCTCTAGACACACAAACATACACAAATGCACACATATACAGACAAGCACACATGGCTACATACACATACACAGTTACACATACATGCATACACATACACCTAAATATACATACCTACATACACACATGCACAAACACTTGTATACACACACTCATACACATATTTATACACATATACACATGTACACATATACACATAAACACAGCTACACACAAATACAAATGCACACATACACATGCTCACATATACACAAACATACACAGACACACACAGCTACACATATACAGCTATACACATATACACCTAAATAGACATACCTACATACACACATATGCACACATACATATACATGCACATACCTACGCACATGCACATGGACATATATACACACAGCTACATACACATACAGACAGACACACATACCCAACCTCATCATTGCACATGCACATATATACACACAGCTATATACACATACAGACAGACACACATACCCAACATCATCATTCCTATATTCAGAGTCTGTCCTCCCTCATCCTGGGGGCCGCTGTGTCAGTAGGATGAATCCTGGTGAATAGGGACCCTGGGGTTCCCTGTGCACTGAGTTCATGGCTAGAACAGCAGACTTTCCCCCAGTGTCTGGCCTTCCTGCTGAACTTGGTGCTAATCCTGTGGCCTAGTTCCATCTAATATCCTCCACTTTCCTCAGGCATGGCTGAGCCATGGACACCAGAAATTGTGGGACCCAGGGAGGTGGGACTCATGGACCTGCTGGGAGAACTGGGCAGCCTTTGAGGTCCTGTCAGAGCTGTGGAGTCCAAGAGAGAAGGCTGAGAGCCTGGGGAAGGTGCTCTGACCTGGCGCTTGGACCCTAGGCTTCTGTTGCCAGCAACTGACCCCTTGATAATGTGTGCCCTTTCTGCTTCCCTGAAGGTCATCAACAGTGAAGTGCAGCCGCTGTCCTGGAACTTCTGGCCTCCGTCTGAGGGGCCCATGTGCCTCTGGCTGGGTGTGTGCGGAAACATGCTGGGCACAGTGGTCGACCTGACTCAAGGTCCCCAGAGGAGCACATGTGCACAAGGAGGGGCCACGGCTGGGGCACCTGGCTCCTCTCAGCTGAATGTATCTGTTCCCAGGGCTCAGGCTGCAGCATTCCTGGCTGGGAAGTGGCCTGGAGTTTGGTGACATGTTTGCTGCTTCGTGTGCCAGCAGCCTCCAGCTTAGGCATCCCCATACAGAAGCAGGGCCCTCTGCCCAGCCTGTGTGGCTGCTGGTGTGAGTACTGCCCAGCCACAGAGCGCCCTCCCAGGTCTGGCCTTGGCTGCTCAGCTTGAGCTACCCTGCAGGCTGGAGAAAACCAAATTGCACGTATGGGGTCCTCCTTCCTCAGCCCCGGGGTGCAGGGTCTCTGTGCACTCGAGGGCCAGGACCTACCTGCATCTCCCCCATGTTCCCCTCAGAGCATCAAAGCGTTCCTGGGCTCCCAGCCCTGGCCTGCAAGAGCACCTCGTTGGAAGGTTGCTATGTTGCCAGTACTGGGAGGGGGAGCGGGAGGGCAGACCTGAAAACAGGCCTCAGGTTAGGAGAGACCAGCTCTCCCCTGTGAGGCCACATTCCTTTCTCCTCTGTTACTTCTAAGACCCAAAAGAAAACAGAAAGAAAAAGGAAACTGCTTCTTCTACTTCTTTGTTTAAACATGAAGAATAAAGAGAGGTCCGTGTCAAGGCTCTGGCCTGAACAGTCACAAAGCTGCACCCATGTCTGCCTGACCTGTGAGAGGTTGAAGTCCTTTTGTGGAGGAGAGAAGGGCTATGGCCCCTGTCAAGATGGCTCTTTGCCTCTCATGGCTCATCATCACCTGACTGGAGGCAAACTGCAGCAAGCCCCATTCTGCTCCAGGTGGCAGTTCCCACGTCCTGCCTTGCAACTCCCTCCTGGTTTCCTGTTCACCCTTGAACTCCCAGCTTGGGCCTGGAGTAGTTTGTCTGCTGCGGAGCCCTCTCTCTCTGTGCCTCCCTTAGCTCTGTCAGACCTGAGGGGCATCCTGAGGCATGGCAGCGGCTTTGCTCATTCCTCATTTTGATGGAACAGTCTGGGTTCTGAGGGTGCCACAACCCTCAGAAGGAACTGTGGGTAGGACAGGGACTGTGGTCTTCTCCAGGAGAAGGGGCTCAACTCAGATCCATCACTGCCTGGCCCCGTGATTGCTCTCTTGGTGTTTGCCCAACACTTTCGAAACAGCAAATCTCAATCTCCCCAGATTCAAATCCCCCAGAAGGAGGTGACATCAGCTACTCAGCCCTGAGACCACACACACACACCACGTCCTGTTTTTCAGGATTTGGGTTCCCTCATCTTGGGGGGTGGCTATGTCAGAGGATGTATCCTGGTGAATGGGGGACTCATGTTCCCTATGTAGTGAACTCATGACTAGAACAGGAAACCTTCCTCCAGTGCCCTAGTGTCTGGGCCTGGGAGTCTTTGAAAATACATAGTGCATACCTTAATTCCAGCACTTAGGAGGCAGGGGCAGATGGATCTCTGTGAAATTGAGGCCAGACTAGGCTACAGGGAGACCCTGTTTCAAAATAAAACAACCTCCTCCCTGGCCCCCAAATGCATAGCCGGGGGTGGGGACTCTACATGAGGGTGAGGGGACTGAAGGAATGCGGGCAGCCAGGCTTGCCTTTGTGCCCCCCCTTGAGGCTGTGACAGTAGGAGTTGCCCCCAACTTTCCCTTCAACCTAGGAAGGCTGAGCTTTTGTTTCTGGATGATCAGGGCCTGGGAAGCCAGACTTGCTGCTGCAGATGGGTGGTGGTCACACCACACTGGGTCCTGAATTGCTGCACTTCCTCCCAGGGACTCCCACAAAATCCTGCACTGGGAAAATTCCTGCTTCCAGTTAGCTTAAGCCCAGGGGACCCTGCTCCCTAGGTTGCCTAGGGCCTGGGACAGGTTTTCATCTTCAGGAGGCCTGCTCTACTGGGCAGAAGGGTGAGGGTATATCTCGCTCTAAAACAAACACAACTACGCAAGGCACATTTGGGCTTTTCTGTGGAGTGATTTATACATCCATCTTTAAAAACTTTAGGTCAGGGCCAGGCATGGTGGCATGCCTTTAATCCCATCATTTGGGAGGCAGAGGCAAGCAAGATCAGCTTGGTCTACGTAGCAAGTTCCAGGTGAGTCAGGGCTGTACTGTGAGACCCTGTCTCGAAAACAACAAACAAGAAAGACCGCTGGCACCTGTCCCAGACCCCGGGCCGGGGGAACGGAGTGGCCTTCTACTGAGGATTGAAGAAATAAGTCGGCACCATGTGTGAACACTGTGCCCGGAGGTCTCCAACAGCAACTCAGAAGGCTGGCTTTGCCCTCTGTCCATAGCTATCTTTGGTACCCATATTTCTGAACCACAAGTTCTGGATGAGGCCAGCAGGGTCTAAGGGGGGCAAGACCAACTCCCTCAGCAAAGTAGAAGAGGGTTCCTCATGCACTCTGATTCCAGACATCATCTTTCAGCCCAGGAAGACACTGTCTTGGGGGCCCATGGTTTAGCCTTTCTGCTAGGGGAATTGCGGGTCCAGGAATACTCGCCACTGGGCAGCACCTGGCCACACACATGGCCTTCATCAGGCCAGAGCTTCTGACAAGATTTTAGGCCAGTGATAGTTGCATGGCCTAGTGTCTGAAAATGAGTCCTTCCACATCAGACCAGTTTGAGACCAACTTCCAGAACCTCGGCTTCTGGACCTCAGGATTGGATCAGGGACTGTCCATCCACATATGCAGAGGGCTCTGCAAGTAAGCTTCCCTGCCTGGTAGATCTCAGCAGTCAGCCCTGGGCACCTCATCCTAGAGAACTGAGAGGTTTCAGTGAAAAGTCCCAGGGTCTGGCGGTGCCCTTTGTGGTAGCCAGGGACCCTGGGCCTTGACCGAGAAGGGTAGAAAACACTACCTTAGACCCTCAAGCCCAGCTCCCCAGTGCACTGGGGAGTCCTCTCTCTGGAACAAAATGAACATTTGCGTGTCTGGTTCTTCCCAAACTTCAGGTCCATGAAAGCCCCTCTCATGTCCCTGGTAGCACTTCCTAGGGAGGCCAGGGGATTGTCACACGGATGTCTCTCTGAGGGATGGGCCTGTCCGGCTATCCAACTGTGACCCTCATGCCACCTGATCCTACTCAGGGAAACCTTCTTACCCTAGGTTGGGGCCCCTTGGCTGCACACAAGATTGTTGCCCTCTTAAGCTGCCCACTGGCTCAGAGGCCCAAGGCGCTAAACCTCCTTGGAGGAGTGGTCAGTACAGAGTCTTCGAGTCCTGAACTTGCCTGTACGCCCTAGCACCCACTCCCGGCCTGGGGACAACAGCAGTCCTTGGGTATGGCAGAATGTAGATAATGCTTCTGATCTAATTAAAAGTACAGGCAACTTTTAAAAGCCATTAAGATTGTCTTTGTAAGCAGCACGTTAGTAATGTTTTCTCCTCAGTTTCATTTCATGCTAGCACACAGGAGGGCCAGGGGGAATGGGGGAGCAGGGCCCTCCTCCTTCTAGGCTGACACCAGGCTAGGAGGCTGAGGCTATGGATGGGCTGGCCCATAGCAAGGTGACCCTCGCTTCTTCTGCTCTCTAGGTGATACCCCTCTTTGTCCTGATGACCTCTCCCCTGGAGAAATCCTGACACAAAGGCTGTAGAAAATGGGTGGCCAGTTCCCCATATGGGGGCCTGGAGTACTCAGCACAACAGGCTCCATCTGGTCAGTGGTGGGTAGGCCACTCCTTGTGGCCCTCACAACTCAGTTGCCCTGGGTGCCATGCTGTGCTTGGCCTTGCATGACAGACCCACTGTGGCCTCCAGGCTCTGTTCTCTTGCACAGGTACTCTGATCTGACACACAGAGAGGCAGGCCAGGATGAACCTGTCCCTGTTCTGCTCACTGCTCATGAGCTGGGGGAGGGGGTAACTTGGGGAGGGAACGTCCAAGGATGTGACTTGAGGAACAGGTGCTCAGGGTCTCAGTCACCAGTCAGGCTCTGAACTACAGAGCCAAGTGACCTCAATGTGAGTTTGGGGACATAGCCAGAGGGAGCTGATGCTGGGGCCCTTCCTGCTCCCAAGGACCTCCAGTAGGCAAGAGCTGGTCCACTCAGAACAGAGACTGGCTCAGCCTCCTCAGTCATCTACCCTGTGGTCCCCCCTCCCCAGAGAAGCTCTGACTACTTCACCTTCAGAGGCAGGTGGGTGTGTGGAACGCAATATGGTGAGACTCTAGCCATTTGGGGGTGCTAGGGTAGCCCCTTCCCAACACAGTGGCACCGTAAGAGCAGGCTCCACCCCACTAGTATCACCCACTGTTCTTCACATGAACAGCCATGACATGACTCTTCCATAACCAGCTCTGACTGTTATCTCCTCTCTCCATCACGGGTGGCCATCGGTCATGTGCTAAGGCCAGCTATCGCTGCTGTTATACACAAGAGGCTGGATGGGGGATGACATGGGGAACAGGCCAAGCATACTCAGGGACTCTGTCACTAGCCTTCCCCTGACTAAGCTCCCTTTTGTTCCTCTACACCCTGCCCCCATCAGTCTCCTCTATCCCCCTACCTCCAGCTAACAGACAGGGCACGTCCTCACCTGCCTGTTCAGTAGCCCTGGTAGCCATGGGTCTGTGGCCTGGCAATGTCAGGTAGTGTGAGGTTGGATAAAGTCTTGGACCTCAGAGCTTCTGGCCCTAGGACTGCCCACTCTGCCTCCCTTTCTGCCCCGGCCTGGCCCTGTGCCCTGTTGGCTTCCTCAGCATCCCTGCCCCTCTACGTGCAGAACCCTGTGACCACCCCCAACACAGCTCAGCCCTCCTGGGTCTCATGGCTAGGAGGGAGTGGGAGGGGCAGGGTCAAAGTCCTCCCTGTGGGCTGGACACATGGCCACACCACAGGCTCCACTTTAGGCCTGGGGCCCTACATCACAAATGGAGAGACAGAGGCCTCCATTTCCCAGCTAGCTCCTGGTCTCTGTCTACTGGATGGAAGGCCTCCAAACCTGGACACTTCCAGACACTGCTGGATGGTGCCATACACGTGTGGCTTCTTTTTCTCTGAAGTGTGTTGGCAGAAAATTAGTAAAATAGAAAGAAGATAAAAGTGATGAGTTCTGCCCGCTGTGGTTCTACTGCCTCTTCCAGGGAGTCCTCTGGGCATTCACAGATGTTTGCTCTCCAGACCTGGCCTCCTGCCAAGAGGCTTGGCCTGGCTCTCTCTTCCATGCTCCCTATAGCTCCTCATGTCCTGGGGCTCCCCTGCTGCCTGCCTGGCCCTGGGGTCCTCACAGCTCCCTGATATTGTGGGTATCTTGCCTCTCTGGACACAGGAAGAGGCGCGACCTGGCTAGAGGTGACTTCGTGGGAGCCTTCCCTGCCCCATCTCTGTCTGCCACAGTAAGGAAAGAACGGGAGGAGGCGAGGCACAAGCGAGGGCTGGATGGCCAGGTTGGGCCTGTCCCTAGCTGATAGTGCAGTCATCTGTTCAGGAGAGTTAAGCTGTTTTGTGCCCCAGAAAACCAAAGAAGCTTCCAGAGCTGACCAATGCCCAACCAGAAGGAGGGGCAGTGGCTGGCAGGGAGCTGCCCACAGGTCTGATCCAGGACTGACTTCCGCCTCCCACAGATTCTGTGGGTTGAAGGAAGAGTTAACGGCCCCTCCTGCTCCTCATAGGTCTATGGTTGTTGCTGTCACCAGCCCAGGCTCCCTTCCTGCCTCCCCCCTTGGAGGCACCAACCAGCCTCTGCCCCAGCTGGTTTATTTTTAGCTCCTGCCCTGCCTGACACTGTCTTGGATTTTTCACTGGGATCTGCAGAGGCCCCTCCCAGGGCAGCCAGGCCCTGACCAGGGTAGGGCACAGGGAGAGCTTCCTTTTGATTGAATTGAGGTGGCAGGACAGTGGTGCTCCCATCTTTCCTGAGCATGGCTGCATGGAGCCTAGAGACGGAGCCTGGGAAAGGGGCCCAAAGAAGCAGATAGCAGGACAGGATTGGTGTCCACAGCTGGAGGGGGCTGCACGGGCTGGGGAGCTGGATGGTAGTCCAAAGGGACCAGGGAGGACCAGGACTGGGCCCAGTCTCTAGGAGCTGGGACCATAGAGGTCTGAGGGTAGACACCAGGACAGAGATGGAGGCCCAAAGAGAGAACAGGGTTATGTAATGACTGTAAGAGAGACATGAGGGAAAGACCCACATGGGGGAGTGGGGGACAGTCCCACACAGCAAGGAAGAGGAGGGGCTGGAGCAGAGAAACCAGGCTGTCCATAGCTTCTGGAGCACAGGACTGGGCTTGGTTCCCTATGCCCCCAGGCAGCCTGGCAGAAAGACTGTGTCCCTGCACAGGAGAGAGTTTGGAGGAACTGTAAGTCTCACACTCAGCAGGACATGCACACAGCAGGGCCTACCTTGGCACAGACCTATGTAAGTCATACAGCTTACCCAGAAGGACCTGGGAAGATCACTGGGAGGTCACAGGAGGCATATCCTGCTCCCCAAGGCTTGTATGGGAACAGGAAGGCCAGAACCCAGCAGCTGGCACAAGCAGTGAAAACACCAGGTCATGGGGCCCTGCCCAGGACCTTGTCAAATCTTAATCTCCCTTGGTGACCACTCACCACAGAGACCCATCCCAGCTACTTGTTTGAGAAGCTTTCAGTGAAGACTCGGCAGAGCAGCAGCAGGGCCCTATGATCCCCTTCCAGGCTTCCATCCCCAACTCTGGGGACACTGAAAATAAGTCTCTCTTAAAAATATACATTGCAAATCCAGGTAGGCGGCATATTCTTATAATCCCAGTACTTGGGAGGTGGAGGCAGGACAATCAGGAAGTGAAAGTTATCCCTTGGCCAGATAGTTCCAGGCCAGGCTCTCTCAACAAAACCCAAACCAGAACAAAACAAAAAGCCAGGCTTTCTGAGATGAAACGTATACCATGTGATTCACTCACCTGGCTGGTGCGGTGTTCAGACACACACACAACATCATAGCCCGTTTTTGGATGGCACCTCATCCTTAGAAACCCCATACCTTTTAACTCTTTCGTCCTCCCCAGGCCCTGGTGAGCACTACTCTGATTTCTGCATCAGGAGCCAATCTGTCCTAGACATTCATGTCCCACATCCATGGAGTCCCAACACATGGTTTGGGGTCTGACTTCTTTCACTGAGCATGTTTTCAAGGCACATCCACGTTAGTGACATGCATTGGTGTCCTTTTCCCTTTTAAGGCTGAGCAATGTTCTGTCACATGGGCGTGCCACGTTTTGATGGAATATTTGTTTTTCTGAAGTGCTAGAGATTGAACCCAGGGCTATGCACACACTGAGCAAGCCCTTTATCTCTAGCCACAACCCCTACAATTTGCTGACTAAGGCTCTCATTAGCTAACACTGGGGCACAGGTTTCTGTGTGGACATGGGTGTGTGCCTGGAGGGGTCGTTGGGTCCTGTGGGTCATGGATTTGGGTTGTCTTCAGGCAGGAGTCATGAGGGTGACCTGCAGTATTAGATGTATTCCTGTCAGAGAGAGAGAGAGAGAGAGAGAGAGAGAGAGAGAAGAGAGAGAGGAAGAGAAAAGGAGAGGGAGGGGAGGGGAGGGGAGAGAGAGGAAAGGGGAAGGGGAGAGCAGGGAAGGGAGAGGGAGAGAAGAGGAGGGGAGAGGAGGAGAGTCTAAGCTACACCGCTGGCTCCAAGGTCTCACCTGGGCTTTCTCTTTCCCATCCAGATTCCTTGGCATCCAGCCCATGCCACCAGACCAGCTGCTGAGGGCAATCATTAGGGGGTGGGGACCCCAAAAGGAGGGCCAGCCAGGCACTCCAGGTACCTTGCTGCAGGCATTCTGCTCAGAAGTGCCTTAGACTGAGGGATAAGGCAGGAGGCCCACTCCTGCACTTTGTCTCTGGCTTATGTCCTCTTGCCTTTGGAGTGGGACCAAGGCAGGCACTCCTGATCCAGAGGCATGGTCTCCCTTGAATAAGCTTTCTCCTGTGCAGTTTGAGACCAGTCCACATGCCCCAGCCTCTGTAGTGAGCAGGAAGCAGGCAGGGTCTGAGCACCTGACTTCCTCCTGCCCCTTTCAGCACTGTCCACACTGGTCCTGATGGGTCCTCTCTAGTTTTATTTCGTGTGGCTTGGTTTCCGTAGAAAGCGGACCACAGCACTGCTCAGCGCCCAGCAACTGGCCATAAGTGCTCTGCCTTACAGGCTGTTTTGGGAAGCTCCTGCTGACTGGCAGCATTCCTATGAACAACGCGCCTCTTCTCGGCTTGGCAGCGGTCTCCTCACACATTGTGCGTTTTCCCTTGAAATGTTTAATGTGCTGAAGTCTAGCTTCAATCACATCAGCTCGAACGCAGACTAATCACTTAGCCTGATTGTTGGACTGCATTTGGCTCTGGGATTTTAAAATACTGAAGAAAACAATCCCATCAAGCTATGTATCCACAGCCTGCAGCACAGCTGATCTTTCACAGGAAAATGTGTTGCCCTCTCTGGGGCTTTGTGGTTGGGTTAGTGTTTACTGGGAGTGGAAACTGTTTTACCCACCAGGGCAGAGTCTAGAATGCTAGGCAGATGTTAAATATTGATGCAGAAACTGAAAATACTTCGTCTCTTTCCAGAATTGAACCTTTCGGTTTAATTACTGTGATTGTAATGGCTGAAGTTAAGTCATGTGTGCATTCAGAATGGAAAACAGTTGTTAGGAAATAATTTCAAATTCTCATAGCTGGGAATGGAGCATAGCAGCTATGTCAAAGGCAGGGCTGCTTGCTGATTCTGGGCACATGTGTGGAATTTTGTGTGTGTGTGTGTGTGTGTGTGTGTGTGTGTGTGTGTGTGT
>NW_008359444.1:785753-867283 GCF_000622305.1 Nannospalax galili
AGAGAGAGTTGTCACCGTGATGGTTCCCTCGCTGCATGCCCACAGATGTTCTCAGGACTGTAACTTGCCGTGATTCCCCATCTGCAGTGGCCCCTTGATTTCCAGCCCTACTCCTCAATGCAGAAGCAAATAGTGACCTATTGTGGTAGATGTAGGCTGCAAGTCCGCTCATGGCAGATGGGGGCTCGCTGGCCTGACCTATGGACTTCCCCCCAGGGTCCTGCACTGCCCTGAGATGGGCGCCTTTAATGGCGGGGGAACCTTCTTATTTCACAATAAGGTGCAAAAATTAATAGACTTGATTTTTTTAGATAGTCTGATTTGCAGAAAGTTAACTGATAGTCCGAGAATCTCACACACCTCTTGTGGTTTCCATCATCCACTTTCAGCCATGGGGTGGTTCATCTGGCACCACAGATGCAACAGTATGGACAGATACTGTTACTAACAGACTTCCCTGTATCATGTGAGCTCTTGGAACCGCACATTCTGTGGGTTTGGGCAAAACAATACCACCATATAGAATTCTCTGCCCATAGATCTTACCCATTCGTTGTTCCAAGTGAACAAAAACACAGGGTTACAAAGGGCTCCAGTTCTAGGGAGATACTTGTGAAAATATTAACAACACAGATGTGAGGAATGGGTGTGCATGCTCAGTGGTGCACCAGACACCCAAGGTCCCCATGTAACAGATGGTCCCTGTGGCCTTGAGGCTAGGGTGAAAGTGAACACCACTTGAAATCTATAAAGCCAAGTGATCACATTTGTGTTTTCTATTGGAGACAAAGTTCCAGAGCTGCTTACATTCTTAACGGAAGGAATTGACCATTGAGTTGGGAATCAGTGAACATGGAAATGTTGTTTTTCCTTGTCTAAGTTCACAGTCCCCAAGAACTGAGTCTCTGCTCTAGAGACACAGTGAAATATTGTGAATCAGAAGAACAAATAAATGCCACAGAGATCAGAAATGTGTTTTCAAAACCAAGCATGCTGTCTTTGAAACTCCGCCGTCACCAGCAGCCAGGTAGGCTCTGACTGCTGTCTGCACGGTGGCTCAGTGATTAGGAGAGAAAGCAGCTGATTAGGAGAAGCTGATTAAGGTCTGTGGCAGGTGTGATTAACGCCCACCCGCCCAGCGAACACCATGACCGTGCTTCACTGTCTTCCTGTGATTGAGAGTCAGAGCTGGGAGAGGGAAAGCAAGAATTTCCAGGGACCCTGGTGGTCCAGCAGGTGGCAAGGTTCCTGCCGACGGCAGGCTAAAGTCCTAAGAAGTTAGCTGTAGGTGCATCGCCAGCACCACCACCGTCTTCATCAACGTCATCTTCACCACCATCGATTTCACCATGGCCTTCATCTTATCATCACTTTCTTCATTATTAACGCCTCCATCCCCTTCATCACTACCAGGAGCATCTTGATCAGTACCTTCATCACCAGCACCTCCATCATCTTCATCACCACCATTGTCACCATTGCTGTTGCCTTCACATCGGTACCTTCGCCTTTGCCACTATCATCTTCGTATCACCTTCTCTGCCGACAACTCCATCGTCTTCAACGCTACCCACACTCTGGCCGTCGTCTTCATCAACATCTTCATCAACACCATCATCTTTGTCACCGTCTTCACGTTTCTATCATCCTCACAATCTTCATGTCCTCATCACCATGATGACCCTGGCCTTTATTAAATCATCATAGCTGTCATTGTCATTACTGTTGGCAGGCCAGGCAGGTGGGTTGCATGAGCCCTGGACCTGGCTTCTGTTGAGCAAGCCCCAAACCTGTGAAAGTTTCTGCTATGTAAACAGACATACAGATCTAGAGGAGAGAGGATGCTGACCGAGAAGGGAAATGGGCCTTGAGGGAAAGGAGTTTTGGCGGCATGGCCCCTCTGAAAGAACTGCCAACACTGGGCAGCCTTCTCTTGTGTGGTTTCAGTGTGTGCGGCTGTCCTCACGGAGCCTCGTCTTCTCTCCCACTCTACCCATCCATCCCACCTTCTACCATTGTTGTTTTAATCTCCTTCCTCCACGGACTACAGACATCCCTTGGTTCCAGTAGATCCTGAAACTCAGAACCAAACGGAGCTGGGGGTTGGCATCTAGTGCAGGAAAGAAGTGGAGTTGGGGTTCAGCCACTAAGTGTCCCGTCCATTTTCTGATAGCTTCGGGCTAAAAGTGCCCTGGGGAAAGATGGGCCAAAGACTCCTCTAGTGGCAAGGGTGGGGTCTGCTGCTCATCCCATTCCAGCCTTCCATGGTTACCATTCTGAGCCATCCACCCCTCCCTGGTGTTCAGGAGTCCCAGGACCTATCTCTGTACCCCACAAAGAGCCCCCAATGGCAGGCCCTAACATGCTGTCCTCTGTAGTTTGGCAGCCATGGAACACAGTGGGTCCTTCTGTCTGCGTGCCTAGGATCCTCTCATCCTCCTGGTCCTGACTGGCTTCCATCAGTATGTGGACTCAAGGTTGCTTGGGAGCAACACTAAACCAGTTGCCTGGTAGTGCCTTGAGAGGTGCTCCTCCAGCTGGTCCCAGCAGAGACCAGAACCAGTCCCATGTCTGGGAAGGAGGCTCCAGTCTGGACCCTCGTGGAACCTGTTGTTCCTTTCTGGATATGCTGGGCCTCCCAGTTCTCTACCCTTATCCTGTGTCTACTAGGCAAGTTGGGCTCTAGGACCCACTTTCTGTAGTTCCTTCTTCACACAGCTGTGGAAGCAGGTGTCTTGTGAGTGAATGCGCTTTGTGGGCATTGCAGACCTGAGTGGAGAAAAGCATGCCGGCAGGAGGCTTATCACACCCTCTTTATCCTGCTGCAGCCCTGGCACAAGGGTAGCATAGCAGAGCCTTGGGTTTTAGGGGGTAGCACATAGGCCCTTGACTGGGCATCTCCTTTTCATCTGGCCAGGATGGGCTCTGGGCTCATCCAGCACATGCCCCAGGCCTCCTGAGGCTCTGTAATGACATGGTGGTGACAGCGTTTCCTAGGAAACCTCAGTTAGCTGCCAGACCAACATGCCTGTGCCCCTTGGGGCTGTAGTGGGTGTAGGCAGATGAGATGCTCCAGAGGGAAGGTATGTGTCTGTGTGGGTATGAGATGAGGGGGATGGAGGCATATGAATGTGTGTCCATAAGAGCACTGGTGTGAGTTTGTAGTCCTATGTGTGGAACATTCCCCTATGAGCTGGTCTTTGGTGTGTGTGTGGGGGGGTGGTCTAAGTGTTCTGGGTCTGTGTGCCTGCAAGGCTCTGTCTGGATGTGTATGTGTGCACTGGGGTTTTAGTGTGTCTTTGTGTATTCATGTCAGTGTGTATATTTGTGTGTGTGTGTGTGTGTGTGGTGTTGGTACACTTGTGTGTGTCTGTATACATGGATATATTTGAGCATCTGTATATGTGTGCACATGTGTGGGGCCTCTGTGTGACTCCTGTGTTCTCAGTGTGTCTCTGCAGCTTCCCTGCCTGACCTGCCTAGCACCAAGCTTGCTGTCCAGCCAGCACTGCCCCACCCCCACCCCTGGGCCTTCAGGTAAACTGCCTTTAGCAAACAACAGTGGAAGCCAGCAAGGTCAGCCAGCCCAGACCTGCCTCAGAGCCTTGAGGGTAGTGTGACCTCCAGGGCTGACCAGCTGTCAGCAGAAGCAATGTTGTCTCCAGATCACTCCCTTCCTTGTCCCCTAGGAGGGGACAGGATGGGAGGAGCAGTGTAGGCATGAAGGAGGTACCACTGCCAGGGAGGGCTGCCTGGGGGAGTCCCCTCCCAGGGTGCCTGAGCTGGAGTCAGTGTGGGGCCTGGGGAGGCAGGAGAGAGGGAGTTAGGAGGGAGGGAAGGAAGGAAGAAGGGAGGGAGAGAGGAGGGAGCTTCCAGGGCTGGGGTTGCAGTTTTCAGTCCTCACAGAGGGATGGGGGCTCCTCCTCCTCACTGCATCCTCTGCATAAGAAAATGTGAAGGCCTTGGAAGGACAGAGCCGTGGAGGTGAGCCCAGAGCCAGTCCTCAGCCAGCTCTGGGGATGAGTGGGGAAGGACCAGGGCTCCAGAATAGGTCACCATAGACAGGGCTGCAGTATAGACAATGGCAGAGCCCCAGGAGGCTCCTTGGGAGAAGAGGCTGGAGTGGGCTATGAAAGGGCAAGGGCTAACCTAAGCAGAGCCAGGTGTCTACCACTATTCAGAGACCCAGCACCAAGTGCCCTGTAGACACTCCTGCCCCAGGCTTGCCTAGAGAAGCAGGGCTTCTGCCCCTCTGAGTGGGACACAGGAGTGGGGTGGGCTGGAGGGGTTCAACCTTTGCTAGTTCTGGACCTCAGTCTGCAAAGCCACCAAATGGACGTCTCTCACAAATCCACACTTGGGTCTGAGTTGGACTGCTGTGAGATGCCCAGGATGCCTCCACAGAGAGGTTTACATGCAGTACTTTGTCCAGTCAGCACATATGGCCCTGGGCTCAACAGAGGTTGAAATGCCTTCCCTGCCCCCAGCCAGTGCAGGGCTGGGCCCTAGCCAGGCAGTGACAAGCGGAGAGGACAGTAGTCAGGGACCGGATGGACAGGATTGATCAGGCCCTCATTCCGCCCACTGCCTCTCTCTCCTCCCCCACCACCCTGTTCCTGGATCCCTGTGGAAAGGCCTGATGGGGACTGAGAGGCATATCTGAACATTTGATTCAATATATAGATCTTCCTCTTTGCTAATTGGAATATGTCTACTTTAGGAAAAAAAGCAAAAGCTTACAGAATTTACGTAATTAAGCTGAGCGTGGTGGCACACACCTGTAACCCCAGCACTTGGAAGGTAGAGGCAGGAGGATCACTGTGAGCTTGAGACCAACTAGAGCTATGCAATGTTTCCTCAAGAGCCTGGATGAGAGAGAGAGAGAGAGAGAGAGAGAGAGAGAGAGAGAGACAGAGACAGAGACAGAGAGACAGAGACAGAGACAGAGACTGAGACTGTATAAAAAGAAATTGCACAGTTAACATAAAAAAATTTTCCCTTTAAGTGAATATTGGTCTAGAGGCCTGTATAAAAAGAAATTACACAGTTAACATAAAAAAATTTTCCCTTTAAGTGAATATTGGTCTAGAGGCCAAAAAGAGGTCAATCTGATGCTGATCGGCGTGAACAGCTCTTGTCACTGTGTACTGCAATCTGGCTAGGGGTGGAAGGGCTGTGCTGCCTGTGTGGCCAATGCGCTCCACAAATCCCTCTGCACCTGTCTGCCACCCCTGTGTGCTCCAGGCAGAATTGAAAGGACTGTGTCCGAGAACATCCTTCTGCCTGCAGTCCTCACCAGAAGGACCCCGCAGCTTCTAACCTCCTCCCAGAAAGTCTTGTCTCGGGAAGTACTCTCTTTCTCTTTCTTTTCTCTCTCTCTTTCCTTCTCTCTCTCTTTTTCTTTCTTCCTTTCTAATTTTCTGTATATGCGTATTGCCTGCATGTATGGAAGTACACCTGTGTTGTACAGTGCCTGCGGAGGTCAGAAGAGGGCATTGGATCCCCTGGAACTGGAGTTAAATCAGATGGTTGTTAGTCACCACGTGGGTGCTGGGATTCAAACCTGGGTTGTCTTGTAAGAGCAGCCAGTGCTCTTAACTGCTGAGCCATCTCTCTAGCCCCTCAGGAAGTACTTTCTTATGAATTTACTGAGCAACATTGCTCTCAGTTCTCAAGCCCTGCTGTGTGTCCTGGAGCCTGATCTTTTTTTAAAAAAAATTATTTTGTCTTTAATAATGTGTATGGGGAGCGTGTGTGAGAGTGAGTGCAGGTGCTGAGGGCCCAAAGGTTTCAGATAACCTGGAGCTGGAGTTGCAGGCCGTTGTGAGCTGCCTGATGTAAGTGCTGGAAACCAAGCTCAGGTCCTATGTAAGAGTAATATGTGTTCTATACCACCGAGCCATCTCTCCCAACCCTAAAGCCTGATCTTTGTGCATTGCACATGGGCATCTTAGACACTGGGTTGGCACAAGAACTACTGAATCAGGTGGTGCCTGGTGTGGGGGGGAGATACTTCTGAGATGGGTGCCTGGTGATACCCTCTGGGGTGAAGGACTCTGGAAGTGTTTGGCTCGAGTCCCAGTGTGGGCACTGTGAGCAAACCAGAGGCAGGTCCTGATCATGCCCAGCCAGTGGTGGGTGCGGTGGCTGCATCATTCCACCATTCCCAGGACTTACTGGCGTCTGAGCAGAGCCTTCAAAGCTGTGCCCTTCATTTCTCACTACAGCAGACTTTTGATCTAAAAGCTGATGAATGATGGAATTTTTTTCTCTAGCCTGGGAAGTTAAATTCATGATCAAGCCTCAGCTGATCTGGTTGTCTGGTGAGGGTGTGTGGCTGCCAGAGGGTCCCTGTGTAGGAGGGCAGTTGGGGGAGGCAGTCCCCATACCTCCAGATCTTCAGTAACCTGAGACCTGGTCCTTTCTAAAGGCTCAGCCTCCTAACACCGTCATCTTGGGGGTTAAGTTCTAACATGAATTCGGAGGGCACCAAGCAGTCAGTCAGACTACAGCAGTAGCCTTGATGGTTGACTTCTTGGGTTTCCTCCATGTTCAATGCCATCAAACACCAGTATATAGGACCTGTGGAGGTCCTTTAAGAGGGAAGACCTATCATGGCTTAACAACAGAGCCAGGCAAAGATCCCAACCACATTGAGCCCAGGGAGGGGAAAGGACTGTTAAGAAACCAGCTGCTTCCATGATACAACCTTTTCCCCATTAGGACTTCCTAGGCACTGAGACATCCACTCAGCCAGGTGACACCCTGCAGTCTCTAGGCAGCCCAGACATGAGGCTCTGTGGCACCGGCAGGGAAAGCAAGGGTTCAGGAAACCTCCCATTTAGCCCGGGTGGCCCATTTAGCAAGGGTCCTCTGGGGTTTGGGTCCTAGTGAACAACTCAGGGAAGTACAGCAAATGCCACAATCTTTACTTCCCCTACTCATCTCAAACACAGGCCACGTGTCCAGGGCCCCTGAGAGCGGAGAAGATGGGGAAGGGAGGAGTGTTGCCCTAATCCAATCCCAAAGGAGCATCCAGAGTCAGGGCAGCATTTTGAGGTGGCATCAAGGCCAGCGAATACCCTGCTCACCCACTGAAGCCCTTGCCTGCTTTGCAACCTGTAGTGTGCCACATCTCAGCTATAGCCTGGAACAGAGTAGGTAGGTCGAAGCCAGGCAGACCCACATATAGGGTCAGATGCTGTTCTGCTCCCATCTGAGCCCCACGGGGGCAGTTACGTCTCATTGACCACCTTGCCCAGGCCCCATTTCACAGGGGCCATTCCAGTCCACCTGCAAGCAGGCCAGGGAGGAGGAGTTCAGGATGCACCCCTGACCTCAGTTCACCCCACAGCACACCCAGACTCCTGTGTGGGTTTATCAGGCTCTGATGGGTGATAACCTCTGTTGTGTTCCCAACTGGGGCTCTGTCTGCATTCAAGCAGTCTACTTATTCACTATTGACCTTGCCTGGGGCATACTGTGTGGCCATACAGGAAATGCCAGGCCTCTTGGAGCCTGGGGCCTTTGTCAGTGTATTGGTTACTTTGCTGGTTGCTGTGACAAAATACCTGACAAGAAGCAATTTAAGGGAGAAAGGGTTTATTTCAGTTCCAGTTCAAAGGGATTCAGTCCACCATTGTGGGGAAGTCATGGCAGCAGGAGTTTGAGATGCAGCCACAGTCAGGAAGCAGACAACAATCTGTGCTAGTGCTCAGCTTACTTTCTCCTTTTTATGTAGTCCAGGGCTGCAGCCCACTTAAAAGTGGGCCTTCTCACCTCAATTAATCTAATCTAGATACTCTCTGATGGGCACACCAGAGGCTCACCTCATCTAGTTAATCCCTCATAGATATGTCCAGAGACTTGTCTTCTATGTGATTCTAGAGCCTGTCAAGTTGACAACCATCACAGTGGTTACCACAGCCATGAAGCATAGCATTTTTGCAGGAACACAGGCCCAAGCCTGTCCTCAGTGATGCCAGACCTTCCTACTTTCTTGTGCCGCCCTGTTCCCATTATAAAACTACCAAGTATTCCTGGCACACAGTCATAAGGACAGCACTGGAGAGACTCCCTCTTCTGGACTCAGACACCCACACATGAGGTATACACACGTATGCATACACACATGCACGCGTGCGCACACACACATAAATAAAAGTAAAATCTTTTTAAAAAAAAATAACATTCTAAAAAGAAAAATCAAATTACCTACAACCAACCCTAGAGATTAAATCAGTTTGCACCACTTTGGTACATGTCTTTTCAGGACACACACAGAGCCGCGCGCGCGCGTGTGTGTGTGTGTGTGTGTGTGTGTGTGTGTGTGTGTGTGTGGTGTACATGGAGACAGCTGAAACAAATTTGGACTTAATGTAACATCATTTCCCACTTCAAGCACTGAGGTTTGTTTAAACAAACAGGACTAGAATGGCTGCCTGGCATTCCACCGTGGGGAGTGCGTGTTATTTTCTGTGGTTCCTGAGTCTCCAACTGCCGGTCATCTCTGCTGTTGTACTGAGTCGCCCACTGGTGGGCGTACCCTGCTGGACAGTGGCCCCCAGGAGGGGGTTCTGGGTACTTCCTGGCTCCAGGTTGAGGACATTTCCAAGGCTCTAGTGTAAAGGACCACATGACCTGCTAGGAACTTAGACGCTCTGGAAAGAAATGCTTGCAGGGAATATTTTATCCAAAAAGAGAGAGAAATGGCAGACGTGGTGTTGAAATTAAAACCCTGACATTTTCTTTTCTTTTTCGTAACATTAAGAATGACATATGCTTGGTGAAGAAATCACAGAAAAATGTTAGTTAAGTAAAAAGTATTTTCTCAATCCTCCTACACAGAGAGTGGTTGTCCTTTCCGGCCCATCACCCGCCTCCTTCCTCTCTCTGGAGCAGGGGTGTGCATTGTGGAGGCTTCAAGCTTCTCTTTTCTTTTCTTTTCTTTTTTTTTGTGTGTGTTTTTGAGACAGGGTCTCCCTGTAGCCCCAGCTGGCCTCAAACTCAAAGAGATCCACCTGCCTCTGCCTCCCAAGTGCTAAGTTTAAAGGTATGGGCCACCATGTCCACTTCAAGCTTCCTTCTTTAATGGCCACTGGGCCTTGACATGTGACTTGAGTTCCCAGAGCCTTGCCCCCTCATTGAAGAGGCGTGAAGAGGCTGAAGGAGCCATGTGCAGTGTATCAGCAGCCCTGGGGTTGACATGCATGGGTATCCATTTCTCAACCTGCTCTGTCCTGAAATGCCACATCGGAGGCATCTTCCCAGGGAAACACATGCTGCCCCTGGGTCCTTTTGAGTGATTCTCAGCAGACTTACATTACTGTAAGTAATGGTTGAAAATTTTGGTGGCTTTCAGATTGGGCTATTATAAACAATGCTATTTAGGCCAATCTGTGGTCCTTTCCTTAGACAGTTTCCCATCTGGAAAGTTGCAGGGTCATGAGGATGCAGGGGCCAGTGTTTCCTCTGAGGACCATTTTTAGCACTTTGCCCTCTACAAGCCCTGCTTCTGCCCAGGGCAGAATGTGCATGAGTGTGTATATACTCTATGAATGTGTGTGCATGAGCATACCTTTGAAATCCATCGTACAGGAATTCAGCACTGAGATACAGTTGGGAGAGGCACCCATGAAAGGTAAGGGGGAAGCAGGACTGGGTGGGAGGAGCCCGAGACCACTGCACAGCTGTGCAGCCAACATTAGGAAAGCCTCAGGGCAGTGTGTGTGTAGCTGTGTGGCCAGGTGGGGACCCCCAGTGTGGTCCTCGATCCCAGCCAGGGCCTGTTGGGATAAGCAAAGCCTCAGCTCAGAGGCACTGGATTCTGATGCTCTGCAGGCTGGTATCTGGCAATACTTGAACAGCTGGAAAACAAGTTCTGTTTAAAGAGAGGCTGCATAACTACACAAGACTTGGTTAATCCAGTGCCCTCAGCGTGCAAGTCCCTGTGAGCCAAGCAATGCTCTATTTACAGAACCATTTGACTTTCTCCTGTGAGATCACATTCTAACCCACTGAAAACCAATGCTTATATTTTCTTATTTATTTGTACAATGTCTTTGTATATTTCTCCTACTTTTGGGCAAAACTATTTATTTTAGGAAGCCCAGAAGTTGAGGTGGTTTGTGGTAGCTAGACTAACTCTGGCCTCAGACTCAGCTGTTAGGATAGTTTGGTGACTTTTGAGCTACTTTGACCCCTGGAACCTCAGATTCTTCATTCTGGCTGCTAGCTCGATCAGGCATCAGGTGCCATGAAGAGTATCAGAGATCTCAGGCTCTAGGTAGCAGCAAGGTCTGCAGTCATGATCCTCAGAAGCCTGTTTGAAACCTGTCTGAGGTTTCATGTTGCATCTTAGAATTTCAAGTAAACAATTCAAATCACACAGAGAACTACAACTCAAGACATTTAAAAAATGGGGAAAGGACTCGAATAGTAGACCCTTCTCTAAGAGAATATACCAGGCTGGGGATACAGCTCAGTTAATAGCATGCTTGAAGCTCTAGGTTCCATCCCTGCACTGTCTAACCAGGTGTGGGAGCACATGCCTGTAATCCCAGCGGTCTGGAGCTGGGGGCCAGAGAATGTGGAGTTCAAGGCCATGTTTGGTTACATAGCTAGTTGGAGACTAGGCTAGGATACATGAGACCCTATAAGACGAGAGAGAGAGAGAGAGAGAGAGAGAGAGAGAGAGAGAGAGATTGATTCACAAATGACCAATAAACACAATGAAAGGTGCTCAGCATCACTAAGAAAATGCAAATCAAAACCATAACCAGCTTCCAGTCATAGGATGGAGTGTTTTGATTTGATTTGGTTTGGTTGGTTTGATTTAATGAAACTGAATCTCAACTCTGTAGCCTAGGCTAGCCATGAACTCATAGTAATCCTCCTGCCTCAGTTTCACAAATGCTGGATTTATAGGCATATACTAATATGCCCAAATGAGATGGTGACTATTTTTTTAAAAAAGGGGGGGCTGGAGAGATGGCTCAGTGGTTAAGAGCACTGACTGCTCTTGAGAGGACCGGGGTTCGATTCCCAGCACCCACATGGTGACTATGAACCGTCCTTAACTCCAGTTCCAGGGGAATCCATAGCCCTCTTCTGACCTCCGTGGCATTGCATGACATGGGAGCACTCATGTACATGCAGGCAATACACTCGTACATATAAAATAAAAATAATAAATAAAAAATATTTTTAAAAAAGAAACAGAAACAGAAAATAACAAATCTGTGAGAGAACGTGAAGAGGTTGAAGCCTGTGCTGGGAGTGGTGGCTCACACCATCAGTGGCTGGCTGTATAAATAAAATGTGGTACATCCGTATGATAGAGCATTCAGCATAAAACAGAAGGAATTTCTGGCACATGCGGCTACATGGTGAATCCCTAGACAGTGCTGAAAGTGAAACAAACCAGCCACAGGTAAACTGTGGTGGTTCCACTTATGGTGACTGGAGATAGTCACAGTCACAAAGAGAAAGTGGGGTGCCTAGTGCCGGGCCTGATGAGAAGGGGAGATAGTGGTGAGGGAGTGCAGATTTCAGTTTTGCAAGAGCTCTGGGTATGGATGGGGTAATTGTACAATAGCATAGGCTGGGGTGTGGCTCACTGGTATAGCACTTTCCTAGCATGCTTGAAGCCAGGGTTCAATCCCCAGCACCCCCACATACCCCTTTATTAATGAATATAATTTGTAGAAATATCTTAATAAAGCTTGTCAATTCTATGACAGTAACTTCAAATGTACTTATAAGACTAAGGTAAGCTCTTAGCTCCTCAAGTTTTCTGTACTGCATGGGAACTGCTCTTCTGAGCTGGGACAGATGTTCCATTTGGTCACATTTTATCTGTAATGCAATGGTAAGAAAACCTTTTTATAAAGAAAAGTGAAATGACGTAGCATTATGAAGTTATTTAATACTGAACTGTACACCTAAATTGGTGAAAAGGTAAAATGTGTGGGCATTTTTATCCAAATGAAATGATTTATCTTTAAAATGCACGTGAATCCTACATATCTTGTGTATCCATTGCTCAGAGGCAATCCTGATTTAAATTGTTTACTAGCTCATTTATTTTTTACAGAATCACCTCAGGTTTTCCACCCAGAAGCCCCTGAGCAAAGGCTGAGCTCACCTGTGCTCTAGGCTGGGCCTCGGATCAGGCGAGGCAGTGCCAGGAGAGTAGGGGAGGAGGGGATGGACCCCAACTTTGAACCAGGCTTCTCAGGGACATGGGGATTGGCTGCACAAGGCGTGTGGAGAAGGGGTCCTAAAAGCCCATGATCCTGGGTCTCTCACTATGTTAGTCACACTTACTAGCCCTCTCCCCCACTCAGCAGAGGCTTTTCCTAATATGTTCCAAATGCCAGACATTCTCCTAAGGGGTCACCCCCAAACCAAGATGGCATCTCCTGGCTTGTGTCCCCAAAGCCAATGCAGAAGGGGTAGGGTGAACCTGGGAGGAAATGTTCCCGAGGTCATAGGTGCTGGCACCTACCCTGGTCCCTGTATGCCATGGGAGGGCACTGTAGCTTCCCAGTGGCTCCCAGAGCACCTCTAGTCCAAAGAAACTGGAAAGACTGGGTAGGGAGATGAGTCATGTGGTGGTTTGGGCAGTGGGTGAGGTCAGAATACCTGTTTGTGGAACTCCTTGGCCTGTACTGGCTCTGAGACCAAACCCTTTGGGTATGTGGAGGCCTCTGTTAGGAACTGTCACTTCTCATCCATGCTCATACAGTGGTGGTAACAGGAACACGTGTATTCCTGCTCCTTGGGGACAGTGGCCTGGGAAGTACACACTCCTGCCCTACCCATAGGGACAGTAATACCTGGGAGGGATAGGCAGGAGGGCTTCTGGGAGAAGGCAATGAGGAACACACCCATCTGCTCTGGACACCATGCCGTTTGATCAGCTCAACCCATGCTCCAAGCTCTGAGTGACTTTAGTCTGGGTGACAGAATGACCAGGACTGAGCCAATGGCTTCCTGTAGAGCTCTGTCCTTTTTCACAAAAACCTGCTAGTCCTGCCAAACAGACCAGAGAGCAGACATGCAAAACCAGGCAGAATACAGAGCCTGCCAGAGAGGTGGAGAGCAGAGCTAATGAGGAGAGAGTTGGGAGAGGAGAGAGGGTGAGACTCCAGTGGATTGTAAAGGGTGGACCCAGAGGCGGAGATACAGGGACCTGGGGTCTTGGACATGCTGATTCTATGAAACTAGAAGCCACCCACCCCTTGACAGGCCATGGGCTATCCCTAAGCCCCCTGCTTCCCATCATAAAAAGTGCCAGGCTTTGCCCCTCTGAGTCCAGGTGGAGCTAGGGACTGAGAGCTGCGCTGGCTCTGCAATTGCCCATTGGTCTGTGTGGCATGTCCTTGGAGGAGTGGCTCCTCTGCCCCCACCTTGAATGTTTGCATATGGAGTAGCCTTCTGATAAGTCCAGAAAAAATTTCAGGCTGTCCCTCCCACTTATTTAAACCAGAGAGGCTTCTGGGCTGCTTGGGCTGTTAAATGTATGTGCTCATGGTCTAGAACAGCCTTCCCCCATGGCTGTCCTGAGAGGCTGTGATCTGCAAACCAGCTACAACAGCCAAGACTCCACTGCCTCCCACCTCAGGCGGCCTCGAGTGGGTGCAGCCTTGGTTCCTTCACTGTCCCAGTGCTGTGGCCTTGAGGGGGTGAGGCTGGCAGCCGACAGCACAGGGCGGGCTCTGCTGAATCCAAGAATGTTGCTCCCGCTGGTGGCACAGCACAACACCCACCAATGTCCATGATTTCTCAACTGTCCATCAAATGGGTCGGAGGGGGGAGCACAGGACATTCCTAGGAATTGGGACCTGACCACCACCCTACTCCAGACCAGAGATTGGGGAGACTCTATAAACTTTAGGTGAGGCCCAGCTAGAGGAGATAGGTCACTGGGGCGGGGGGGTGCCTTTGAAAGTTATACCTGGTTCCCAGACCCTTGTTGTTTTCTATCTGCCCTGAGGTGAACAGCTATCTTCTCTACACACTTCCACCTCCATGACAGTCTGCCCAAGTCCATGGAGCTAAGTGACCAGGGACTGAATTCTCAGAAACCATGAGCCAAGATAAATCTTTCCTCCTTTAACCTGTTCCTGTAAGGTACTTTGGTCACAGTGACACAAAAGTAACTAATACAGGCCTGAATGCTCCCTGACCCCCATGGGATCCAGGTTCACTGCCTTCTCTGGAAGCATTCCTGAGCTGCCCCCGCCATGTCTCCTGGGCACTGCCAAGGTGCAGACCCTCACTCTCGAGACCTCCCTCAGTCCTCTGCGGGAGAGAGATCCTCTCTATGCGTCATCCCCTATGTCGACAGCCAAGTGATACCCAGTTCCAGTCACTTCCCGAAGTGAGAGTCTTTACTAGGTGCCTTTGTCAGCCTGGAGACAAACCCCAGCCCTGAAAGATGGCTCAGGCCAGGGGACAGTTAAGCAGCAGGTGGCAGGTTCTTCAGAATGGGCCTGCAGGATGCTGTTTGTAGCTGGTCGGGGTACTGCCCATCTAGTCTGTGGCATGGGTGTTCCTGGGACAGTGCAGAGGGGGAAAGATTTTATCATCCAATTTTAACTTTTCTAAAAAAAGTTGTTAGTCAGCTTTTGTCACTGTGATAAGACACTCAAGATACCCCAAAGGAGAAAAGGGAGACTTTGGCTCATGGTTTCAGAGGTTTCAGTGTGTGGTCAGGTAGCCCCGTGGCTTCACTGGCACAGGACAGTGGGGTATGTGGCAGAGAATACTGCTTACCTTATAGTGTCTCAGAAGAATCGAGGGGAAGGGGCTGGGGTTCGAATAGCCCCTTCAAAGACACACCCCCCAATGTCCTACCTTCCACTAGGCCCCTTCTCCTAAAGAGGCCACCATCTCTCTATAGCACCAAGCTGAGGACAAAGTCTTTAATGGGGCATAGTCAAGACTCAGGCTATAGTAATCCTGAGATTGTATGAACTCAAATAGCACAAAAAGCCAAGGGGAGAGCTGCTGAGCCCCACAGGCACCATCAGTCCAGCAGCCTCCTTGGACCACAGTATGCTTGGCTGGCAGAGCCAGAGTCCGGCATGGGCTCACTCTTCAGTTCTCTTGATGGAGCCTGTGGACACCCACTATAGAAATGAAGCCAAGTTCATCCCTGTCTCTCTCAGTGTGTGTTATTCCTGCCTCTCGCCAGCACATCTGGCTACTCCTGCCTCCTGGCCCTGTGATGCTGCTCTTACCATAGAACCACCACAATAATGAAGCAGGAGACTGTCAAACAGATTAGATAAATAAATCTAGGAGTCACAAATAGCGCATACAAAATAATGTCAAGAAAATGTGACCTGAGACGGAAAACATTCTTTGGAATAATTAAAATGACCATCAAGCTGGGCATGGTGATGTATGCCTATAATCCCAGCACTCAGGAAGCAGAGGCAGGAGGATTATGGTATGAGGACATCCTGGACTACATATCAACAAACAAACAAAACAAAGCTGATTATTAAACATTGTTAAAAGTTTAGGGTTGAGGCTGGAGAGATGGCTCAGCTGCAAAGAGAATTGGCTGCTGTTACAGAGGATCCAGGTTTGGTTCCCAGCACCCACGTGGGAGCTAACAACTGTCCCTAACTTCAGTTCCAGGGAATCTGATGCTGTCTTCTTACCTCTGCAGGCATTGCACAACATGGATGTACTTACACACATGCAAGCAACACACACGCATACAATAAAAATAATATATATGTTTTTAAAGTTTAGAGTCGAAGAAGAATTAAGATGAAGATAAAACCTCAATCCTTGTTCCAGATTTCTTTTTATAAAACCATTTTATTATTATAAAAGTTACCCCAGCTTCGGGGCTGGAGAGATGGCTCAGTGGTTAAGAGCACTGACTGCTCTTGCAGAGGACCCGGGTTCAATTCCCAGCACCCACATGGCAGCTACAAACCATCCTAAACTCCAGTTCCAGGGGAATCCGAAGCCCTCTTCTGACCTCTGTGGCATTGCATGACACGGGTGCACTCACATACATGCAGGCAATATACTCATACACATTAAAAAAAAAAGTTACCCCAGCTTCTTATAAAACAATCCAAAGCACTGGCAGCTAAAACTGTGTCCTAGGCCACCCTTAATTCCCAGTGTGCTCAAAAACAATGTTGGTTTGCTGTTGTCAAGACTTCTCGGGAAAGTTTGTAGGCATAGGTGTGTGCACATTTGCGTGCGTGCGTGCATGCATGCGTGTGTGTGTGCGTACATGTGCGCACATGTATGTGTATGCGGGTACATGTATGTGTATGTGTGTGTACATGCATTTGTGCATGTCTGTACAGGTATATGTATGTGTGTGCATGTGTGCATATGTATATGTGTGTATGTACATCCATGTGTGTGTTTGAGTATGTGTATGCATGTGTATGTGCATCATGTGTGTGTTTGAGTATGCGTGTGGATGTGTGCATGTATGTGTACATGTGTGTATGTACCTGTGCATGTACATTTTAACCAAGAAGCACTGTGCTATAACCACATCTCACCAGCCCCCAGAGGTAAGACCATGAGGCTCTTTCCAGACACGCCCTTTACTACTGGCAGGCGTAGCTGAGCTTGGAGAGGCCTCAGTAAGGCAGAGAGCAGGAAGTGCGAAGTCCTTCAGGGGAAAGGACAGTAGAAAGGGGTGGGTGTGTGCCGGGACAGGGCAGCCTGGGGGAGGAAGGCCCTTGCTTCTTCTTGCGGTAGAGTTGGACATATGATAAGAAGAGAAAGGAACAGAACTATTCTGGACTCCCAGGAGAGTTTTGGAGGATGGTAAAGGCTGCACAGTGGCTTCCACAGTTGCTTTGAATGCCCCTCAGCTGGGTCAGGGGAGCTGTACTACAACCACAGCTGTTTACTGACGAAGTACCTGGCTCCAGAAGGCACGATTCCAGCCACAACTATCCCAAATATCTCCAGACTCCTGCTCATCACACGCCTCATCGAACTCTAGAAACCATTTTCACCCAGGCCAGAGGGGGAGCACTTCTGGCCCAGGAGAAGGTCTGCCATTGGTGCAAACACAATACTGCATTTGTGTGAAGTCTGCCATTGTGCAAACACTCCCTCCGCACCCCTTTTCTGGCTGGATAAGCAGGCTGTTTGGCTCATTTTTCCAGTCAGCTGGAAGGTGCCCTCCGGTGCCCCCTTCTGGTACTGCAACATTAGGCCCCTTGAAAGGCTTCTCAAGTGATCTTATTTTGCCTACTTGGATCTTTGTCTGCAGGACGAGCTGAGCTGGTAATGTGAAGAGGCACCTGCAGGAACGGCAGCAAAGTGAAAGTACCAAAGGCACTGCTGGTGGCAGTGACGTGGCAGAAGTGGCAGGGGACTGAAGAGTTCCACAGAGTAACACAGGGCAGAGAGTAGACGTGGTGGAGATGACAAAGACTGCAGTGAATTAAAGGCCTCAGTCCCTTGCAAGCACCAAACCTTAAGGACCACGGGTCCTAACACCCCAGGGCCAAGAGCTAGACCATGAGTCATTGCAGGAGCTGAGCAACCCAACACCCAAGGCCAGTTCAGGAGCTGCAGCCCAGCGAATGCTGCCTACTGCAGCCCACTGCTGCTGGAAGCCTAGGATGATGACAGCTGCCAAGCGGAGGGCTGCTGGTGGTTAACACCCAGAACAGCAAGCCTCCACAAGGCCCTGGCTTCTAAAGTCTGGAGCAAGAGGCCCCCAGTTCTCAGTGGTGTGTATGCCTCTGGGTCTGTCAGTCTGATCTGTGGACCTAGGACACTCAAGGGTCTAGGACTGCCAACACCACAGAGTGTCTCCTCACCAACCCACAATTTCCACGTGCCACAACAGTTCCCCAGGCAGCCAACTGGCAACACAGACCTCTGCTCTGGTTCCCAATACTGCTGGGTACATGGGGGTGCCCGTGGGGTGCCCGTGTCTGCGTTCTGTCTGTGCGCTGCTTCTTGGACTTCATCCTCTAGTGCTAAATCTTTTTTGCACAAAAATAATTTGCAAATACCAGCAACCAGTTAGCTCTTTAATGGGCTTTAATTTTTAAATGAATATTTATGAGCTGTTGGGAGCCAGGCTGAGTGAGTGGGGGAGTCCTGGAGCCTGGAAGTCCCTGAGCTGAGCTGAGTGGTTAGGCCTGGTTATCCCCCAGGGAACATGGGGGAAAGGCCTAGCCCTGTCACAGCTTCCAGTCCCTAGAACCCAGCCGAGCCTCATCTGTCCAGCTCCCCTCCCTTTCCTGCTCAGGCTCTGTCATCTCAGTTGTGCACTGCTCTCTGGCTGTGTCTAGAATTGTCCTACACTCCAGCTGTCATCAGCATCCTAGTAGGAGCCAGCAAGAGCCCTGATCCTCCTGTTAGTCCATCACTCCCAACTGGTTGTCAGTGCTTCCTGGATGCTGTTTTCTAGCTCAGTGGGCACAGCCACCCCAGACTCTGTCTATATCCCAGAAGCCTGGGTGGCCTCATGGAAGGCTGAGGAAAGGGGGCTGGGCTTGGTGGTTACAGCGGTCTTAGGGTTGTCTGGGGCTGTCTCACACACCTGACTTAGCTTCCCTAGGTTAGGGCTGGACCTTCTGGGTACAAAGGCAGTATGGTGGGGCTCAGGCCCAGAGGGAGGGAGGGGCTGGGGCCTCAACTGTGGGCCATGGGCACCCTTAATCTGCAAAAGAAGTGCGGAGGTTCTAGCAGCTTCCCTGGAGGGGCACAAGGTAGAGGCCACTAACTGGTGAGTTGCTGTGGTCCATGGGAAGTCTAGGCCTTGAAAGAGGCACCCTGGTCCTCCCTGCCTCTGGGCACCAGGCCCTGCCCAGTACCGTCCTCTGCTATGACAGGCTCATGGTAGAAGGGGCACTGGAAAGTACTTTAGGTAAGGCCGAGTCAGCCCAGGAGCCCAGCGGCAGTAGAAGGCAGGCCTAAGGTGAGAAGAAAGTAGGCCTGTCTCTGAAGGTACAGCAGGGTCAAGGTGTGGGTACAGAGGAAGTCTCAGGTATAAATCATTCTGGAAGGAGAGGGTAGCTAGACTGAGGGACTGAGATGGGTTATCACCTCCCTGCTGACTCACTTAGGGAGAGACATAGGAAGTGTGGGCAGGTGGAGGAACAGGCAGAGGAGGAAGAAGAGGAGGGAGAGGAAGAGGAAGGGAGAGGAGGAGGGACATGGGGAGAGGAGGAGGTCAGAGGGGGAGGGGAGAGGAGGAAGAAGAGGAAGAGGAGGATGGTCAGGAGGGAGCAGGGAAGTGGGAGCCTTCAAGGAGCCAAGGGGCAGCTTTGGCCTTGTCCATCTGAGTAAGGCCCCCAGGCTGTTGACCAGCTGGGAAATGGAAGATGATGAGGGTCCCCGGGGAGAAGCCTACCTGAGTTCAGCCCTGCCTGATGGTCCCTCAGGAACACAGCCTGGCCTTGGAAGGGTTCCTCTAGGCTCACCTCCCAAGTGGCCCACCTGAGCTTGGAATCAGGGGCAGTGAGACCCTCTAGTGTTTGCCAGGAGGGGCTGCCAGGCCCTGGGCCTAGCTGCAAGGAGGCTGTCCTTCCAGTATTATGGGGCTGCTTATAGGCCCAGAATCTAGCTCCCACCCAGCCCTGAGTGGTGGTGACCAGAATGGCCCTCAGGCAGCCCAACACGGTCCAGACTCCAAGGCTCAGGGATGACAAGTGGAGCCACCACAGGGACTAGGTGGTGTCACAGTGCAGACTGGCTTGGCCCTGAACTTCTGGGTGCTTTGGGCAGGGACTAGATGGCACATTAGCATGGGCCACTGGGCTCTGCCCCGTTGGTAGCTTTCTCTGCAGTGCAGATGTGAGAGGCAGAGGGTTGAGTGTGAGCAGCCCTAGTGAAAGCTCTGTACCCGCCCTCCCCTCCTTCCCTTCTTCCTCCCCCTCCTCCCTTCTGAATCAATATTTCTATCTCTCCCCCTGGAGGATTCAGGCATTCACAGGTTTGTACATTCCTGTTCTCATACAAACCTCAGACAAAAAGCACATTTCCTGTTCCTCTCCAAGGCCAGCCCCAGGCCACAGAACAGCCTTCTCCCTGGCCTCCCACACATCAGAGACCAGGAACCCTGAGAAGCTGCCTGGTAGGCAGCTGGAAAAGCCGGTTTGGGCCTGTGTGAACAGGTGGCCTTAGTCAGGGTTTCAGGAATGCAGCCTGGGGAGGTTACAGCCCTGCAGTGTCAGGGCCACTCTGGGTTCCTCGAGGGGAGGCTGCTGGCCTGGGTCGAGAGAGGAGACCTGGCACCTTCCCACCCATTTCCAGAGCCCCAGGCAACAGTCAGAGGCCAAGAGCAAGACTCAGACTGTGGAGGAGGGGCAGCCAGAGAAGGCAAATGGTTTGCTCAGGCAGAGGCAGGAAACAAATTGCCTGTCAAAATTCCTAATTAAAATACAACCTAAGCAGCACTGGCTCCCTCTGAGGGACTTAGGAGAAACTAAGGAAGCCTGCCCCCAGTCTAGAGAGGTCTTAAATACAGAAAGGAGAGCAGTATCCACACTGATTAACATTATGTTAGGAAGTGGGGTGTCTAAACAAAAGAAGGACCCCTGTAAGAAGCAGAGTAAGACCCCCTCCCAGACGTGGCCCCAAGTGCCCTCTCTAAGTTCCACTCTATCTGGGAGAGGCTGCCTGTCACTAGGCCTTCCCCAAGTTCTTCTGGTATTCAGGGTATTTTTCTTGGGCTTTTAATAAAATAAAATGTTAAAACAAACAAACAAACAAACAAACAAAAACAGAGAGAGAGAGATGGAAATACAAGAGGAAATGTCCACGAGGGGAAGAAAAGGAGAAGAGGCCAGGGGATGGATGGACTGGGCAGCAGGCCCTGGATGTTCATTTGGTCTTCTGGGAACCAAGCCTCTATTTGCTCCCTCAGAGCAGGAGACACCCAGAAGGCACATGTGGGAAGTCCCACACCCTCATCTGGGCCTCAGCCCAGCATGGCCAGAGGACCCATCTCCACACAGAGCTGCTGAGGCCCCAACTACCGGACACCAGGAAGCAGGGCCTGTGGGCCTTGGAGGACAGTGTAGTCAGGAAGGTCCGAGGGAGGCAGGGACAGCAGGTGAGAACCTGGACTATGGTTCTGGTAGGACAGTAAGTTCAGATATGTACCCTCAGCACAGGTCTGAGCTGGAGAAGTGCCTCAGGCCGTCACTGCCTGCCCTGTGACCTTTGGAACTGGAAGCCATGGACCACAACATGGACCCCTCTTTAAATTCGGCTGCTCTTCAATGTATAAAATATTCATGTTGTCTTTCTGCGTAAGTGCATTATTTATGTTGCCACCCATGAAATATTCACATCTGACTTTGACTTTCAGCCAGCACCTGTGGGAGACAGGCTGTCCTTTTGCAGGCCATAGGAGCATGCAGTGCTGTAGTGGGTGTGCTCAGGGGATCTTGGTGTAGACTCCTGGGGTGAGGGTGAGGCCCATCTGAGATGGGGACCACCCTTCCCCCAAGGGAGCTCCTGAGAAAGTGACTAGGCAGGAGCCTGGCTGCTAGAATCTGATCCACTCACTTGGGTACCCAGCTGTTGAGGTGACATCCAGGACTGTGCTAGAACCTGCATACTGTGTGACAGGGACGCAGTGAGCTGTAGCCATTTTCAGATATCCAGGGCAGCAGCAAGGAGGGGATGACCCTGCAGAATGTTCTGCCCCTAGGCCTACTAGGTTCATGTACTCTGAGTATCCACCTAAACAGCCTGGGCTCTGAGGTTGGGGACAAGGACTCAGTTTACGGAGCCCTTGGAGCTCCATTCCCACAGACACACAGGCTGACTTACCTAACACAGGGCCCTCTGTTGTCCAGTGACCTGGCTCTGTAGTCTCTTGTGTGATCAGCCGAACCTGAGGCAGTGGGCGCCCTCTGCTGGCTTGTTGCAAAAAGACACAGAAGCCACCCACCTAAAAGCTTCCTCCTGCACCCATGTTCACACTGCAGCTGGCTCCCTTATGACATTCAGCACCCACTCTGCACCCAGAACCCACTCTACATGCAGCTTCCTGTAGTAGCCAGGCACACACATACCTTCGGTGTTCCCAGGAATCTGCCCAGGAGAGTCAGACTTCCTGGCGTTGACCTCCGTGAAAGTCTGGATAAGAGCTCTCCTGTTGAGCAGTCTCTGGGAGGCCATGGAACAGGAGGGAGGGGCTGGAGGTTTATTGACTCCAAGTGGGCAGTCTGATGAGAGCAGCTTGTCTCCCATCAGGCCTGGCCTCCAGGGTAGCTCTGGGGCCCTGCTAGGCCACTTTAAGAAAGTAGATTTAAGGCCAGTAGTGGTGGCCCACGCCTTTAATCCCAGCACTCAGAAGGCAAAAGCAGGTAGATAGCTGTGAGATCGAGGCCAGCCTGAGCTGGTCTACATAGTGAGACCCTGTCTCAAACTAGAACAAGAACAAAACAACAAAGAACCCTAGATTTAGACTAGGTAACAACGAACCTGTCCTACCTCACTTTCTTCTCCTGAGCTCCAGGATCTTATTAATCCCACCTCCAGGTACGTGGCATAGTCTATAAACAGCAGAGTTCTAAACAACTCTCAGCTGGGCCCCATCAGGCAGTTCAGCCTGCAGGATTTCCCTGGGCCTAGCTGCAAGGAGCTTGGCCCTCCCTGTGAATTCAGTGGGAAGAGCCCAGACAGTACAGTGGTGCCACCTGCTGACACTTCTTGACATTTCGTAGGTCTTGGCTGGAGAAATGGGAAATGAGGCCCAGGCCTGACAGGTTTTAGTAAAACCTTAGTTACTTCTTCCTTCCTGACACTAACTTGCACAATTGAACAATTCCTAGGTCAAGGAAAGGGAAAGATGTCCCTGTCACACCTCTGGGTGGGGGTCTGGGCAGCCACAGGTGAAACTGGAAAGTTACTAGGTAGAGATCATGGACAAATAGGGCAAGGGACACAGCCTGGGGCCAGAGCCAGGTAGGGGTTGAGGAGGTACATGTGGATCTGCTTTTATTATAGACAGAGATTTTGGAACTGTTGGGACTAAGCTCGAGAGACTTAGCCAAAGCAGAGACCATCAGCAACAGAGATAAAGAAGAGGCACAATGTCACAGGGATGTGGGATAGAGATACAGTGACTGAGGTCACAAGGATGTGGATGTGGGATGTTGGATGCTCAGGTCCTGGGTGATGAAGACAGACTGTCCCTTCGACCCAGAGAGGCTCCAGTGTGGAGCAGGGGTGGTGGCTGGAGAGTGATGGGGTCATGCCTGCAAATGCCTCTCCTTGGCTGTACAGATTTCTGGGAGGGGTAGAAGTCTGGTGAACACAGTCCTGGGAGACATCCTGTGGGACACAGAAGCGGGGGGGAAGATGAGCTATCTCTGAGATATCTCTGAAACAGTAGGGCTTGGCTTTGACCACAGGGCAGCCTGGGCCAATGCAGTCAGGTCCAGGGGGTGGGGGTGGGAGCAATGAGGGACGGGAAAAGGGTATTGTTGAAAAAGCTGAGATGTAGCAAAGCTTTCACTGTGTTCTGGCACAGGGTGTGCTGGTCCTGGGAGAAGAACGAGGTGATATCTTCATTTCCATAGCAACCATGATGCTTGGCAGAGTGACAGCTGGGCTAAGAGGTGGCAGGTGCACATGGATGAGCCACGTGAAGAGCCCAGCCTACTCAGACAAGCTATAGGTGGCTGCTTCCTTGATCCTAACCCTGCACTAAGGTAGCCGTCCAGGACCCAGGTGCTCCAGCCCACCTCCATACAACTCCTGAGGACTTCCTGACCTTTGCTTCAGGGAGCTGTGACCCTCAGAGCTCAGGAGAGAGCTAAAGCTACTGTTTCATGCCTATCCCTTGCCCCATCCCCAGCACTCTGACTCTAGCTGCCAAGCCACTCAGCTTCCCCTGGCCAGTGGGTGGACTGGTCAGTGCCTTCACAGGGCTCTGAAGCCTAAGTGATGCACCTGTGGGTCTGCGTAGGCGACCTGCTAGCTCCTCATTGTCTCTCTTGTTATCAGCTCAAGTAGGTGGGCTAGACTCTCTCTCCACACCCAATGTTAGGAGTCCATAATAGGAAGGTAAGCTTGTCACTATAAGTGAAGGGAAACTGAGGTGCATAACTCACCCATGATGATGGCTGAGCTACAGCAAGTCTCCCTTTGGGGCCATGCTTCCTTGCTGAAGCTGAGCCATACTGTCTTCCAACCAGATACCCCCAACAACCAGACACAGCTGCCTGGGGTAGGCAGAAGGGGAGCCCCACATTCAGGAGACACCTCTCCCTGCCAGAGTCAAGACTCTCTAAGATGAACTTGTCCATGTCCTCATGAAGCACTCCTGTCAGCCAGCACATGCCAGACAGTGACGCTGGTAGGGAGTTGAAGGGGAGTGCTGGCCTCACAGACATGCACAGGCGGGGCCTGCATACTTACAGGCCTCACAGACATGCACAGGGGGGCCTGCATACTTACAGGCCTCACAGACATGCACAGGCGGGGCCTGCATACTTACAGGCTGTCTCAGCTTTGTTTCTGTCACTGTAATAAAATACCCGACAAAAGCAACTGAAGGGAGCGAAGTTTATCTGGGTCACACGTCAAGGCTGCAGTTCATCATTTCAGGGCAGTCACAGCAGCAGGAACTTGAGAGAACTGGTTACATTACATCTGCAGTCAGAAGAGAGCGATGGATGCACTTAGCTGACTCTTCGTTCAGTCCAGGGCCCAGTTCATGAAATAGTGCCACCCACACTCAGGGTGGGTCTTCTCATCTCCATTAACCCAATTAAGAAAAATCCCTCACAGACACCCCCACAAGCCAGCCTGATGGAGACAATCCCTCCCTGAGCCTCCCTTCCCAGTTGATTCTAGATTTTGACAAGTTGACAATTAAAACTAGCATCACACAGGTGAAAGCTGCATGTGATGCCTGGTGACAGCCCAAGATGCTGCCCAGCTCACACTAAAGACCTCATCTGTGATCCTGTTCTGCCTGAAGACTTGCCCTGATAGCCGCAGCTCCAGCCTCCTCTTCTCAGGCAATGGCTTAGCTCCAGTCACTTGCTGATGGACCAGGATAGGAAGGAGTCAGCACTGGGTAGTCTTTGCAGACAAGCAGCGGGTGGCTTCTGAGCACTGCACCTCTCGCCATTTTCCTGTTCTTCTGCCTCTCTGGGCCTCTACAGAGAACAACCCCCGGAAATGGCTATTTATGGGATTTGAGTATGGACACTGGATGCAGAGGCCTCCAGGAGGCCATCAAACCTAATAGGAGCCTAGTGAGGCCTGCCGTGATGACAAGAATCTGCAAGGGCGAGATGTTCAGAGCCAAGTATTCACTACGAATACAATGCTTATAGTTTTAGACACTGTAGAGACCGACATGGGCCTGTGTTGACTCAAGATTTCCCAGGAAAAGCCCCAGGTGTATGCTCCACAGACCGTGTGTGGGTCAGTTTGTGGGGACCCAATGATTGACAGCTCAAAGACAGTCATTAATGGTGGGAAGATAGGGAATGTGGCTCCTACTGGGTCTATGTCCTGGGCTGCCAGTATAATATGAGTACAGGCTGGGGTTGGGTGGGGGTGGGACCAGAAACACATGGTTGACTTATTAAGGATGCCAAGATCCACTTCTTAGGGGAAAGGCCAAAGGGCTCCTGAGCAGCTTCCAGGTAATTCCTCTTAGATACAAAAGTCCCAAAGACAATATGTCTCTCAGCCAGAAATTGGGGGCTGCCCACAAGAGTAAATGGAGAAGGTAGGCCTAAGTGGCATCCTCAGATCAAGCTGGGCACTCCAGTGGGTCACCGAGTTCTGCCCATTGACCCAGGCTTAGCAGCAGCCCCCACCCACAATTCAGCCTAGCCCTGCCTCTGTGGAAAAAAGAGAGGCCAGGAATGGTCCTGGCACTCAGGGCTGCATCCAGGCCCAGCTCTGTCAGCAGAGGGCACCCCACTCTCGTGTGAGTGGCTGCAAGGCTATCTGGAGCCCCAACGAAACTGCCCTGGAGCCAGCAGCCCACAGTGCAGCTCTAAAAAAGTCCCTTTGGCTGAAAGCCCACTGCCTGTGCCCTGTCCCTGAGGGCCTCCAGGCTGCTGGCCCACTGCTTCTGACCAATGAAAAGACAGAACTGGGTGGAACGCTCAGTGTGAGGGGGAACTGTGTGAAAGTGCTCGTGTGTGGGCTCTTGGCAGGTGATCTTGCACACTCAAGTGTGGGAACCACACACAACTTAACCCTGCTGTGGGTGACCAGGGCTTGGAGTGGGTGTCAGCCTGTGGCATTCTGATGTCACACACATTCATGTGCTTTTTACTCTGTGAGACACTAGCCTCTAGGAAGCAGGGTGTATGAGTCTCAAGTGGCTGCTGCAACTGACAATCACAAACTTAAAATATGCAAATGTAGTCTCACAGGGGAGCCAGAAGTCTGAGGCGGTCTCACTGGGCCAAATTCAGGGTATGAGCAGGGATGTGTGACTTCAGACTAGGTAATGATTGATGGCTACTGGCAGCCTGCCTGTGCCTGTTTCTCTGACCTTTCCCTCTTTAAAAACCTTTTTCATTAAATTTATTTATTTATTTGTGTATGCGTGTGTGCACATGTGCAAGTCTGGAGGTCAGAGGACAACTTGCAGAAGTTGATTTTCTCTTTCCATCATGTGGGTTCTGGTAATCAAACTCAGGATGCCAGGCTTGGCAGTAGGTACCTTTATTCTCTGAGCCATCTTGCCTGTCCATGCCCCCTCCCTCTTGCATGGTGCATCTTCAGAGATGAAGATAGATATCCTCAGAGTCTTCCCAGGTGGTGGCAGGGCCCTCTCGGAGGAGTGAGGGCTGCAGAATTTGGGTATGCTTGCACTAAGCCTATAGAGACTTCCCAAGAAGTGTAAGACTGACTTCTGCTGCAGATGCCCTGTATCCCCTGACAGGCTGGGCATTGGGTCCGATGGGCTTGGCCTTCCCCAAGGTCGGTGAGGAGTCCATGGGTGCACCTGACCAGAGTTGGGTCCCCCTTTGAACCTGGGGGTTCCATCCAAGAGTGGCAGGAAAAACAGTGGCTGCCATGCCCTGGCCCCCCAAGCATCTGCCAAATTCTGCCTGTCCCAAGACATCTTGGGGCCCCATGTGTCTCCCCTTTACTCAAAGACAGAGCAGTTGTTCCACTGGACACCAGGGTCCAAGCCCATATCTTAGGCCAGTCTGATACTCAACTTTTCCTCCTTGTCCTCCTTCTCCCTGTCCCACTGTTTAACCTCTCCATCTCTGGCCCTTCCTCTTCTGGTTAGCTCTCCTGTCCCCTTCCTAGTGGCAGCCTTGCCTTCTCCCCGCCCCCACTCCAATGCCCCTGGTGTCCCTAGTCCCTGGATCCCAGAAATTATCTTGCTATTTGTGGGAGTGATGAAAAACACCGAATGGATGGATGGATGGATGGATGAGTGGATGGATGGATATTGGATGAATAGATGAACCAATAGATGTGATAAATGGATGGGTGGGTGGATAGATTGGATTGGATGGGATGGATGAGTAGAGGGATGAGTGGGTGGGTGAGTAGATGGAATACATAGATACATGGATGGATGGGTAGATGGATGGGTAGATAGATGGATGAGATGACTAATGGGATGGATGGATGGGTGGGTAGATGACTGGATGGATGGATGGGTGGGTGGATGCGATGGGTGGATGGGTGGGTGGATGAATCGATGAACTGATGAGAGGATCTCACATCAGACTGGGCACTGAGCTCTATGTGGTAATGCAGCTGGGCAGGGTGGACTTTTTGGCCTAAGCCCTGAAGAGCTCTCTGGGTTTCTCCCCTTTGCTGTAGAAAGGGCCTCTCTGTGTGTTCCTGCCTCTTGTCTCCTGCCCATGTGCAGCTATCTAGCAGGATCCAGTCCACTGCTCTGCACTCGGCTGCCTGGTCCCTGAGTATGCACATACTTTGCCTTCTCCAAGCACAGGTGAAATTGGGTTACTCAGCTCTTTTCTCGAGGGCTGGGGAGACAACCTCCAAAACCAGGACAGATAGCAATGCTTCTCTGGGGAGAGCTCAGAATTAGGTCCTTTAGGTTGTTTCTAAATTAGTCAGAGGATGATTGGGCTCCACAGGCCCCAGGAGCCACATTCTAGTGACTGTCCCTGGCATAGGTAGAAAGCCTGAATCCTCTCAGAAAGCTGTGCTATGGACATATTGTCCCCCAGATAAGAAAATAATAATTGAGGGTTGCGGAACGGAACTGAGCCAATGGGATGTGCTCCAGCCAGGAACAGGGCGACAAAAGAGGGAACAAGCCTTCAAGACAAGAGAGGAGGAAGGGGAAAGGGAGGTGGCTGGGCACTTGTGCAGGTACCTATGCAGTCAGGGATGTGAGCACCTGCTCAGATGAAGAAGCCAGGTACCTGTGCAGGCAGGAAGGTGGGAAACTGTAGTTAGGGAAGCAGGTACCTGTGCAGGTGGGAAGATGATCACCTTGCAGACAGAGAAACTGGGCACCTATGCAGGCAGGGAAGCCAGGTGCCTGTGCAGGCAGAGAAACCGGGCACCTATGCAGATAGGGGACTTGTATACCTAAGCTAGTAGGGAAGCAGGCACCTGGGCAGGTGGGGAAGCACTGGCATCAAGACCCCAGCCCAAGTAGAGGGGGATGTGCTAGCGTAGGGCAAGACCTCTCTCAGGCCTGAGTTATTCTATCCAAAGGAGAGGTAGCTCCCACCCGTATCTCCTGTCTGGTGGAGGACTGAGTCTCCAGGTTACAACACTAAACTAGACATAACCAACTGCCCCTTCCACCATGCTGAGCATTCATAGTGGCCAGTGCTATTCCAAGGGACACCTGCTGACTAAGACTTGAGTATTGGAGGCAGACAGCTGACTTTCTGAGGAGAGGCATTGGGCGCCCTCAGGTGGCCATTAGAACTCGTGGGCAAAATCCAGACCTTCACTTGACTTACTGCCAGGGTGAGCTGAGCAGTAAGCAGCATGTGACTGCACTGTCTGAGGTTCTCTTGGGGACTATGGCTCAGAAAGCACCCTGATGGGAGGTCGCCAACCACATGTAAAAACCTAGCAATTCTTCCACCTCCTAGTGCATTAGACTAGCCCCGGGGGAGCACACTGCCTGGGAGAGGGGTGAGTGGTCCCTTTCCCCTGGTCTCATGCTTCATACCTCTCCTTGCTTTGTCCTCTCCAGGAGAGGGGTCTGGATAAGGGCAGTGGGCCTGGGGGTATCACATGACCTGGATGGGTATGGGGATACTGTTCCCTGGCCACTGATGGGAGGAGAGGCTGCTATGTTTCTCCAGATGGAATGTAGATAGAGGGTGAGATTCACATGTGCAGCTCCTGTTTTCAGAGCCCAGAGCACCATATTAATCTCAGCACTTGTGCAGCAAAAGCAGGCAGATCTCTGTGAAACCGAGGTCAACCTGGTCTATATAGTGAGTTACAGGTCAGCTGTGGCTACAGGGAGACCCTGTCTCAATAAAACAACAAACTGGGGAGGGGGGATAGAGAGATGGTTCAGTGGTTAAGACCACTGGCTGCTCTTGCAGAGGACCCGGGTTTGGTTCCCTGCACCCACATGGAGGCTAACAACCATCTGTAACTCCAGTTCCAGAGGATTCGATGCCCTCTTCTGACCTCCTTGGGCACTGCACAACATGGGTGCACTTACGTGCAGGCAATACACTCATACACATAAAATAAAAATAAAGTATCTTTTAAAAAGTCTAGAACAGGATCAGAACCTCACTTTGCTTCGATAGAAGTGATGAGACTGAAAGTGTCAGGACTGTGGTCAGTTTTTGACCAGGGGAACTGGGCAGTGCTGGACAAAACAGAAAGCTTGGCTAGCATCTCAGTGAGAAATGAGCACCCCGTATTTCTTCATGAAGCCCTACAGGAAGGTGTCCTGTCTGTGAGAGACTGGGAGGTGTCCTGGCCCTGGGAGGGTTTCCTGCCCCTAATTTGCTTTTCTGTTGCTTTGGTAAATACTGTGACCAAAAGCCACTTGCTGAGGTATGCTGGTTAGCTTTTGTCGACTTGACACTAATTAGACACAGGGGAAGCGGGAACCTCAATGAAGGAATTTCCTCCATCAGATTGGCCCATAAGTATGTCTGTGGGACATTTTCTTGATTACTAATTGGCACAGGAGGGCCCAGCCCACTGTGGGTGGTGCCATCCCTGGGCAGGTAGGTAGGCCTGGGCTAAGAAAGGTAGCTGAGCAACCCAGGGGAAGCAAGCCAATAAGCAGCTGTCCTCCAGGTCTGTTTCAGTCCCTGCCTCCAGGTTCTTCCCTGGAGTTCCTGACCTGACTTCCCTCAATGATGGACTCTGACCTGAAAGTGAAGGATGCAATAAACCCTTTCCTCCCCAAGGTGCTTGGTCACAGCAACAAAAAGCAAACTAGAACAGGAGGGAAAGGTTTATTTCATTTTATAAATTACAGTCCATCCTCAAGGGAAGCCAAGGTAGGAACTCAAGGTCGAAGTTTGAAGCAGAAACCACAGAAGAATAGCACGTACTTGCTTTCTCCCAGGCTCATGATCAGCTGCGTTTCTTACACAGCCCAGGTCTGCCTGCCCAGGGATGGCACCACCCACTGTAGACCCACCTTCATCAATTACGAATCAAGAAAATGCCTCTGCAGACATGTCTGCAGATCAGTCTGACAGAGATAGTCCCTCACCTGAGGTTCCCTCGTCGTAGATAGCTCAAGTCGACAACCAAGATAGCCATCACTGAGTATCCTGGCCCTGGGAAGTCATTCTAGTTATATTCTATGCTGTGATAAAAACACTGACAAAACCAACTTGGGGAGGAAAGGGTTTATTTGGTTTACAGCACAGTCCATCACCAAGGGAAGCCAAGGCAGGAACTCAGGGCAGGAACCCAGACCATGGAGGAACGCTGCTTACTGGCTTGCTCCCTGGCCCATAGTCAGCCTGCTTTCTTATACAACACAGGTCCACCTGCCCAGGGGTGGCACCACCTACAGTGGGCCCTCCCACATCACTCAACAATCAAGAAAAATGCCCCACAGACATGGCCACAGGCCAATCCAATGAAGGAAATTCCCCAATTGAGGTTCCCTCTACCCAGGTGTATCAAGTTGACAATGAAAGCTATCCAGCACAAGAGGGTATCTTGACCCCGGGGTGGGGGCTGGGAGGGTGAGGGTGTCCTGGTCCTGGGAGGGTGTCCTGGCTCTAGGAAGGTATCTTAGCTTTTGGCCCTGGGAGGGTGTCCTGAAACCTGGGAGGGTGTCCTGGCCCTCGGAGGGTGTCCTGGTTCTTGGAGGGTGTCCAGGCCTTGGGGTGGGGGTTCCAAGTCCTGGTAGTGCTTTTGGCTGGTGACATCTGGGACCTTGCACTGATAAATGCATTTCCAAGGATGTCCAGGTCACATTCAAGTGGTAAGAAACTTCACCTGTACTGGTCAGTGACCCTTTTCTGGCAATGGTCAGCAAGAGCCACAGGGGTCACCAATCCTGGACCTCCAATAGCCTGACAGCCTTAGGCTAATCCTGCCAGAGACACATCTCCTCTAAGCTCTTTATCACCTCTGCAACCCAGCCAGTACTGGACATGTTAGAGCCAGGTCAGCAGTTCAGTAGACATGTGCCCAAGTCTGTCTTGCTCCCCTTGGCCTCTCCCTTCGTCCATCCCTCTCAGCTGATCACCTTAGAGAGGATCAGACTGTCGCTCCCTCAATATTGTTCTTCAGCCTAGGTAACAAGTTCCTTGTCCTGTTGGTTGTACATCACGAAGAGATTGAGGAGTAGGCACCTAAGTCTCTGTACAAGGGGGCTCCTCTTTAAGGCCAGAGGTGGGGCTGCCAGCATTTCCAGTAGTGGGTAGGCATACTCTGGAGACCCTGGGTATTCAGGCTGGAGCTCCTGGAACCTTCTGGAGCCCTGAGGACACCCTATCCCCACAGCCCACTTCCAGGATTACTAAATGGGCCCTTCTGTGGCCCAGGACTACAGTGTTCCCTGTAGGGCAGTTTGTGTTGGCCCCACACCCTCAGAGGTCTGTGAGTGAGGGGGTAGTCATACCTTTCTTTATTTGTGAGAGCCCAGGAGTGGTCCGGACAGGTCCTAACCCCTCCAGGTCTGAAGAAGGAGGCAGGACCCCTAGGTGACCAGGCCTTGGCTGACCCCTGAAGGAGCTATGACTTTGTGTACTTTAATAGTACCCTGCCCCCATTGGGAAGACTGAGGCTGAGGCTCTCATGGTACCCAGATACAGTGGCTCTGCTGTATTCGACCCGGGCCATCTGGGGCTGTGAAACCCTGAACCCCTGTAGCTCCGGGCTGAGCAGCTGGAGGTGCCTCTAGCCCTAATGTTCCCATTTGGGGTCTTGGATTCCCAGGCTAAACAGGGCATAAACTGAGACAGTGCTTCTTCTTGCTGTTTTCAAATGCCCCAAATGGTGACACCCCAATAACTCCATGCTCCTCCTAGAGTCTGTCAGGGAGCCATACTGGGACTGTCCAGCTTTTCCCATGTGTTTGGAAGGGTGACACCCCTGATATCCCTGTGTCCCTCCCGGAGGCCATCAGGAAACCACACTGGGGCTGCCTGGCCCTGCCCATATGTTTGGAAGGGCTGCTGTAGGCTCAGCCAGTTCTTCATGTTCTCTGGCCGAGGTGAGAGCCAGCATGTTCTTTCAGGCTTGGGAGCTACCCAGGAGGTGAGCTGGCCTCAGTGTGCTGAGCAGAGCCATTCTAGGGTTGGCTCAGGAATGGCCCTTATTCTCCAGCTAGTATCCAGAGAAACTCCATGCCATCTGCCCTACCCAAGAGGCATAATAGACACAGCCAATCAAGTGCAAATAGGGCCAGGGAACAGATAGGTGGGCCCAGTGCAGGCCTGGGGCAACCAATTAGGGGAAATTTGTATTTGTGAGTGAACCCAGACCCCAAGGTAGATGTCAGTGCTGGACAGGATGAAAAGGGAAACTGAGGCCTCATGGTATAGTCAGTCATCTCTGGGAGTGAGTGAGCTGGGTCCTGGTCTCTTGGCCCCTTGCTCTTTACCTTTGATGCTTCAGAAAGCCCACTGCCACATCAGGGGACTTGCCCCCCCCACCACAGAAGGCTGGATGGGATGTATCCGTACTCTGCTCCCTGGGCACAGGCCTCCTGGAGGCAGGAGAGCTGCTGAAGTTACTCTCTCAGAACAGTATGCATTGCTAGCCTTGGTTGTGGGAAAGGAAGTGGCCAGGCCTGGCCTGAATAAGCCCATCTGGTTTTCTTCTCTGGCCAGAAGTCCAAAAGAGCCTGGGCCTGCCCCAACCCAGAAGCTTCCAGGATGCTCTGTAGGCCAAGACAGGCCTGCCAACTGCCCAGAGAGGACTTGAAATCACACTAGCAGTCAGCTGCTTGATGGCTGGGGCTGTGAGCCACACTGACTTCTCAGGGCCACACTGCTTCTCCTGTGAGATAGAACAGGGTCCACGGAGACCTTGAGCAGAGTCCCAGCTTACAGCAGCATGGGGGACACTGGTCCAGGACTCTAGACTGCCGTCTTCCTGGCACCAGCCCTGGGGAGCTCTGTACAGGCCTGGGGCAGAAGAGTTGTATGTAGAGATTGGGAGCCTCAATTTCTAGATCCTTGCCAGGGCCTGCCCCAGTCCAACGTAGCCCATAGCCTCCCAGTAACCTCTCCCTCCCTCCTTCCCTCCCTCCTTCCTTCCCCCATCCCTCCCTGCCTTCTTCCCCCTACCCCTCTGTTTTGAGGTAGGTCCCTTTTGTTATAGAGTTCAGGACCATCAGGAAAGACTACCCAGACTCAAAGGTTCCAAATCAGCCAAATTAAGCTTTTACAATTTTACTTGAATTTTAAAGAAAAATCCTCAGGGCAGGTGAGCTAGTAATCTTGGCAGTTGCCTTGAGGAGGAGAATGGAGGGGACAAGGTGTGGGGGTCGGACATGGGGCTGACTGGCAGCCACACGGCTGGGAGAAGGAAGCTTTAGAGAAAGTAAAGAAATACAAGATTCTAGGGGCTGCCCAAAGCCTTAAAGAAAGCATGTTTAGTAAGAAAGGAGAGCCATGAAGAAAAGGAAAAACTACTCTGCTCTGAAGAAGTGGACAGACTCACAGACTACACGGCTGTAGCTGGTCCAGAAGTTCTGCCCAGTAGGCGGGATTCCAGGCAGGAAAACTCGCCATCTCATTAACGCGCTGGGTGTTCCCATTGCCACCCTATTTACCACCCACCTTCCTAGGGATGGTCCTATGATCAGATGATTGACCAGTTAAAATGGAGGGGCTCGGGGTATTATACCTCTGTGTAGTTCAGACTGGCTTGGAACTTGTGATCATCCTGCCCCTGTCTCTCAAGTGCTAGGATTATAGTCATGAACCACTGCATTTGGCCGCAGAACCTTTCTGTCTGCTCCTGTAGGCTCCCTAGCCCCCATACCTATCAGCCCAAAGTACTTGGTGAGGCTGAGTTGGGCAGAGCCCAGGGGTGCCTGTAGCTGTCAGAAGGGAGTTGGAAAGCCCCTACAGGCACCCAGGCTCCTGTCACAGCAGACACCAAGGGGAATGGCCTACTGGCAGCATGTAGCCATAGCCTGCCCTGACCCTTCACCCCAGGCACTGTCTCCTGGACCTCCATGCCTCAAGCACCCCTCCCATTCTTATCCTTCCACCGTCCCTGGGAGGCTTACTAATGACCTCATGCCTAGGACACCCGGTTGGAAAGCTGATTGCAAATGAAGACCTTTTGCCTCTGAAGTTTCCAGGCACATGTCAAGACTGTCCGAAGCCCCTGCCTAGACACTCAACTCCTCTCAGAGTCAAGAGAATATCACAGCCTCCATCGGCTACACTGTTCTAGCCAGGAACTCTCAACCTCACACTTAGCTTCCTTGTTTGGAGTAGGGAAAGCAAGGCCTGGTTCTGCTGTCTGTGCAGAAGACCCTGATGATCATAAGTCCTGGTTACTGAACGTTGCCATCTGGATGAAGGGGAAGTCAAAGCTCATATGGACTGTGATGTCAAAAGGGGCCTATCTGACTTGGGGCCTGCCTCCCTGCCATCCATGACCCCAGAGAGCTGCACCAGGCAGAGTCACAAATAAAGGCTGTTCCCGCTGAAGCCTCTCAGTGTGGAGGCATGAGGCTCGGTGCCTCAGGGGGATCCTCTACTGCGACGGTTCTAGAGCCTGTATGAGGTCAGGAGTGTGATCCTCATTTCACACATGGGGAAGCTGAGACTTGTGGACCATGCAGGATGTGTGTCAGGGCTGCATCCATGCAAGGGGTCAGGTCTGGCTGTACAGGCATCTTGAAAGGGGAGAGAAACTCAAGACTCAGGGCCACAGGAAGAAAGGGTAAATCAGATAGCAGGGTCCTAAGGAGGACCACAGGGAGTAAGATGAGGTACATTACAGTGAAAGGCTAGATTTAAGCCTACATCACTCTTACCCACTTCAGGCTGCCTGAAGCCCCAGCCCAGGCCACCTGGCCAGATTAGAAAGATACTCATGCTGGCCCCAACTCAGAGCTGCCCAGTTTTCTGCTCTAGGTGCCTAGTCTGGCCTCAAAGTCCCTTTTGACTCTACACAAGGATCTAACCAAGACCTCTAGGGCTCCTAATTGAAAGATTAGAGCCCCCCACCCGGCCACATGTATAATTTGAAATAAAAAGAGTGCTTAGACATAAATTATGTGAAGAGAGGTCAAAGGTCTGCTCTTTCCCACAGTGTGACTTGGGTGCCCTTTCTGAAGTAACAGATACGGAATCTATACTAAAACAGTCCCTACTGGCCTTACCCTGTGGGATGACTGGCCCAGCATCAGGAAATTTGTAAGGGTTCCTCCAGCTGACTCTGAGTTGCCTGAGGCCATTGTGCCCATCACCAGGGGTAGAAGTCTGGGCCCTGACTTCAGTTCCTATCAGGGATGCCATCCAGGGGAGCCGTCCTGGGATTGGAACCAGCCTGTCTTGTTATATCTCTCTATTCTGCATCCTTCCAGAGCGGGGGCTGTCCCTGGGAAGCAAAGGTAGCCCTAGAAGGACTCACTCTGCAGCACCTAAGACTAGGGTAGGAGAGGCCTATCTCAAATGAACAACTTGGCTGGTCATCACCCTCTGCCAACTGGTGGTCCATGTGGAGGAAGTGCCACCAGACAGAAGACTCCTTTCCAAACTGGAAGGGAATGGGTGGGCGCATAGCAGGCAGAGGGCTCATTAGACTCCTCAGTGGAACCTATGGCCTTTGGATTAAGACCATGCATCCCATCCCCACATTGGCCAGCTCTGAAAAGTCTCCACTGTTTGCCCCAGGTAGCTGGACAAGCTCCCTGGTCCTCTAAGCATACCCAGACAGGCAAGGGCAGGATTTTCTGTGGTTCTTGACCTCATTAGATCAGTTCCTCCAGTGTACTTAGGGGCATTAAGTCCAGAGAGGATGGCCCTACGAGACCCAGTTGCTCTAGGACATTGGCATGTTGGACAGAAAGATTTTGCCCATCCAACTACCTACCTTCAGGTACCTGAGCCTACTCCCAGTCTGTCAAGGGCATGTATTGACCCCTAAGGTTGGGGCTTCCTTCGGGTGACAACCTGATATGGGTGGATGGTATCCCCAGCCCTCAGTCATCTGCCTCAGGAGTAGGGTTGAGCAGAGGGATGAGGCTCCAGGCCCCCTGCCTCTACGGCTTGGGCCTTTGAGGTAAGGAAGAATTGACCCTGGTAGTGGCTCAGTGCTGGGATGGCTGTTCATTCCACATGAAGTATCTTCTCAAAGCTGATCTCTTCCTGGCCCATGTCTGCCATCCTAGGGCCAGTGTTTGTAGAAACTATTGAAAGTGGGAAAGACCCTGGGGGCTGGCCCCTCCCACAGCCCAGCCCTCCCTGCAGGCCACCATGCCCCAGATATGCTTCTGGAAATATACTCACAATTAAATCGAAAGGCCCAGAGAGCACCCACAGAGGAGAGTGATGCAATTACACATCTCATTACTGTGTTTCCAGTGGTTCAGGAAGACACCAAGGCCAGACGACAGCAGTCCAGCCTGCCTGTGACTTCCATGCCAAGTGGCCTCCTGATTGAAAGCAGGAAGAAGACAGGATGAACCCACTAGCCCTCCCCGAGGATTACCTGCAGCAGTCCCCATAGCAAGTCTCCAAATACAGGAATACCCATCTGGGCTGGCCATAAATTAATGTACAGGATGGAGGGGCTCTGGGGACAAAGCCTGTTCTCGTTTCCAGGTTTCAAGGTGAGAAGAGCCTATTTGGCAAAAAGCTGCCTCTCTAGGGTAGATCCAGGCAGGAGGAGCAATTCTCAACTTCCAAGGAAGGATGGGCGACAGCTTCTGGAGGTACCTGGCTTCCATGGGGTGAGATGCAGAGCCCAAGAAGAGGGGTTGAGGCACAAGAAAGGTGCCACCCTGAGGATACAGAGCCTGGTATGGATGATACAGAAGCTGGCCAGCCTAGCAAAGGTGTTAGTGATCAGCTGGCATCCTTTAGCTCTACCTGGGTGGGAAGTGGGGGTGGGCGAGGAGAATCTCTTTCACTGCTGGCAGCTCTGGCCCTTTGTGTACCTAATTCTAGAGGTGGATGGGCAGACTCAGAGTCTTAAGCTCTAAGCCCTGAGAACTAGGGGTCAATTACTCCAGGCTTTAGAAGCCAGACTCATGGCTCAAGGCACTCAGGCTTGTTCTGGGCTTTAACTACCAGTGGCCCCAGTGTTTGGTGGCTACTATCATTCATGGTTCTGAGCAGCAGTGAGCAGCAGTAGCAGACAACAGCAAGCAGAGCAGGTAGTGCCTTCCAATATGACAGCTCTTATCCAGACCTTGGGTGCTGGGATCCTGTCCTACAGTGGCAAGTGTTAGAGCTTTTGGGCTTAGAGTGTAGAGCAAAGCAGCTATGATGGGCCACATGAAACCCTCAGGGGAGCGGGCCTATTGATACTTCTTCATGAAAGGAGTGGGGAGAGTCAAGAGACTTCCAAGATTCACAATAGTCACAAGTTCATGAGACTCACATGGCCTTAGTTATGAAGCCTCCCACCCCTGAGATTCCAACTGCTACTATATAAAGCCACTTATACTATATGTACTATACTTATATACTTATACTACTATATAGGGCCACTTCTAGGAGGGAGAACAACTAACTAGGTGCCCATTAGTGGTGTAGCTGCTTGTGAATTGCCCATGCTCCAGTAAGTTAACCTAATAGACTCGTTGCTTCACTAAGTAAGATGTGGTCAGAATCCTTTCTTTGGTCTGTTGGTGCCCCAGGAAAAGTGACGTAACAGACCCTGGGCCCACTGACAGCTCCCTGGAACTCATCCTGTGACCAGTGCCTGCAGTTCCCAGTCTTCAGTTCTTCAGAGCCTGTTGTCTCTGTCACTTCTGCCCTTATGGCTCTCTGGAATTCTGTAGCTGCCCTCCTGTCACTGCTGCTGTTGCCACCCCGGAGCTGTGGCTGCAGCCACCTCTGCTGCTGCCTTCCTCTCTCTGTTACTGTAAGCTTAGCATACTTGGCTAATGATAAAGATAAAAGTAGGCAAGAAAAGACCTCTTGAGAAAAGCATTTTAGGGGGGCCTCATTTTACAGCACCAGGGAGCAGCCCAAAAGGGTGTCCCCCAAACACTTGTTTATGTAGCCAGAAAGGGGGTGTGGCAAGGGGGTCTGTGCCCTTTGTGGCAAATACAAGCAAAGGACTATTGTATGAATTGTGGCACAGCACCCATGCAAATGACAAACTGCACTTAAACCAATCACAGCAGGCCCCTCATGCAAATGAAGGAACTGCATTTATACCAGTTGTGGTACAGCCCCTTATTTAAATAAGAAACCATGCCTGCACCAATCATATCAGCCCCTTATACAAATGAAGGACAGTGCTTGCCTGAGTCATCAGCCTCTACTGGGTCACCAGAAGAAGTGTTATCCCTCTCCTGGTCTGGGTGGAAAAGGCTTCAGGTCATCTCAAGTTCCCTGAGGCTTGTGATGGCAAAAAGTTCAGTAAAACCTGTGGAAGCAGCTGTGGCTGAAGCAGGGCCTTCAGGAGCTGCCATGGTGCTTTGGCAGCAAGCAGCTGCAATTACTGGGTAGCTTCCTGTGGGCATCCATGGAATATTCAAAACAGCGGGTGCTGGCATAGGGGCAGTACAGCTGGCCACTTGGCTGGTAGTCCTTTGCTCAAGACAGCCAGAGTACCAAGAAAGGATCTAAGGGCGGATAGTCAGGAAATCAAATCATCCCAGCCCCTAACAGCTTATTTGATGGAAAAATAAATGTTAACAGGGATGCTTAAAATACAGGCCTGCTGTTAACATTAACAGTGACTTACCAGTATGTAACACTGCCTTAACAATGCTTAAGTCCTGCCCAGTGCCCCCAGGGAGAAGTGGCTCCTTCTATTTTGCCACAAGGGGACTGCTGGTCACATCGGTCCCCTGTGTGCCCACATCAGATGGCTCACAATCACTTATAACTCCAGCTCCAGAGGATCTGACACCCTCTTCTGACCTCCACAGGCACCTGCACACATGTGGTACATATACAGACAAGTTGGCACACACACATACACAAAAACAAAAGTAAAGTAAAAAAACTTTAAGGAAAATAAAAGGAGGGAGGGAAGGAGGGGGAGGAAGTAGGTGACGGGAAGGGAGATCTGGAGAGCAGAGTGACCCTGCTGATCTCGCACCAGCCCCTTCTCTGAGGTTTCCTCCTGCCTCCCAGAGATAGTGGTAGTGCAGTTGGGTGGGGGGAGGTGGGGGAGGTGGCTATCTCCAAGCTGTCCCAGAGAGTTCTTCAGAGCTGATGCTGCATTCTGGGCCACTGATATTCTGTTTATGGCCCTTCAGCCGGGAGTTGTCAGCCTCTGTTCCCCACCTGAGGTTGATCAGCTCTCATGCCTGCCTGAGATCAGCAAGTCCAAGGGTCCATAGGGTCTCCTTAGCCTGCCTTCATCAGGCTGACCTCTGGCCTCTTCCTTTGCTAGACATTGTTCTGATTAAAGCACAGTGTATTTTTAAAGTCTTCCCATAAAATGTTTTCTGACTTACTTGATGATAAACTGATTTTTCGATGTCATAGAAAATTTGTAAAATATTGTGAAGAAAACCAAAAAACTACTAAAAAATTCAGAGCTGTCAGGAACTATAGTAACATAATAGCTATGACCTCCTGGCCTGCCCTTGACCTGGTAGCCTTCTCTGTACATATTTGTGTTCAGGCCTCTTGCAGGCCAGGTCGTGCCTGCCTGGTGCTATGGTAGTGATAGGAACAGAGTCTCTAGAACTATCCTCCTACCCCCCTCAGGGAAACAGACAAAACTAACAGACAGGATCAACCATCAGCACGGCTTCCCAGTGAGATGGTACAAGCTTTCAGGGAAAGCCAGGCTAGTGTCCAGTCAAGCAGGCTCCAGTCTGGGCACAGAGAGGAATACTTAAATAGAGTGTGATTGTGCAAAGAGGGGCAGTGGGTGACCTGGAGAAGACAGAGCTAGTGCCACAGTCCCAAGATAGAAAGAGTTGGTGATTTCAGGGCAGAAAACTGTGAGCTGAGACCACAGCAGCGGGGAGGGGATCCTTGCAGGGCTGAGAGGCTAAGCTAGGGAGGGGCAGGAGGCTGCAGGGTGCCTTGGTCTTACCAAGCTTGGGACAGTCTGGCTGCAGACCTACTTCTATGTTCTGACTTCCAGTGGGTCCCTGTGCTCTGGAGTGAATTTGTCACCAAGGGAAACTGCCTGTTTATTTAGGAAAGTATGTTAACGAGCCTTTTGAAAAATCCAGGCCCTGTCTACAACAGGGAGGGTGCAAGAGGCCTTAGTACAGGGAGCATCCAGTAAACTGCTCCGAAGGCATGGAGGGCTTGGGGGTGAAACTGAAGCAAGGACAGAACTGTGTTCAGCTGTATCTGATTCACCTCAGCAGCTCATTTTAGACATTTTATTTATTTCTGTTGTCTTTTCCTGATCTTTCTCCATTCCCTTGGGATGTTTGTCTTTTACAACAGTTGCAAATGTTCTTTCCTCTTGACTGGTGATTTACTGAAGGAATTCATCTGTCTCTATGTGGAAACTACAGCCACATAAATGTATCCTTTTGTTTTGTTTTTGATGATTTTTCTTTAGGCCCAGGCTTAGACGTTTGTGTCAGGCTGGGCATAGTGGGAGGATGAAGCAAGAGGATTGTGAGTTCAAGGCCAGCCTGGGCTACATAATGAGACCCTGTCTCAAAAAGTAAGGGGTAGGCTGGGCATGGCAGTGCACTTAGGAGGCAGAGGCAGGCAGATCTCTGTGAGTTCAAGGCCAGCCTGGTCTACACAGCAAGTTCCAGGCCAGCTGGAGCTACAGGGAGCTCCTGTCTCAAGCAAACAACAAACTAAAAACAAACAAAGGCTGCAGATAGAGGTCAGTGGTACTTGCAGTGCTTACATATGTGAGCACTTTTCCCTAGAAGCATCATTTTCTTTCTTACTGATTCTTTCATCTATCTGGAATTGAGTTATGTATACTTGGGGAAGGTTGGCTATAACTTCATTTTTCTCTAAGTAATTAAATAATTATCCCAGAAATACCCCTGCACATTCATTCGACAGCAGAGTTCTGCTGGAAGGTGCTTTGCATGGGCTAGACTTAAAGAGCCAAGAGGACAGAACTAATCCCCAGGCCAGGGGACTCAAGGGTGTGAAACTGGACCCCTCCTAGCCTGAGGGAGCCAGGAGAGGTCTGAGGACATAGGAACTTCTCAGTGTGGTCTGCTCCCAAAGACTCATGTGGATTGCAGTTTGGGCTGAAAATCCAGCATGCCCAGAGTGGCCTGGAGGGGACACAGGTGTCAAGAAAGAAAAGCCCTGCCCTCTCTCCTCTGTCTCCATAAATTGAGCCAAAATTCTCTTTTTAAAATATTTTATTATCTTTATTTTATGTGTATGCATGTATTGCCTGCATGTAGGTAAGTGCACCTGTGTCGTACAATGCAGAGGACAGAAGAGGCCATCAGATCCCCCGGAACTGGAGTTACGGACTGTTGTTAGCTGCCATGTGGGTGCTGGGATTTGAACCCGGGTCTTCTGTAAGAACAACCAGTGTTCTTAACCGCTGAGCCATCTCTCCAGCCCTCTTTTTATTTTTTTTTTAATGCGTATGACTATTGCCTGCATGTATGCAGTGCACTTGTGCAATGCCCGCAAAAATCAGAAGAGAGCATCAGATCCCCTAGAACTGGAAATATGGACGATTGTCAGCCACCATGTGTGTGCTGGGAATTGAACCCTGGTTCTCTGCAAGAGCAGTCAGTGCTCTTAACTGCTGAGCTATCTCTTCAGGCCCGAAGCCAGAACTCTTTCTCCAGCTGAACTCAGTAAGCCATGAGGTACAGACCCAGAAGTACTGTGAGGCAGAGATGAGGGGAGAACAAGCTTGCTGTAGGGGAGCCAGAGGATGAGTGAGTGACCAGACCAGGAAAAGAAGCAACAGAGGTTCCACTCCAAAGCAAGGCACAGTGGACACTGCAGACCTCTGCTTTCAGAAATCACCTGAGGAAGTGCAAAAATACTGTCTCCCAAGGCAGCTGAGAGTTGTGCAGGCAATGAAGGCTGTAGATAGGAAGATTCTTTCAAGAGGAGCTGCCAGTTTCCACTGCCACCCACTCACCCACACCTCATACCCCTGCTCTGGCTGAGCACCAGTTTAGCCCAGCAAGGGGCCTCTTCTGAAAAGAGAAACCAGCAAATCTAGTGCTGGCACAGGGTGAATAGCCTGGGAGCCCAGTGCTCTAGCGTAGCCCTGGCTTTCCTAGGGATGTTTGCAGGTCTGGCTGCTAAGGAGGCTAGGAGCTAGGTAAGGTGTCTTAGGGCAGGGTGGCATCTCCAGGCACCCTGTACCTCAGGGAGGGTACATTATAGCTCCATCTCTGTGAAGAGCTTCACAGATCATAGAGAGGAGAGCTGGAGGGTACTATGAGAATCTGCAAGGCAGAGATGGAGCTCACACAGTTCTTACAGCCAAGGAGTCAGGGACTGGCCACACTCACAAGGCCAGGCCTGGAGCAGACAGATAGGGAGCAAACACTGCCATCTGTGTCCACCTGGCTCTGCCCTTGACTGTGTTAGCACATTGGGTCTTTACCACCTTCCCAGGAGAATGAGGGACCCTCACTGGTGAAAGGTAATGCCACTCGGTTGTCATTACCTCCTCTCTACACAATGTGAAGTGTAATAAACGATCATTAGACATGGGAGATGCAATTGTGAATTAATAATTCAGATTATAATTAATTATTAAGAGAAAAGATAGACAGTAGAGGTAGACCCAACATGAATCCAGATGTCAGAGTCAGCAGGTGAGGACTCTAACACAGCCATCATGAATTTTTCATTGAAACTGTGGAAAAGAACCAAGTTAAATAGAAAGGTGGAAGATTTTAGTGGAGAATTGAAATCTTTAAAATTCTAAAATTTAAATTATTAACAAGTCAAATGGGGGGCTGGCTCAGCAAGTAAAGGTGCCACACACCCAATGGCCTTCAGATAACTGAACTCTAATGATCTGAGTTCAATTCCCAGAACTCATGTAAAGGAGGAAGGAGAGAACAAACTCCACAAAGTTGTCCTCTGACCTCCATTCATGTATCATGGTATATGTATGCACACACACCAGATACACACACTCATCATCATCATCATCATCACCATCATGATTTAAAAGAAGACAAATGGACATTCTATAACTATTCTGTTTGATACAACAGAAGGCAAGAATGGTGGATTGGAAAGTTAGTTAGAAAGCAATCACGGCTGGGGAGGCAGCTCAGCAGGGAAAAGCACTCAGTGCCTGACAGCCCAAGCTTGATTCCTAGAACCCACACAATGGAAGAAAAGAACCAGTTCCCAAAAGCTGCTCCCTGATCCATATACACACCCCCTGCTTGCTCTCTCTCTCTCTCTCTCTCTCTCTCTCTCTCTCTCTCTCTTAATAAAATAACTTTTAAATCATGAAGTAAACTGGTAATTGACTATTATTAGGGAATGTCTTCAGCTTTACTTATTGATAACCAATATTGATAATATTGATGATTATATGTCTCGTTTAGCCTGTTGATATAATAAAGTTGCTGGAGTTTGCGTTAGCTCATTGTTTTCTTTAAGAGATAAGCCCATCTCCCGATATATTGTTTATTTAAGATGGGATAGAATTTAATTTCTAAGAACTTGGAATTCTTAGCAAACACCTGCTTTCATAATTGAGACCGTACTGTTATTTGTAACGCAATTTTTGTTAGTGTTTAGTCTCATGGCTATACTAGACTCATAAAATTCTTTGGGAAGTTTTCCATCAGTTATCAACTTCTTTGCCATTTAAAACTCCTTCAAAGTTTGAAATGTCCAGTCCATAAAACTAGTCAGGTATGGCGGCTCATGCCTTTAATCCTAATACTCAGGAGGCAGAGACAGGCAGATCTCTGAGTTAAAGCCAACCTGGCCTACATAGTGAGTTCTAGGCCAACCTGGGATTTATGTAGTGACACCCTATCTCAAAAATAAAACAAAACAAAATTGTACTGATTTGGTATTTGGTACAATGTATGGAAACAGTTATTTGGCACACCTTTCAGAGCCCCCCCACCTTTTTTTTTTGGTCTTTTTGAGACAGGGTCTCCCTGTGGCCCCAGCTGTCCTGGAACTCATTATGTAGACCAGGCTGGCCTTGAACTCACAGATAGCCGCCTGCCTCTGCCTCCCGAGTGCTGGGATTAAAGGCGTGCGCCACCATGCCCGGCTCAGATCCCTTTTGAGACAGCTTTAAGAAAGCACTCTTTCTTAGAAAGTTGACTCCTCCCCTTTTTGAGACTAGTCCTTTCTATGTAGTTCAGGTAGGACTCAAACTCTCAATCCTTCTGTCTCAGCCTCCTGAATGCTGGGATTACAAGTGTGTATCACCATCCATGGCTTGCTCCTTCCTTTGAGATATGCAAATTTTATAGGGTTGTGCATGATTTTACTTATAATTGTACAGAATATGTTATTTAAAAAACTATTTCTTTAAATTGAATTCTTTTTGGTAACCATTTTTTGTTTTTTTTGTTTTTTTTTTTTTTTTGTGACAGGGTCTTCCTGTATCCCTAGCTGGCCTGGAACTCGCTATGCAGACCAGGCTGTCCTCTGTCTCACAGAGATCCATCTGCCTCTGCCTCCTGAGGTGTGCGCCACCACGCAATCTCGTCCTCTAGACTACTTGAGTCTCCATAATCCTTCCCATCAACATTTTCACTCCTATCTGGCTTGTAGACAGCGAGCGTCTCTTGTTTTAAAGATCTTTTGTCATAAAGAGCTCTTATTTATCCTCTTGTGTCCTTAGTCCGTTTATTCTTGATGTTTAATGTAAGTACAAAACAGGCATTTAAAAATTGTGTCCCTGCTAGAAGATAACATTTTTCTTTAATAGTTTTATTGAGTTTTTGTGTCTTTCATACAATAGCTCTTAATCAAATTTAGACCCCCTCCCCCATCTCTGTGGCCCATGGCCGCCCCCCACCACACCTCATGCATCCTGTCATATATGTTAAGTCCTGCCCAGTCAAGTATTTGTATCCAGATGTCTTTTGGTGAAAGTTCATCCACTGGAGTCTAGTCAGCTTATCTAGAGTTCTTAAAGAATATCTCTAAATATGTTTTTCACTCTCATTTTTATTATGTTTGTTATGTTTTGTTATCCATCTTGTATGATGGAGAGAATCTTTTCACAGCTCCCAAGGTTTATTATGGGTGCACACATGTGCTGTGCACACATGTATACACATGCACATTTGTGAATGAGTGTGTAAATGTATGTGTTCAGGATGGGAATGAGAATACATTATGTACAGGTATGTGTTGGTATAGGTGAATGTATGTCACACGCATGTGCGTGTTGCTATATGAAAAGATATTGTGTGCATGCTCATGTGTTTCCTGATTGTTTATCTTAGAAGCAGGAGACCTGACCCACCCCACGAGAGTAAGCACCTGTGAGTCATGTTTCTTGATTTTTTACATGCTTGGCTTTCAAACTTCAGCTGAAGATGGCTGATGTGCCCAGCCCCTGGCTATCCCAACATCTGTCAGCCCTTCTCAGGTAGATGCTGCTGGCCTTTGTCCCTCCTGATAACTGGAAAAAAGGAGACCAGGGAGCAGTTGAGAACCAGGCTCTGGGAGGAGCCCTCATGCTTGCTGACATGTGGCATCTACCAGACCACACCCCTGGGTTCAAACATCCCCTTTTCCCTGGCATACTAGTTGGACCATATCCTAGGAATCTAGGTCCCAGAATAGGCACAGACCAGGTAGAGCTCCTGGGGCTCCTCCTGGGGATCCTGAGTGCAGGCTGGGACACGGCTGTCCCCTGCCTGCTGTCTGTACAGTCTGTCCCTTCTAGAACGCAGTGTGCTCTTTAGATTTCGGTGAGCTCCTGCTGGTGATCAATAAACCATTTACCATTGCAGACAGAGGCGCTGCGTGTCTGACAGCCCATGGCATTTTGCTGGAGAAGAATTAATCAGCAGCAACCTTTGTGGCTGTCAGGCGCCTGGCTCACAATATGTTCCCAAAGTCAGGGCTTAGCCCAACACTAGTCAGAGCAGCTACTCAGGGCCTTAGCTGGGAAGGCTGGGGCTGCCATCACTCCCTCCTGTCACCCAAGGAGGACCTCCGCCCCATTGAACATGCACAGAATAGGAAGATAGTCACAGGAAGGACAGACTTAGGATTTATCGGTCAAGAGGGGATTGCAGCAGCCTGGTAAGGAGCTGGCGATGCTCAGAGCCCCTCACCGCCATGCATCACCCCTTGATCCTTTTCAGTTGTGCTACTGGGTGAGGCACTGAGGAATGAGGATGTGGGGACACTAGGAGATGGGATTGGACCCTCCTCAATGTCCCTCAGGCTGGTGGCTGACCCTCATCAAGGCTTCTGTTCTTGTCTTCTTGACCCCCTGACCCCTGTTCAAGGTCTCTTCATGTCTCATCTCTAATGGGGGGGTCCATCTGCAGTCTCCCTTAAAATCCTCCTCCAGAGGACACAGCTCCAAGGCCATCCCTAGCCTTTGGGAAAATCAGCCCCAACATCAGGCTACCCTAGGCTTCTCCTCCTATCAACTCTCATCTCTGACCTTCAACCTACCTGGAGCCCATTCCTCTTCATTCCGGGGTCTCACACCTCACTTCCTCGAGAAAGCCCTCCCTTAGTTGGTCTGGCCCTGTGCTGGATAGCTTTAGTGTCAACTTGACACACCTGGGTTGAGCTGCTGGATAGCTTGTCAATTTGACACACTGGGTTGAGGGAGCCTCAATTGGGGAATTTCCTCTATTGGACTGGCCTGTGGCCATGTCTGAAGGGCATCTTCTTGATGAGTGATGTGGGAGGGCCCAGCCCACTGTGCGTGGTGCCACCCCTGGGCAGGTGGGCCTGTGTTGTATAAGAAGGCAGGCTGAGCAGGGGCCAGGGGAGCAAGCCAGTAAGCAGCGTTCCTCCATGGCCTGTGCTCCAGCTCCTGTCTCTAGGTTCCTGCCCTGAGTTCCTTGGGCTCCTGATGAACTGTGACCCAGGAGATGTAAGACAAATAAATCCTGTCTTCCCCAAGTTGGTAGTGGTCAGAGTATTTTGTCACAGCAATGAAGAAACAAACCAGAACAGAAATTGGTACCAGAGAGTGGGATATTGCTGTGACAGACCTGACCTTGGTGTTTAGGGGAGGACTGTGGAAGTGTTTGGAACTTTGGGCTGGTAAAGCCATTGAGTGCTGAGTTTGTTGCTGTGGAGCTTGGAACAGTTACGCTGAAAGAGTTGTAGACTCTGGAGGCCTGGCTTGTGAAGCTTCAAAGGGAAGCGGAGACTATCAGGGCTGTTCGTGTGAGATTTTAGATTGAGAATCTGTGGGTTCTGGTCAGCTGGGGCTGAAGAATCAGCTGTGATTAAGAAGAGACCAGAACCTGAAGTAAAACCTTTGCTTTACTGGGACAATTGATGCTGGTTACCTGGGGCTGAAAAATCAGCTATAAGTAACCAGAGATCAGCATCACTGAGGTGAAGTCTTCTGGGAGGTAATTCCTCAGGGTCAGCACACAGAGGGGACCAGAGCCTCTATCTCAAGCCGGAAGCAGGACTTGGTAATGTGTAAGAGTCTCCTGCATGGTTCTGGTGTTGAAAGCGTGAAGGGGTCACAGAGAGCAGCTGAGGCTTGGCACTCTGAGAGGCCAGGAAAGGCCATAGGTGAAAGTGCAGCTTCAGTTGCAGCAAAGACCCCAGGATCGAAGGGGTCATAGAGAGAATCCGAGGCTTTGCACCCGGAGAGGCAAGAGGAGGCCATTGGTGAAGGTGAAGCCTCAGTTTCAGTGGAGACCCCAGCTTTTTGGAGATGCCGGGACTGTGGGACGACCACCAAGGACAGCGGGAGAGAGGAGAAATGCCACACATGGGGCCTGGCACACTGTGAAGGCAGGTTAATGAAGCTGTAGTGGTGGAGAGTCGCAGCTGGACGAGTGCTGGCCAGAAGCCCAGCTACAACAAAGGCCAGACGCAAGTCCCCTTAATCAATACCAAAGTTTCACTCACTTATGTCTTTGGATCCGCTGGGCTGTGACTCTTGCTGACTCATGTGAACAGGATATGAGGCACACAGCTCTGTTCTGGAAAAGAATTATTTTTGAAACACTGGAAAGCTGAGGTATCTACCTGTCTGAGACCCACGTACCTTGAAAAAAATCATATAAAAGTTTTTCTTTTAGGACAAGGCGTTAGGTGCTGTTAAAAGGCAAAGGCCTGCTGTCTCCCCTTGTGCTGGTTCATTGTGAATAAAGGTCTTTTTTTCTCTATCGCTCTGCCTGTTCAGTCGTTAACGCTATCAGACAGCAGTAAACTGATCCTTGTGCAGTCACAGGGAGATTTCCCTGGTTTTGGCTCGAATCCTCTGAAGTACCAGGAGAAAGACTGTGAGCCTAGAAGTCAGGAACACCCACTTCTCAGAGGCTTCCAGCCAGAAGCACCCAGAAGAGTCTGACATTCCCATGGACAACAGGACATGCCCATCTAGCCCTTCACACCCAGAGCACTGTGTAGGCAAGAAGCTGGGCTGTGGAGGTTGCCAAGGGGCTAAGGCCATGTTGAGGGCACACCCTTTACTAACTAAAAGGCAACCTGGGAAGAGGTTGCTGAAGCCTGGTCATTACTCTTGGAACCAGTAGTGCCTACACTGCTGGAACACACCCACATAGCAGAGGCCCTAGCTATATTTAGGCCTGATTTGTGCAGCTCCTGCAGTGCCTCTACCGGACTAGCAACTGGGGCCTGGAGATGTCCCGGTTCTTGCTACCCTTAGTAAGCAGCAGGTGGGCCCTGCTTGGCAGCTCTAGACCCAAAAGTGGGAATGAGGGTTGGAAGGATGCCCAGAACCATAGCCATGGAGCTGGGAACACAAGGGCTCTGCACACCAAGGTTGGGGAGGGAAGGGAAGGGCAAAGAAAGGGGAACCAGAAAGCTGGCCATGCCCTGTGCTTCCCACAGCACCCCACAGGATGTCAGAGAGCTGAGGTTGAGCAGAAAAGCTCCTGTCCTCCAGGCCAACTCTGGAGGCCCAGTGGGAGTTTACTAGGATACCTGGAGCATCTACCAGCCCCCTTCCACTGGAGTGCAGCAGCCATTGGCTTATTTCACAGGAGGTTTTATGGAAACTATCCTCAGAAGCCACTTGCAGTTTCCCACCCTGGGCTTTGCAGCCTAAGTCTTGAGCCCTGATTCTGGCAGGTCAGAAAGGCAGTGGGCACACCTTAAGTTGACTCCTGCTAAGTCCCAATGCCTCCATGATTCGGCTTCCTAGGCCTTTTAGCCCTGTCCCCTGTTGTGGCTATGGAGCTCTAGGGGAGCATGGAGAGGACTAGAGAGGTATCCCCACTGTACCCTCTGACCTCCAGGCCCTTGGGCAGCAAAGCTGGACTCTAGGACATTAGAGGTAAGCAAAAGCTTCTGGGAGCAAGACCAGGGGCTGGGAAAGACCTGCAAATCCCAGGAGGTAGGCACAGCCCTCTCACCTACTCTGCAGACTCCTGCTATAGTCAGCCCTCCACTGAACCCCTGTTAGGATTTGAACATCAAGTGTTCCCTTCAGGATCATGCATTAATGCTCAGTCCCCAGCTGGGGGTGCCATGTTGGACACTTTAGAAAGTAAGGACTCACTAAAGGAGACAGGTAACCGAGAGTGTGGGGGCTGTGCCTTGCCTGACCCTTCCTATATTTCTTCTCTCTGCTTCCTGTCCATCATGAGGTGAGGATCACCTGTTCTGCCCACTCTCAGTGCCACGATAACCTTCTATGTGTCCATGTCCCTGGACCACATCACAAAGACACAGCCCAGGGGCATTAACTACCTGACAACTCTGGAGGCCAGAAGGCTTAGATCAAGGCTTCATAGGGCCTTGGTCCCTCTGGACACTGATAGCCAGGGACAGTATTCCTTCTACAGCATGGGGCTCCCTCTGGCACTGTCCAACATGTTAATAATATGCTGATAACGTGAAGGACAAATTAACCAGGGCCACCAGCCTGAGGACACTTGCACCTAATAAGAGAGTAGGAATGAACCTGTGCCCATTAGGACACACATAGACACACACACACACACACACACACACACACACGCACGCACACACAAAACATAGTTGTTATTAGATGGTGCCAGAGTCCCTTTACTTGCCTGCCCACCTCCAGACCCATACTGCTGAAAGAAAGCTGTCCCCAGCTGTCAGCATCCAGAGAAGGGCAGTCTGTGTGAATAATCAAAAGGACATAAAGCAGACAATCCTTCACAGATCCATAAGCTCATTCCTGGGGGACTTGGCTCTGTGTTCACAGACACCTGCACAGCACATGCAAACAAAGAAACCCTTTTGTTTCATCTATAACACAGATGAGAGTCTAGTGGGATTATTCTGTAATTCTTTTCACAGAAAATGTTTAAATCGGTTTTCTACATCTGTTCTTATAGTTCCACCGTATGCATTTAGAATTCCAGAAACACGTGGAAAAGCCAGGGTTAGTCACTGCTGCTGAGCTGTACGGATGTGTACTATTGCTCACAGTGGTGCAGCACACATCCTTGTGCTTGCCTCTCAGGCGTTCTCTCCTCCCAGTCTGTGTGTGTGCCAAGTCCAGCCTTGGAATCTCAAGCTCCAGAACCAGCAGACAAAAGCTCCACAGAACTCCAGGTGAAGAAGGAACCCAGGCCTTTGTCACCGAAGACAAAATACGAAATGGAGATGGAGCAGGACTGCTGATCGCTACAGACTAGTGCCAGTGAACAAACAGGAAGACCAGCAGAAGTGCAAAACAAACATTTCAATAAGTTACGTTTTACATTCACACACACACACACACACACACACACACACACACACACACACACACACATGCGCACGTGCGCACCACAGCATACATGTAGAGGTCAGAGAATGGCTAGTGGGAATCTGCTCTTTCCTTCTGCTATGTGAGTCCTGAGGATCAAATTTAAGTCATCAGGCTTGGGTACAAGCACCTTTACGTACTTAACTAACCCCATAAACCCAAGGTCATAAACCAACCCATAAACCCAAGATCAATACCTTATAAGCTACAGAATCAGAAGAGATGGTGTTAGAACCATCTATGGGTGGTAAAGTCCCCCTGGGGAGCATCCAGCATCAGTCTTGAAGCTCAGCTACAGGGTGTTCACACTTTACAAACTGGAAAGATACATTGGTCACATAGAAATTTCCTGGCCACCTCAGGCTAATTGCAGTTGCAGCATGGTCCAGGAGAAGCTATACTAGGTGGTAGGCTTTGCCTTTTGTACTGACTGTAGCCCTGGTTGTGGATTCCCAAGAGCAAGTCCAGTATCCTGCCACACTGACCCAGCCATGGCCCAGTGACCAGAGTGACTGGCATTGGCCCAGGCGTTGGGTCAACTTCCAACAGAGGCCCCAAGGCTGCTGCACGTGATGGTTCCCTACTGAGCCCCCAGGGCCAAGGAGTGGGACAGTCGGGAGTGGGTGATGGTAGCATTGCAAAGGATCAGGCACCATGTGGCCAAAAAGGAGGCGAGGAGAGAAGCCAGTGGACTGGGATAAGGGCAAAGTGGATGGCGGGACTCAAGGAACTTGGCCTGTGATCAGCTGGGCTGTATTCAGAGGGCTGACTCTATGGAGAGCTCAATGGGAAAGAGAAATGACGAGTGCTGGGTTCACCACCGTGGGGACAACACGAGTAGAGGGGAGTATATAAGAGAGTTCAACAGGAATCAGCCCCTGGTCATTTTCATGTGGCAGCCAATACCCCAATGAGTCCTTGCAGAAACAAAAACGCAGATGTTTTTATCAAAACATAGGCCATCTGCCCTCAGGTAGCACTGGAGGCCGCTCACTGGGCTCATATGAAGTCTGCTCACAAGGGAGTCAACAAAGACTGGGAAATAGCTAGAGCACCTGGCGTTCCCATGAAATATTCTGCTGTTCTTCACACTGTCTAAACATGTGGTACTTGTTTTCTATCACAGCCAAGGTGGACGAGGACAACGACAGAGCAAGTATACAAATATATCTGTCTTGTATAGGGTTGTCAAATAGACTACATAGGGATACCTATTCTTGTCAATGAGGGATTCAAATATGCCCTCACCTGGAGCACACGGCCACAGATCTCTTACAAGCATTTACATGCAAGCAAACAACAGGAAACCCTACCATCAAGGGCCTTACCCAACTCAGTGTTATATATGGATATCCCAGATAGTTGACAGTCACAGGGACACTCATTTCTCAAGCACAAATGTGCAGAAGTTGGCTAAGGAACACCAAGTCAAATGGCATTTCCACCCACGTTACAACCCTACAAGGGCTGGATTACAGGATTACTAAAATAGCAGCTCAAGAGTTTGAATAAAGGCACCCTGCATGGGTGGAAAAAGAAGCTGTTCTTATTGTAGGAAAAGCCAGTGCTGGGGATGGGCTTCCTCCCTCTCAGTTGTCAGCAAGGCTGACTCCTGGGGCCTACACGTAATGCAGGCTCTTACCGCTGACGCTCATTGCAGGCCAGAACTGAATAGTAAATCTCTACTGATCATATATTCTAGTTGTAAGACATGTTAAAATCAGGCTGAGACTCTCTGTGCCTGCTGGTCTTTGTTAATAGTGCCAGAAGGTGCTGTGTGCTACTGAGGGGGCGTTGTCACCAATGCTTTTGCTCACTTACGGATTCGGCATATTATGCTATCAGCATGCCAGTCAAGACAGGCCTGCTGGTGCAATAGTGGCATGACTGATGCGCCACCATTTTCCAATGGATGTTAGGCCCACTCCACAGAGGGAGCTCATGTTTGGTACTGTAAGCCATGACTGGTGAGGTCACAGGTCCTAATGAGGAGGAGCTACTGCTGCTATTTTATTAAGTAGATATGATGCATCCATTAGATCACCTTCTTAACATTCATGTTAATGCCCATAGATTATTGTTGCTGTCAGTTTTAGTCAGGAAGCTTTCTTTTTATTTTTTGCATTGGTGTTATGGCCCAAGGGTCTTAGGTAGTCCCACCCCTCGGCTCTGCTGCCTGCAGTACTCTCACTTAGGCCAGCCTGCAGCTGTCCTTGGTAGATGTCCTAGGGTCCTGGAATCTCCAACAGCCTGGGGTCTTTGTTGTGACTTAGACTTACAGCTTCACATAATGGCCTTTCCTCTTGCAGGGACTCTGACTCTGCCACATGTTGTCTGACCTTGGCTATACTCTGAATCCATGGAGCAGTACTCCATGACCCCCTTAAGCTTCTACCTTCCATGCCTGCAAAACCAGTACCACCTAGATGATGTTGCCAAGTTCTGCTGCCAGCTTGCAATGTAGCCTGGTCCCCTGGACCACAGCTCCCTCAGCTTCTGTGTGCTGACCCCAGGGAAACACTCACCTATGCGGTTGCCTTCAAGGAGTGGGGAACCCCTCCAGTTTAGGCTTCCTTCCTTCAAATAAATTCACAAGATGATATGCACAAGATGAAGCTTCCAGTGGGTGAGGTTTTGTTCTCAGGACACTGTCTTGTGGTCCCAGTGCAGCTCAGAAGGCTTTCTTCAGTTGCACATATCTCTGATAACTACAACCGCTTTCTCGGCACCAGCCTGAATGTCCTCCTGTCTTAAAATTTTCCTCTGCCAACCAAATTAGTCCATTATATTTACATTTAACTTCACTGAAGTTTAATACAGGTAGAATGAAACTGGATTCTTGGCCAAAACAGCACATGAATGACTCCTATCCTTGTTACTGATAGTCAGTGCCCCCCAATTCATGAGGTGGGTCTCCACTTTGCGTATTTCTCTCAGCATTCTTTTCTTTCAAGTTTCCAACAAAGAGACCTACTAAGCTGTGCTTCTAACATGCTAGGGCTTTTCTAGCCCAAAGTACCACACTCTTCCACATTCCAGCCATGAAACAGTTCCAAAGGCCTGAGAACCACATGGTCAGGGTTATGGCAGCAACGGCCCTACTTCTTGATACCAATTTCCTGACTTAATTATTTTTCCTGGTGCTGTGATAAAATACCCAGACAAAAGCAACCTGGGGAAGAAAGGGTTTTTTTCTGTTTTGTTTTGGTTTGGGGTTTTCCTTGCTTACAGTACGAGGGTTTCTTGATGGTGGGGAAGTCTGGGCTACAGGAGTTTGAGGCAGCTGGTCATGTTGCATCTACTGTCAGGAAACAAAGAATGATAAATGCTTGTGCTTAGACCACTCTCCTTTTATATTGTCCAAGAACCCAGCCCAAGGAGTAGTGCTACCCACTGGGCATGGGTCTCCCCACCTCAGTTAGCCTAGTAAAGGGAACCTTCACAAGAATGCCCAGAGGCTCAGGAGATCCTCAGTCTCCTCAAGTTAACACATGAGATTAACCATCCACAGCAGGTAACCAATAAACTCATTGGTCCACCAAACTGGACTGCAATGGAATTGTTTCTCTAATCTGCTGTTGCCTTCTCTGTCCTAGGTGAATAGAAGTTGACTCCAGAAAGTCACACAATGAGAACACATCTTGCCTCCCTAGGACCTCTTCCTTCCCTCCCTGCCCCCTCCCCGACCCCTCATTCACCTTCCTTCCTGGGGGCTTCACGTCACTTTCCTGTACTCCCCACCCCCAACACCATAACACCTTGGCATTCTGAAAGCTTTTTTTCTTCAAATCTCACTTTGACTGGGGAGTCAACAGTGTTGGGTCTGCTGAAATTCATATCAACATAACTGAGGCCAGAATTTTCAGTTTTAGGAAGGCCTGGGAGGACTGGTTTAAGAATGGGCCTAGAGAGTTCCCAAGGGCTCACATATATCACCAGGAGGGATAGAGTGTCAGCATCCTTGAAGAATGAGCCGTTCCTTCTTTCTTGGAGGTAAGCATTTCACTAGTCAGGTGGGGTGGGGTAGGAGGGGGATGTGCCAGAGGAAGATGCACACTGAGAGGATATGTCCTCGCCTACATGCATGGTGGGAGGGGGTGTGTCCTCAAGACATGCATGGTGGGAAGGTTATATCCTTAGGCAGATGAACTCAAAAGGTTTGGTTCATCCTTGGGGTAGAGGAAGTCCCATGTTTGCTGGGCTCTTAAATTCTCACTGACCCTTGTAGCTCTTGTTGCCTTTTAGGGCCTGTGGTAACCTGGATAACCTTTAGTAACCCTTCCTGAGCACAGAGAGAAGGACCTGTGCACCTCCCAGAACTACCTGCTACAATGAAAGAAAACTGAAGCGTGAACTTCGGGATATCATGTTTTATTGCTATAGTTGGTTAGTTGCCCTCTTTCTAAGGGATTCCACAAGGAGCCTTCATTCCTCGGCCCTGTGTTCCAGGGGCCTCCTCCGGGATGCTTTTTAATATCCTTGCCAAATTAAATGTGAGCCACCTAATTACAGTGGGGACACCCTGTCCTTGGATGAGCAAATGCAAGCTATAGAAATGCTGTTCCACTTGCATCAGCATCCTCCCTGAACTTTGAAAGAGGAAGGAACTAGAAGCCATGCCTGCCTCCGCTCAGGAGGGCTCCTTAGCACCAGTGACTACTGTGAGCAGAGCCCAGGGTGCTGGCCCAAGTTCCTTACAGAGAGCAGACTGCCAAACCCATCAGGAACACAGCTGAAGGTCCTCTATAGCTGTGGGCTCTCCTGTCACTATGTGACCCCCATGAAATGAACCAAGGAAGCAATGAGGCTAGTGTGTGGCTCAGGTCAAGGCCATGATCAGCACTGGCAGGGGCTGTACATACTGTCCCTAGACCTGTATCTGGGCTAGACCCTCCTTAGAGGCAGGTATACGGGGTACGCCACAGAGCCCAGGGAACCCTGGGTGGTCTAGGTGGTAGCTGGAGAGGCTGGTTCCACCTCCCCGCCCCCAGAAGACCGCTCATAGGCTGGCAGGTAGGGGGAATCCCAGGGTCTCAGGGCCCCTGTTTGTGGAGACCCTCAGCATGCTCTTCCTTATCTTGGAGTCCAAGAGAGGAAGTTGACTGACAGGCAGCCTTGAGCATCAGAAAGCACTCTTGTTAGAAGCTCTTTCTGGAAACTTCTCCCATGAGTGAGTATGGTACAGGTTACACTTCTGGGTGGAAGCCCTGAATACCTCAGAATTGTAACTGATGTCACTTTCTCCTAACAGTTGAGGGTTATTATGAGAGGTCCTTTGCCATGAACTCAGTGTGGCCCCTGTATTGTGAGAATCTACCATCTCTGCTCTCCACCCCTACCCTGTGCAATGTCTGGAGGCCACAAGTTCTGTGGACAGGGGGCAGGAAGGAAGAAAGAGGCTGTGGCTTCCTGGGGGTGGAGTTAAGTGAGGACAGGAAGGTGGTGCAAGGTGAAGCTGACCAGGAATCTCAATATCATGGAGAGAGAACCCCCGACAGAACAGCAACTCACCAGCCTTGATGACAACCTGAATCTCCTGGGATCTAGCTCCTGCCATCAGCTGCTGTTTGAAACTAGTCTGAGAAAAGTCTTTCTTGCAGTGTTATCTTTTTTTTTTTTTTTTTTTTTTTTTGGTCTTTTTGAGACAGGGTCTCCCTGTAGCCCCAGCTGGCCTGGAACTTACTGTGTAGACCAGGCTGGCCTTGGACTCAGAGAGATCCACCTGCCTCTGCCTCCTGAATGCTGGGATTAAAGGCATGTACCTGCCTATCTATTTAAAAACAGCTCCACTGAACTTAAGTTCCCAGACTGTGTTTCCCACTTACCTAAGGTATATAATCTAGTGGATTTTGGAAATTCATAGACATCTGCAGTCCCCACCAGAGCCATTTGTAAAACATCTTCATCACCCCCAGAGCAGCCCCATACCATTTAACCACCACTCCCAGCCCTTAGCAGCTAAGGATCTACTTTTTGCCTCTCTTTATTCTGCCTGTTCTGGAAATTTCATAGGGATGGCATCTATGGCCTTTGGCTAGACACTGTTGGGGATTCCATTCCTTCCCCATGCAGAGCCTTCTTTTGTCTCAGTGGACACTAATTGTGCCTACTTGATTTGCTCTCAGTGAGACCAGGAGTTCTTAGAACTCCTAAGAAGTATTAGGTGTATTTTGCACTGGGATGCAACTCAGTATCCAAAGCCCAGGGTTCCAACCCCAGCAAAATAAACACACACACACACACACACACACACACACACACACACACACACACACGCAAAAAAAAAAAAAACTTGAATAAAAGAACAACTTCCTCACTTCCTCTTGGAATTCAGAGGTCAAAGTGACTCATTCACCCTAATTCCCGGGGTTCCCAGGCTTCATAGAGGCTGAGAGGCCACTCCAGGTGAGGGAGGAACAGCCTCAGCTGGCTACCTCACCCATTTCTGTTGAGTTCCTTGGAACTCTCCAGGCTTGCCATTCTGATAGTGGGGGAGCATGCTGTCTTAGAAGAGCTGTTGGTATAAGGGAGCCCTCCTCCCAAGCCACCCAGATCTCCACTGGTTTCTCTCTATCCCATGCCTGCTCCTCAGAAGGGACAATGGACTCTAAATCTGGGCAAATACCCCATACCATGTTGGAGAGATTTAAACACAACTGGAGCATTTTGGTAGCCCTGAGTGATGTGGTTCACACAGGCAGGTAGAAAAGACATGTTTGAAGGAAATTTGGAGTTGAAGGGAGATGTTTAAATGTGTGTGTGTGTGTGTGTGTGTGTGTGTGTGTGTACACATGTGTGTAGAGGCCATAGGTTGATATCTAAGGTTTTCCACACTTTTCTACCTTAATTTTTGAAGCAGAGTCTCTCACTGAACTTGGAGCTCACAGATTGGCTAGGTGGTCCTGGCCAGTGAGCCCTAGGAATACACCTGACTCTAACTCTGCAGTGCTGGGGTCACAGATGTGTGCTGCTGTGCCCAACTTTTATGCAAGTGCTGGAGATCCAAACTTGGGTCTTTAAAAATTTTTTGTTTGTTATTTTTATGTGTATGATTGTATTGTCTACATATTTATAAGTGTGCCTATGTTGTACAATGCTGCAGAGGTCAGAAAAGGGTGTCGGATTCCCCTGGAACTGAAGTTACAGATGGTTGTCAGCCACCATGTGGGTGCTGGGAATCAAACCCAGGTCCTCTGCAGGAGCAACCAGTGCTCTTAACCACTGAGCCATCTCTCTAGCCCCCAAACTCAGGTCTTTATGCTTATACAGCAAGCACTCTACAGAACAATTTTCTAAGCCCAAGATGTTTAAACATCTGAAATGTCAAAGAGATGCAAAGCAGTGTTCTAGTTTTCTGTCCATTGCTGTGATAAAACACTCTGACCAAAACCAATGTAGGGGTGGAAAGGATTTATCTAGCACATACTTCCAGGTCACAGTCTATCACTGAGAGGAGTCAAGGTAAGAACTTGAAGGCAGGCCTGATTGCTGTTCCACACAGCATTTCCTCTGATCAAAGAACTCACTGACAGCCAAGGAAGTACAACAGGAACCACAGGGGATGCTGGTTGCTGACTTGCTGTAGGCTCATGCTTAGCTAGCTTTCTTATGTAACCCAGGATCGCCTGCCCAGGGAATGTTGCTGTCCACAGTGGCTTGGGTCCTCCTACATCAGTGAACTATCAAGACAATCTCTCACAGAAATGCTTTTCTACTTTGCTTTATGTTGCTGTGATAAATACCATCACAGCAGTGTAGCCCAAAAGCCACATGGGGAGAAAAGGGTTTATTTCAGCTTCCAAGTTACAGTTCATCATTGAAGGAAGCCAAGGTAGGAACTCAAGGCAGGAACCTAGATGCACGAATTGAGGCAGAGACCATGGAGAAATGCGACTTACTGACCTCCCCTGGCTCACTCAACTCCTTTTCTTATATAACCCAGGCTCACCTGCCTCTAAAGATGGCACCATCCACAGTGGGACAGGCCTTTCTACATCAATTAGCAATTACAAAACTGCTTTACAGACCGAGCCATAGGCCAGTATGATGGAGAAAACTCCTCAGTTGAGGGTCCCTCTTCCCAGGTGTCTCTCGTTTGTGTCAAGTTGACAGAAACTAGCCATCACACATGCCCACAGGCCAGTCTGACCTGGGAAATCTCTCAATTGATGCCCCCTTCTCAGATGAGTCTAGGCTGCATCAAGTTGACAATTAAAGTTAACTAGGTAAAAAAAGCTAACTAGAACATAGCCTGGCCTGATAGCCGGTATCAGTCACCAGGGCTCGGTGGCTGTCAGGATGTGGTAGAGGTATAGGTGGTAGAGGCACTGAAGGCCCAGCTCCCAACTTCCCTAGTAGGAACTCTGGTAGCATCCCAGAAGCTTCCAGAAGTCTATTGCCCTCCAGTAGGCAAGGTCAACATTCACACTTTGTAAGATATAAAGTAGAAAAAGGTTTTAAGACAGTCAAACCCAAAGTATTAATATTTTGTAAAGAATTTTATGCATATTTAGGGGCTGAGGGCATAGCCAGGGAGCCTAGCATGACTAAGGCCCTGAATTTGAGCCCTAGCAACACACACATACACACAGACACATATACACAGATAACACTTATAGACATATCTATACATATATACACAAACATAAACACATACACACAGATAATACATACACACATATACTCACATACACATATGTATATACATACATATACATACACACAGATACGCATGCATACACACAGAGACACATACATACACACAAGTATACACATACATACACATATAATAATTTTATGTATCTTTACTATTTTATCACTGTGCAGTGCTTACTGTCCTCAGTAACAGTCCCCCTGGATTCCAATTTAAACAGGATAATTAAATAATTGATTTTAACTTAGACTACCAGTAGATATCTTAGCAAACTCATACATAGTTTTGAACATTTGAATAATTTTAGAGGTTACTATGTGTGCAATTTCACTGGGTTTTTAGGACTTGGGGAAGTTTGAAAGTCAGATAAAGAAATGGAGTTTAAAATTTCATAGATTCAATGTAAAATACCTAAATTTTTCATAAATTTACAAATGGGACCAAGTAATAATCAAAGTCCTTCCCTGAAAGGTATTGAAGTTTTCTAGGTTTAAAAATAGAATATCTTGGTGTGCGAGTAGAGTTTAAACCTGAGAGAGAACCAGTGGTCTTTATTTTTCACTCTAATAACTATACATGTGAAGCTTCATTTTAAATTTTTGTTGTGGTAAAACACACATATAAAAATACATATTTTAGATGCTTAGTTCAGCAGCATTAAATACATTCATAATGGCAGGGTGGGGTAAGAAAGCTCAGTAGGTAAAAGTGCTTGCTGCCAAATCTGGTAACCTGAGTTCCAACCCCAGGACCCACATGGTGGAAAGAGAGAACTGACTCCTGCATGTTGTCCTCAGAGCCCCATACATACACTGTGGCAACATACACACTGAAATGTAATTTAATTAAAAAAATACAATCTAATGTGCAGTTATCACCACTCTTGTAGTTTGTTGTCTGTTGCAGTGATAAACACCATGACCAAAAGCAACCCGGCTGCTTATAGGTTATAGTCAGTCATTGTGCAAAGGAAGCCAAGGCAGGAACTAAAGCAGAGACCCTGGAGGAGCACTGTTTACTTACTTGCTTCCCCTGGCTTCCTCAGATACCTTTCTCTATCATCTATCTATCTATCTATCTATCTATCTATCTATCTATCTATCTATCTATCTATCTATCTATCTATCATCTATCTATCTATCTATCATCTATCTATCTATCTATCATCTATCTATCTATCTATCATCTATCTATCTATCAATTTGTCATCTATCATCTACCTACCTATCATTATCTATCTATCTATCTATCTATCTATCTATCTATCTATCTATCTATCTATCTCCTATCTATCTTTTTCAAGACATAGTCTCTCTGTAGCTCCAATTGGCCTGGAACTTGCTACATAGACCAGGCTGGCCTTGATCTCACAGAGGTCTACCTGCCTCTCCTCCCAAGTATTGGAATTAAAGGTATGCACCACCTTTCTTATACAGCCTAAGCCCACCTGCCTAGGATACTACTGCTCACAGTGGAGGTTGGGCCTCCTACATCAATTAGCAATCAAGAAAATGCCCCGTAGGCCAGTGTGATGGAGGAAATTGCTCAATTTAGGTTCCATCTTCTTGGGTGTATAAGTTGACAACTGAAGCTAACTATGACAACCACCAAGCACCTCTAGAACTCTTCACCAAGCAGGCCTGAGACTGTCCCTCATTAAGCATGGGCTCCCCACCTCCTTTCTTCAGCCTCTGTTACCTACCATTCTATTTTCTGTCTTTATGAATCTGACTGCTCTAACACTCTCAGGTCATACAATAACGATACTTTTTATTTATTGAGGAGCCACCATAATGTTTTCTTCAGTAGCTGCACCACTTTATATTTCCACACCAATACACAGCATTGTGGCTTCTCCATGGCCTCACTTACACAGCTGTTTTCTGAGTTTTATGTATTGTTCTTTTGGTTTTGATGATGGCCATCCTAATGGGTATGATATGGTACCCTATTATGGTTTGGGTTTGAATTCTGTACTGATTGGTGATCCAGGAGGATCCAAGCTCAGTGGACCCAGACCCTGACCCAGTCTGCTATGAACCCAAACCAGCCCAAGATGGTTAGCCTCAGCACAGGCTGGATCTAGGCTCCAACTGGCAGGTTGGGAGAGGAAACTGGGTCACAGTCAGCATGGGTCCTTTTAGATCCAGGGCTTGTGAGAGTTGTCTTCATGATATAATCACAGGCTTTCATGTTAATGGCATTAAGTCCCACCTGCCTTGAAATTGCTTCAAAGAACCTTTCTTTCTCTCTCTCTGAGATCAGTAGACATGTCCCCAGGAGTCCCTGAATCTGTTTGGAAATCAGAGGCCTGAGAACTGAAAGAACCACAAGGCCAAGAGCCTAGCAGGAGGACCAGGAGAACGTGACCCCAGGATGACGTGTGTAACATTCCTTGCTAGCCCTCCTGCTGTGCCTCAGGAGCTGAGGAAAGTGTGTGCTGCGTGCGGCCTCTGTCTGCCACCGGTCTCCATGGCCCCACAGCCCCATTCTCATGTCTTCCACCACATTCCTCCATGGATCACTGGCCATGGAACATGGAGACCATAAGTCTTGGGCCCAGGCAGCAGATACTAGTCTGGTTCTGCACACCAATATTCCTCTCCAGTCAGCCATCTATCAGTTAGATGAGGATGTCCAGGGAATCTTCTAGAATGCAGATGTAGGTGTGAGCCCAGCAGTTTCCAAACTGAGCTACATTGTTAGATGATATGTGGTCTTGGGTCCTTTTAGATGACTCTGGGTCCCAGAGAGTGGCATGTCTGGGTGAAGACATGACAGACTCAGGAGTTACAGGAAATTCCCCATCCTGCTGGAGCCACTCGTGCTGCTGCAGTGGGTGGAGGCGGGGGTCAAGCTGCTGCAGTGTGGGGGGGTATACATCGTAGTGCATGTGGCTGTCCCCTCCCTCCTCCCCATTGCTCTTGTGGCCTGAGGCTCAGGAATGGAGACCACTTGCCCCACCAATCCTGGTATATGCTTGTGTGTGCATGTATGAGTGCATGAGTATGTGCAAGGGATTAGCTCACTATGGTCACGGAATGGGGCATAAGCTCCCACAGAAGGTGGACTGGAGAGAACTCCTCCACTGACAGAGTGACAGCTGGGGACTTTCTGGCATGAACCACATGTCTGTGGCTACTCCAGTGTCTGGTGACAAGAACAGCTTGCCAAGCACATTGAGGGTGACCATGTTGAAAACAGACCTAGCTGGGTTCCTGAACAGATTTTAACCTAGCCAGGACTGTTCTTCCCCCGTGATGGCTAAGTGGGGATAGCTCAGTGTCCTACCCTGAGCACCAGGGCAGTGATGAGGCACAGCCTTGGGCAGGGCTGTGTGGCCCAGGCTACATCCAGGCACTTGTACTTGACTTAGGCCTGGCTGCCCCTCCCTAGTTAAAAGCAGGGGCTGTACCTTGGATTAAATGACCTCTAGACTGAGCTGGAAGTGTTCCTCTCATGTCTATAATTCATTTGGATGCACTGGTTCCTCTTTTGTGAAATGCTTCTCAGGATTTCTATAAAGAAAGATTTAAAAATAGCTGTTTGGAGCTGCAGTGAGCTATGACCCAATTATTGATCAAAAGTGGGAAGCAGGTGCCTACTGAGCATGCTCACCTCTTCCCAAGACACCTCTGTGGCCAGCTCAGAGTCCCTGTACTCCTGGATCCACCTGGCAGGTGTTAACTTCTTAGCATGCTTCTACAGAAACATGTCTCTGGCTCTAAATTTTCTGTACAATGCCCTTCAGCCTGTACCGTCTATCACCTGGCTCCCACTTCAGGGGCCACGGAAGGGACAGCTTTTGGTTCCAAGACTGTTCTTGTACCTGTCAGCCCCTCCTCACTGCATGACCATCCGATATGTTTTCAGACTTTGCAAGTTCCAGGACAAGTGCTGGTTCCTGGTCCCTGACTTCTGAACAGCCACTTGGCATTAGCACAGGGTCCTGCTGTGATTCCGACTTTAAAGGACTCTTGGGCCTCCACAGCACAGCCATCCTATTGTCCTCCAATTCAAGCAAGACTCACCTTAGATCTGCTGGAACCAAGAAATAACATTGAGCACACCCCCTCCAATCCTGCCCTTGCTAGGAGATCACTCAGTAATTGGAGAAGGCTACTCTGCAGCAGAGAGAGGCCAAGGGCTTCATAGGTATGCCCCTACCCTCCGGGGGCTCAGGGACCAAATACAACACCATGTTGCTGCTGAAAAGGATTCAAAATCAGTCAGGGGAAGGCAAAACTGGAAGGATGTGGGGCTGGACATCATGACCTGATGTGTGTGAGGGGCAGGGCACAGCTGGACTTCCTGGGGAAGTAGCATTTGAGTAGTGACCCCAACACGGCCCTTTCCCGCTCTCTATATATATCCTTAGACAGGCGAGGCCAAGCTCACACTTCCAGAAGTGAGTTTGTTTAGCACCTCCCTCTAAGGTCAAGTGCTGTCATATCCAAGCTGCCCTGTGAACTCAAGAAGCCTGACATGAGCATTGGTCAAATATTTGCTGCCAACCAGGCATTAAGAAGGTAGGGGAATGGGCAGCAATGCTAGTTTGTGTGTGTGTGTGTGTGTGTGTGTGTGTGTGTGTGTGAGAGAGAGAGAGAGAGAGAGAGAGAGAGAGAGAGAGAGAGAGGAGGGAGACAGAGACAGAGAGACAGAAAGAGAGACAAAGAGAGAGACAGAGACAGAGAGAGACAGAGACTGTGTCTATGGCTGTGTGTTGTGTGAAGACTAAACCAGACTGAACACAGGAGTGAATTAGCACAGATAGTACCTTATGAGAAAAAGAACAGTAAAAGAAAAAGTCAAACAGAAATAAATTCAGAAAGATTCAAGCATTAGAGGAAAACTAACAAACACTGAAGATAAACCAAGAAGATCTAACATGTACTAAATGAATCCTGAAGTGGGAATCCAAAATAGGGATTCAGAGTTAATTTTTCTGAAATAAAAACCCTGAAAGAGGGGCTAGAGAAATGGCTCAGTGGTTAAGAACACTGGTTGTTCTTGCAGAGGACCCAGGTTCAAATCCCAGCTCCCACATGGCAGCTAACAACTGTCCGTAACTCCAGTTCCAGGGGATCCGACGGCCTCTTCTGTCCTCCGCCGGCATTGCATGACATAGGTGCACTTACCTACATGCAGGCAATATACTCACACACATAAAATTTTTTAAAAATTAAAAAAAACAGAAACATCCTGAAAGAGAACATTATGAGAATATTGCTCAGAATGGTCCCAGTAAAACATAGTCTAGCAAAGTCACCTGATAGTCATGCACATATCAGGAACCATGTCCATTATCTTGTGCTCTCCTGTCTCAAGGACTGGAATTATTATATAAGCCCATGGCAGATGAGGAAGCCACATTTTCATAGAAATGTGCCAACTTGTGACTGATCATAAATGACAAGGTCCAGGTGTCCCCGTTTGGCACACACCATGACAGGGTCATGGGAACACTGAACAGCTAGGGATGCTGCATTTGGAGGGCCTCTGGGGCAGCTGCCATACTCCTTTGGGGTTGGATGATGGTCATAAGGATGTTCGCTTCACACTAAAGCATTAAGTCACTAGCTCTCCTGGAGTGGTTTTATTTTACAGTGAACAGACAGAAAGATGCTGTGTTGTGCAGCTGGGAGAGTCTTTCTCTGAGTTAGAAGGACATCTAGCTCAGTATAGGGCATGGATCCAGGGAGAAACCAAGATGGAGCTGGAACCAAAACCTGCATCAGTCCCTTGGAGGGTTAGCCTGCTGGAACTCCAGTCACGGTTTTCTACAGACAGTACCCACTCACAGAGTGACTGGCAGTTCACACCAGGCCTCATGACTTCCAGAGAAAAGCCTGGAGCACTCCACCCTTCTCAACACAGCAGGATGGAGCCACCCCACCCTCAAGTAGGGCTCTCCCACCAAGTGAACACTCAGCTCAGAGGAGATGGGCCTCCACCAAAGTAGGCACAGGGGTGGGTGGACACAGAAAGGACTCAGCTATCAGCCCAGAGTTGGCAGGCATGTCAGTGGGGTGGGGACAGATCTGCTCCAGGATATACAGCCTGACTGACCGACCACTCCCAGGCCTTCCAGTTGTAGGTCGGACCTCCCAAGGAGCATCCAGGGAGAACAAGAGCCGACCCCACTGTGGGCAAAGGAATTCTCAAGGGGGAAGGAGCATTATTCTAAAGGCATAGGGGAACCATAAGAAACACTGCTATTTGCCCTTGGGTGTGGGAAGAGCCCCACGCAGGGGAGGGGCCCTTGAGGTGGAGAAGGTGTGGCAGGGTTGAGATCCCTGCAGATTGGAAGGTGCAGTTGAATTCAGAGCCTCCAGAGAGCAAGAGGATCCCAGAGCCCACAGAATCAGGTGCAGCTGCACGGAGAAACCTTGGTCATGGAGAGGATGGGTGGGGGTGGCTGGGTCTGTGGGAAGGAGATGGCAGGAGCAGAGCAGCCAGCTGGGAAGCCTGGGATGGTTTATGCAAAACCAAAAGAGACTAGTTAGGCTTGAAAAGGGAAAAGCAAGCCTGGAGCATACCAGAAAATCCAATGCTGCGATGCAGGGGCAGAAATCAGGCGGCCTCAATTTCTCTGTGGTGGTCTCCGTGTTCTGGCCACTCAAGAAACCCAGGACGAGGTGGCTGTACAAGACTCCTAACATGCATTTTCAAAATTCTCAAATTAAATGTGTAAATGCAGCTATTGTAAATAATGTTAGTAATGTTTGTTAAATAAATTTGGATAATATATTTGTTTATATTATTGTATAAAGACTATTAGTGGCAGTTTGAGGCTAGCTTGATCTATACAGTGAGTTCCAGGCTAGCCAGAGTTACATAGCGAAACCCTGTCTCAAAAAAGCAAAAAAAGAATATTCGAGGTGATTATTGTAATAATGTGAACATACGCTGTGTATGTATTCTCAAAAAGTTCATTGAAGACCGACTTTGAGCAACTGAGAATCAAGAAACCCGTAACTTCAAGAGTGAGCCATAATGGATATTGGGGACTCAGTGACAGTGATGCGTTAGTGTAGGTTCATGGATACCGACAGACGGGTTGTTCCGAAGGACGCTGAGACCTGGAGAGGCTGGGGATGTGAGGCAGCAGTAGGGGTGAAGTCTGTGACCGCCTCACAGCTTTTCTGTGAATCTAAACCTGCTCTAAAAGAAACTCCATCAAAGATTCAAACCAAAAATAAAACACTGGCCATTGAAGTATCCCTGGTCAAGCCCTGCAGGCAGATTCCCAAGCCCTGCATGCCTAACACTCCTCCAATCTAGGGGATGTGCATCCTTCAAACAACCTCCCTGGGGTTCACCACCATCTTCCCAACATTGGATGACCACGCAGTTGGGCACCAGCAGGTCAGGTGGTCAAGCCAGGACATGCGGATGAAGTACCCAGAGGCAGCACTGGACCAGCAGACACACCCACCCCCCACTGAGCTAAAGGAGGAATGAATAATGTCCTAGCTACATCAAGCAGCCTCCTGCCTGAGCACGCAGAGACGTTTGCTTATTTTTATTATTAAAGAGTAATAACCAACAGCTGCCAGGCTATCTAACCTGAGCTCCTTCTTCCCTCACTCCTCACCCAGAGAGAGTGTGTTTCTGCCACAGAGATGCTAACACCAGTGCCCGTGCAGATGACGGGCTGAGCCCTTGGGGAGACCCTGGAGAAGCTGCCCTGGGTGGGGGCAGACTCTGCTCTGCTTTCTCCTTTGCATTTTCCTGTGTTAATTTTCTGGAAAGAGTGTTGCCTTTACAGTCAGAAAACAAAAACTTACTATCTGACCTACAGATAGTGATTAGTGCTGTCTTTTGCATGCAATGTGCCTTCTTTCCTGACTTAATGATCTCTGTGCTCAGGTTGTCTGTGTTATGGAAGATTCTACTCTTGCCTCCTCAGTGTATTTAATTCTCCAACCTCCTGAATCTCTTTGAATGCGGCTCTTATATTTAACACAGAGTTGGGATTGTTTTGTAATCCATCGTAAAACTCATTTTATCGTAATAAAGATGTATGTCTATTAACAGGTAAAGAAAAGAAAGCTTAATCTGTGAATGCTGTCCACAGATGATTTAGCCTCTAGCTAGAAGGGCACTAGGCACGGAACCCTGGAGGAGGACTCTGCTTGGAGGCCGACCAATACTGGGAGCCTGCTCTCCCTTCTATTTAGTCATTTCCAACTTTTCTATGATAAAGTGGCATTACTTATAAAGCAGAAACCTTGTTATTTTAGAGCTTCAGAGCACACAGAAGCATGAAAGGAAGTTCCCCTAAGGTGGGCGGTCGAGGGGGTGTTGTCCCAGCTGCCATAAATGTCCCTCTAGGGACACTGTCTGGGGCCTGTCTGTAGAGTTGGGTTTGGGTTGGGAAAGGAACCTTCTTCAGAGGGAAAGCTGTCTCTCAGAGAGGGCTGACTTGGTTGGTGGGAACCCTGAGGCTGAAGGTCTAAGGGTCCCTTCCTCTAGGGGTGTCTGGCTGTAGACAGCCTACAGACCCTGCCCTGCACACCGGATGGAAAAGCTCACAGTGAGGTAAAAGCATTTCAAGGAGTAAAAAGCCAGAGATGAATGGTTCCAGGTTCCCTCGGAGGCACCAGCTCATGGTATGGTGCTCATGGTGACTCATTGCCTGACAGTCCAGGCCAGAGGAGTAGGGCAGGGCCAGGCATCATTAGGGGCCTCTAATAAGCTGGTTAGCTCTCCAGGGGCTGGGCTGAGGGAAGTAGACAGTGAAGCACAGCCTGTCCAAAACCTCCCAGGAATCCTGGGTGCACAGACAGCCCTTGCCCTCCTGGGGGCTCCTGGCAGAAGCACTGGCAGATGCCAGACACTTGAGGGTAGAGGAAAGGGGAGCAGTGGCCCCAGCCACCTCAGCTACTCTGGGTTCCTGGTTACCTCGGCTTACCTCATATTCCTTAAGTACCAGCACCCCCACACAGGACCTTGCACATAGCAGGGGCCACAGAACACCCTAGGCTAGACCTGTGTGTCCTGGGGTGGCGGTGAGGAAGGGTGAGGATCCAGGCTGCCTGGAGCCAGCTCTCCCCGCCTCCCATGTTCCTATGAGACTGCACCCAGAAGCACCCACACAGGACTCAAAGCTCTCCTGCCAGTTAGCCTCTCCACAGGCCCCCGGGGTTCTGAAAACACGTTGATGGGGGAAAAGAACTCACTGACAGGGTCATTTCTGAGAAGCCAAGATCAAGGGGTGATGAGTAGCAGGCCAGCTACTGTCACTTACATTTAGGGTGACAGTTGTAAGCAACTTGGCATTCTGTGCTGGGGACAGGTGTCTCCATGGTTTCTTTCCATCTCTATGGATTTCTGGATCTGAGTGCCATAGGCTTGTCCCTCTTGAAGACTGCTATTGCTGGATGCCTTCAGCAGAGTCTGTGCTGGGTTATCGTGCCTGTGACCTTTGAGACTAGGCGACACCATTCTACATGGAGATCCCCCCCCAGCCCCAACTGTGCCACCTCTGCCCTCCCACAGGAGGCTTCCTCTGAGGAGTCCTGTAGGATGAGACATGGCACACTAGAGATAAGATGGTTCATATAAGCATCCCAGGGCCCATTCCAGTGGACACTTGCTACCCAACCTGCTACCCACCCCCAGGTACCTCCTGTGGTCCCAGAGATACCGCCTAGGCTCTTTCTTCCAGCCTAGCCCTCTGAGTGACTGGCCACTGCCTTCAGTCTGCAGAGGCCTGACTTCATGGGGTTACCAATAGGATCCCAAAGCAGACAGAATACAACAATCCATGGAGGAGGGCAAGCAAGCTGGCTCCTGCTGATCAGAGGCTCCTGGCCTTCTGTTCTTGTCACCCAGAAAAGATTTCTCCAAGGACCTTCACTCAAGAATGGAAGGGAGGGGACTGGAGAGGTAGCTCAGCAGTTAAGACCATTCTTGCAGAGGACCTGAGTTCAATTCCCAGCCCCCACATGGCAGTTAACAACCATCCAAAACTCCAGTTCCAGGGGATCTAAAGCCCTCTTCTGACCTCCAAGGGCATTGCACGACACAGATGCACTTACATACATGTAGGCAACATACCCACATAAAATAAAAATAATAAATAAAATATAAAAAAGAATGGAAGGAAATCATTGGGGGAGGGAAGTTTTCCAGTACCAAGATGAGCTTCCTAGGGATAGGCACCTGTGTCAGCAATGTGGGTACCTGCTGACCCCTGGTGGGATGAGAACCTTGACAGGCTGAGAACAACAGGCCCACGAGCTCACCTAGTTGTAACCTCAGTGACTGGGGCTCCAGGCTTCAGATCCAATTCTGTCTGCTAAATATCAGAGCTCTGCTTACACTAAATGGGCTCCTTGATTTGATTCTGTGATCGTCTGCCAGTCCTGTCCAGAATCCAGAACCCACTCTGAGGCTCTGGAAATGAATTTAGCCATTTCTCGAGCAAGGTCAGCCTTCCCACACTGACAGCTCAGGTTTCAAATATTCTGGCTGTTTCCTAGGGCAAGGGGGTGGGCCAAGGTATCATCTGTGGCAGGCTGGGGTGAGGCCACTGCCTCACTACTTGGTGGGCACAGTGCCAGGCCCAGCAAGGCAGACTCTGCATCACCCAGAGGAGAGGTATAGTGGCACCCCCAAAGGAGCCTTCTTGGCCAGGGCCTCCTATGATAAAGGGATGTGGGGTTACAGAAGCCTCCTGAATCTTGGACACAGGAGGGTAGTGGATAGACAGTGCCCAGCGTCTGTCCTTTCCTTATCCCATGATCCCCCACCTTGGCCATGGGTATCATATTGAAAAATGTCCACTGTGGACAGAGTGTGTTAATTGTGGATTATGGGATTTGGGCATCCTAAAGAGGAGTAAGAGTGGACTGCCCTTTTTGGTATTGTCCTAACTTAATTTGTTTTAAAGGTTATTGTGGCCTTAGACTAATTTGGGAGAGATTTCCCACTTTCTGTTCAAGGTGTGTTTGTATAAGACTGAAATATTTGGGGCTGGAGAGATGGCTCAATGGTTAAGAGCACTGACTGCTCTTTCAGAGGACCCGGGTTTGATTCCCAGCATCCACATGATGGCTATGAACAGTCTTTAACTGCAGTTCTAGGGGAATCAGAAGCCCTCTTCTGACCTCTGCGGCATTGCACACAACACGGGTATACTCATATACATGCAGGCAATACACTCATACTCAAAATAAAAATGATAAACAAAAAATTTTTTAAAACAACTGAAATATTCTGTTCCTTTCAAGCTTGCTGCAATACATCTGTGCAACCTGTGAGAGAAAAATAATACCTCCTACAGGTTCTTAGCTGGAAGGGACCCTGTTACAGACAGATGATCTAGAGAAAAGTACATGGGAGTTTACTGACATGTATGCTTCACGTGAATATGGAGAATTAACAGTTCTCAAAAGGGGCTTTGAATTGTAGCTTTTGTGGCATCTTCAGTAAAGAACAATAAGTTAGAAGAGGTCACAAGGCAAGAAACATACACTAGGTCTCTGGAGTTAGCATTGTGGGGCAGGACAACTGCCTAGCAGGTACCTACTATGGTAAAGCTGGTTGGTATGGACTCCTTCAGGCCTCCTGAAGGTTTCCAGGTGGTTTTTGTCAACCTTCTTTGACTGGGGGTGGGGCGTAGGGATGGTTGTGGGTGCTTTTGGGTGAGTAGAGGGGGGCAGAGTCCCGGCACCTGCTACTTTTTGTCCCTTGCACTCAGTGGGGGATTATTCTGGTCAGCAGGGTTTTCTTATAAGAAGAAAATGACCATAGAACTATCAGGGCATCTCTTTCTTTTGAATCGATATTTACTCATAATTTCTTGGGAATTGAATCATTTTTGGGTAGTTGAATACAGTGTCCATCCTGCAAGAAACTTAAGGTTGATTTATTCGTGATATTTTTACCTTTTAAAACCCAGCCATGGGCTACTCTCTTAGCAGTGCTGCAGATGACACACACCACTTCCCAGTCACCTGTCCTGGGTCCTTTAGACTGAGCCTTATATAATAGTTACTAATTTCTACCTAGGTCTTTATCTTCTTTTCTCCCATCTCCATTGCTCTTAGCCTCCTGTTCTTCCTCTCACTGAAATTGAATTTTTGGCTCATGGTTTTTCCTTCTCTCTCAAGGCTACACAATTCCAAGTGCTGCTGTCTGAGTGTGTGTAGTTATAACAATACCACACCTGGGGTCATTTATAAAGGAAAGAAATTTATTTCTTAACTGGGGCGTGGTAGGACACACCTTTTATCCCAGCACTAGAGAAGACAGAGACAGGCGGATCTCTGTGAGTTCAAGGCCAGCCTGGTCTACATAATGAGTTTCAGCCCAGCTGGGGCTACAGGGAGACCCTGTCTCAAAAAAATAAAGGAAGGAAGGAAGGAAGGAAGGAAGGAAAGAAGGAAGGAAGGAAGGAAGGAAGGAAGGAAGGAAGGAAGGAAGAAAGAAATTTATTTCTCATAGTCCTGAGCTTGGAAAGTTCAAAAGCATGGTTCTGGCTTCTGGTAAAGGCCTACTGGTGTGTCCTGACATGATGGAAGGGCAAGAGACACAGAGAGAGACACAGACCCATCCTTCTGTCAGGAGCTCACTCAGGAAAACTAACCTGATGCTGCATCAATTGACTTTTGAGGGTAAGACCCTCATTGCTGATCACTGTTAGAGGTCTAACCTCTCGACACTTATGATTACAATAGGAATTGCATTTCAGCGTGAGTTTGCCTTTTATCTATTATCTATCTATCTAGACAAGGTTTCACCATGTGTCCCAGCTGGCCTAAACTCATAGTAATCCTCCTGCTTCAGTCTCCTGAGTGCTAAAATTGTAGGTGTCAGCCACACTCAGTTTGTGGAATATTCACTATATTTCAGTTCTAACTATTTCTAATTTTTAGTTTTTCATTATTCTTTAATGAATGTGTCATTTAGATGTGTCTATTTTATTTTCCAAATAAATGGTTAATTGTATTTTAGTCAGAAAACAGGGTTTGTGTGGAATGGAATCATTGATATTTTCTGACTTTGTGTTGGAATGTAGTCATTCTTTTATTACATTTATAGTGTATGTGCATGTGTGTGTGTGTGTGTGTGTGTGTGTGTGTGTGTATGTGTCTGTGTGTTGATCCTGTGGTCAGAAGACGCCATGTGGGAGTCGGTTTTATCCTTCCACCGTGTGGTATAGGAAACCAGGATACCAGGCCCTAGGGTGAAATGAACCTAAAACTTTTAAGTCCAGGCTGCATTCTCTGCTAAAGGGAGGGGTGCTGAAAACAGTGGCTCTGATGATCCCTGTCTTGCAGAACACTGTTAGACTGGCAGGAGAAAAGCGTTCAGGCCAAAAGTGCAGGCTCCCTGCTCTCTGGGAAAGTGTCTTGGTCAACAGCATCTCCCTGTCCAGAACAAATAACTCAGCTGTCATTAGCTAAGAGATTACACCAGGTTAAAGGTTTACTCTTGAGCTAAAAGCTAAAAGTTTACCATGATTTTAACTCAAAGAAAGGAAACACTGTGGCCAATAAATTGCAGGATGGGCATTGATAACCTTGAGTAAAAGCTTAAGCATCCTTCTGGCTCCAACTAACAGACTACATGTCTTGTTTCTTTGTATGTGACTGCCATATCCCACGTGACTTCCAGTTCCTTGGGATGTATAAAAACCATCTGAATTTTGAAATAAATGGCTTGTTGATAAGACACAAGTCCCAGGGTCCAAGACTCTGTCGCCAGTTGGTATTGCCATTCTTCATGAGAGTGAGGTTTCCCGCCGAGCAAGGCACACTTGGGTCACCCGATACCATGTGGGTCCTAGGGGGTCAAACTCAGGTTGTCAGGCTTGACAGGAAGTGCCTTTACCCACTGAGCCATCTTGATGGCCCCCGTTTTTGTGTTTGAGAACAGGGAGATACTTCAGAGAACAGGCACTAAAACCTGGAAGAAACATCCATTTTCATTCTCATCCATTCTCAAGGTGACTGCAAATGTCCTACCTAAATCCTTCACGGCTCACAACAACCTGGACTGATACCAACTCTGTGTCCTTCACAGGCACTAGTGGGGAATGTGGTTCTAACTCTGGGGCGATCTGGATGCATCTACAAGACTTATCCAACCTCTCAGCTTTTCCTAGTCTCCTGTGGGAGAGGGCCGAGGGGTGGGTTCTCTGCATAGGGTCTCTTTGCTATTTGCAGGAGGCTCTTGGTCTCACTCCTGCACTTAATCAAAGCTGCTTATGTGACATCTTGATCAGGGCAATTATTTATAAGGGAAAGCTCCCAAAGCCTCAGCAAATGGCCCTAAGAGCCTCCCAAATGTACCAGGTGGGCATGGCTTCCCTTTCTCAGGCTGATGATGGGTAAGGCCATGTACTGGTCCCTGTTTGTGGGACAAGACATGGGCTGCAGAACTGCTTCATATTTAACTAGAGGAAATATAATGTTCCTCTGAGCCCCAAAAGGGCCTCCACCCTCTCTCTGGCCCTGTGGCCCCCTTGACTAGTAGGGTGGTTTGGGCTCTGTGCTAGTTTGGTTTCTGGTACTGTGATAAAATGCTGTGACCAAAAGCAACTTCAGGAGGAAAGGATTTATTTGGCATGCAGGTCACAGTCCATTTGCCAGTGAAGCCAAGCCAGAAACCTGGAGACAGGAACTGAAGCAGAGAGACTACGGGGAACTCTGCTTACTGGCTTGCTTCCAGGCTCACAGTCAGCACCTTTTTTATACAGTTCAGGCCCACCTGCCTGGGGATGGTACCACCCACAGTGGGCTGGGCCCTCCTACATCAATCAGCAATCAGGAAGACGCCCCACAGACATGCCAGAAGGCCAATCTGATGAGGACTCGCAATCCCTCAATTGAGGTTCTCTCTTCCTAGGTGTGTCAAATTGACAACTGATGCTGACTATGACAGGCTTTGACTAACTGTGTGACTTTGTCTTCAGCCATGGCCAGCAGAGGGATCAGAGGAGGAAGGGACAGGCACTATGGTCAGGTTCTGGGGTCAGACAAGCCCAGACTCTAGTGAAGGGGCCATTAGTTTCACTCCCAACTCCTGGGGAGGGTGAGGCCACCAGCAAGGCCTGCCCTACGACTGTGCTTGAGATGCTTAGAAGCTCGAGGCCTACCCAGGACTGCTGTGAGTGACCTGGGAACATTCAAGGCTATTCTCTGCAAAGCTGAGCTGAAAGGAGCGGATGACGAGGAGCTGGCCCCTGAGTGCTGCAGGGCAGCGGAGCTCTTACCACCTACCCTCTGGTCTCATCCCAAACTGTGTTATCTGCCCAGAGCTGGCTGGCCAGGGGCTCAGATCCCACAGGCCAAAGTTCTGATTCTATCACACAGTGAATCACTACTTCCCTCTTTGTCCGTAGGAAATGCACCCACACACATCTGTTTACACACTGAGGACACTTCAGAATGAACCTCCAGAGAACAAAGCACCTCCCACATGCTATGCGGCTTTTTCTTGGGAGTCTATTTCTATTTACTCTGTTGCAACAATAGATACGTTATTTGCTTGTGTGCAAATGCTTGCAAGAGGCCAGTGGCAGTGTCCACATAGGTGAGGGCATCTTTTCCTCCATCATTGACAAGCATTGCTGCTATGTAGTCTACTTGCCAATCCTATGAAAGGACAGGTAGACTTATGCACTTGCTAATCCCAGCATCCATCTGTCATGACCATAATTGAGAACAGGATTCATGTTTGGACAAAATTCAAAATATTGCAGTATCTCATGGGATGCTGTCAGCCATAGCTATTTTCTAGCCTATCTTGACTCCCAGATGGCTGAACCAGCATCTGCCAGCTCTCCTTTTCCCACCAGACCATCCATACATTGGAGCCTCTGATGGGAGCTGACTGTCAGTCCAAATTGGTACAAGTCAGGTGTATCAGTCAGGGTTCTCCAAAGAAACAGAACCGGTAGAATGAATAGACATGTATAGAGATTTATCAGCTTGGCTCACAGGATAGAGTCCGAGTAGTCCAACAATGGCTGCACCACACTGGAAAGGCTGAGAATCCATAGTCGCTCAGTCCACAAGGTTGGATGTCTCAATAGTCCCAATCTGGCACTGAAGGTCTGACGAATTCCAAAAGATCAGCTAGTCTTCCATCTACAGCAGCAAGACGAATTCACCAGCAAGAGAGAAGGCAAACAGCAAGAAGCCAGGTGTTCTCCTCTGCCGTGGCCTTTTATTCGGCTGCCATCAGAAGATAACACCCACATTTAGGTTGTGTCTTCCAGCTTCAGATGATCCAATTAAGAAGATCTCCTCATTTCAGTTAATCCCAGATCCAGTCAAGTTGACACCCAGGATTAGCCATCACATCAGGTTTCATGAGTGGCTTCCAAGAGTCCTGTCCTTGTTACAGCCACATAGAGTCTGTGTTCACTTGTGTTCTGCAGCCCTATTCCTGTCTCATTCCCTTACTCCTTCCTATACCAGGCAGCATAGGGCACAGTCCCTTCTTGTTCCCGCTCTGGTTCGACTGTTGTAAAATTGTATTTATTGCCTCATCAGGCAGCATACAATCCATAGCCAACAATGAAACATCCCAAAATTTCACAGTTGTTCCTGGGTCTTGGGCCTTGTGTGGACTGATGTCCCATCCTTGTTCCTCAGGTGCACACCTTTCAGGTGGTTTTCTGAATCTATAAGACACCTAGCAGTATATCATCTATATAATGATGCTTTTAATAGAGGATGTACAAAATAACAAAGCAAGATTCCAGGCTACCACCCATCACAAATGGTGGCACTGTGAGGGTCATCTTGGGGAAGGACTCTAAGATAAATGGCCACCTAGGTCAGGTGAATGGGAACTGGTCTGGGGACTCAGCGGCTAAAGGAATACTAAAGAAAGTACCAGATAGGTCCAACACAGCGGGGTAAGATGCCATTACACACCAAGCGTTTCCTCAGAAGAGCAACGTTGGTGCAATCTCATGGATGGAGGCACTGCTTTCTTCAGCGCTCTATAATCTACTCATGCTCCACGAGCCATCTGGGCATTTATCAGCCACATGCAGATACAGAAAGGGCTTTGGGCTTGGCAAATAATTTCTACCTTTTCTAATTCCTAGAGAGTTGCTGAAATTTTGTGAAATCTTCCAGGCAGACTAAATTGATTGGTATTTACTACCTTACAAGCTCCCATTTCACCCAACTAAGCATGGCTCCCCTCACAGTACACACCCTCAGGCAAAAATCTCCAACCATGGTTTGTGGGGTGAGTCCCAGCAGCACATCCACCCCCTTTGTAATCTCTGGCAGGGGAGAAGTGCACACAGTATGCTCTCAGGCATTGAGAAATAATTGCCCAACTCTGTGACAATCTTTCTCACCTGTACTGCTCTCTCTCCACCAACATCCACTGCTGCCCACTGCCTGTAGAGTTTTCAGGGCTACTATAAATTAAGGTGCACTCCGATGTCCACGAAAGCCCAAGTATTCTGTATATTATTGATAGGGGACCAAGAAGCTCTTATGTCAGTGTAGGGCCTCTGGTTGTCTAGCATGGTCTTCTTGGCGACTTGGTTAAGAGGAGTGGCTGCAGTGATTCCATATCAGGAGTTCTCCGTCTTTGGCAGTGGCAGGTACGGTGGACATCGCTGGCATCTCTCCCACTCCTTCAGTGAACTGCCATTCAAGTTTTAAAGACTTCCAGAGATTCATAAGCACAGCGTCTGGGTCTCTGCAAAGTTTTTCACTGGAACTCCAGCCCAACGAAAACCTTGCCGTATTTGCTTTGAGTGATCCGGACAGGTTCCTTAGTCTGTTTTGTCCTCGTTCCCTCTTGACTGTTCTAGTGCTTTATCAACCTGATTTACATGCTAGTATAAGTCACCCAAATCCATCAAAGCCTCTCCTACCTTGTGAACATCATGCACTACTATGGGGCTCAACAGAGCCACTAAAGCCCCATGCTAGTCCTGAGGTCCCCACTGAATTAACCCTTTTCTTAATTCTCTTGGAAATAGTCCTATTCAGGCCAATCAACTGGGCATCAGATACTCCTCTCTCACACTCAATTCTCTTGTCATCATTTCAACCTCATTCTCTTCAGCAAGTAGCCTACTGGCCTACCCTACCTACCATGGTCAACTTACAACACCTACTCATGTGCTGCTTTCAAGGCTTGCAATGTAGCCTAGCCCACTGGCCATTTTCAGGGCAGGTCTGTACTTCTTTAACAGTCTACATTCATAAAGGGGGTGTGCCACACAATATGACATAAAGGACAATGGCCATAGTGGGATTTCCTCCACAGAAGGTCCACCCTGGCTTTTCCTCTGGTTAGATGGCTCAGCCTCATTTGCATGTCTTTTTGTTTGTTTCTGGTCTTTTTGAGACAGGGTCTCCCTGTATCTCCAGCTGGCCTAGAACTCACTATGTAGACCAGGCTGGCCTCGAACTCAGAGATCTGCCTGCCTCTAGCTCCCTAGTGCTGGGATTAAAAGTGTGTGCCACCATACTTGGCTCCCTGAATGTCTTTTTTACCCATAATAGAAGTCATGCAGCTGTGGCCACAGCCAGAAGGTGGGCTGCATGCCATGTGGAAAAGGATGGCCTTATGACAGCTGCCCCCAGGGACACTCTTCCTGTAGATGCTCAACCTTAGTTGCATTTCTTATTACCCACAGCAGGCCATGCCACCCATACACGGTTCTGTTGTGTCCCTAGCCAGTGCCAAGTGTTGTATGACTGTTGATAGGTGATATATATCTATTCTCCCCAGGCAGAAAAAGGCAACCCCAAACAGAAGAAATTACTCCACCCAAGTCCAATTTTTGAACCAATGAGTTTATTGAGTCACTTAGATGCAAGAGTCATAGCAAGCTTAGTGAGCCCTCCCAACCTCCTGAAAGGATCTGTTAACGGGCTCAATCTTGTCAGGATCTCATGCAAGTGATTACAACTTCTCTATTCAAAAATGGCAATGATCATGTCCACCCAGGAGGAAACAGCCACACAACAGGACTGCAGGAAGATGAGGTGGGACCACTGGGAGGTACTTACAGTGATTCCTAAATCCAGGGCTAGGGCTTGAGGCCTAGTTTCCTGTCTGTGGAATGAAAACACAGTGAGGTACCAACACTCAGACCCACGTGAAAGTGCACTGTGAGCTGTGACATCGAGTGCTCGGTCTTGGCCACAAAGGGGACTGCTTGAAGAGGTTTCAGTGTCCCAATGTCAAGGTCACATTTCTTAGGAGGTATCCAAGGGATGAGAAGCCAAACTCACTGTGTAAACAATACTAGTACACCCACCCAGGCCTGCCAGAGCACCTGGGGACCAGCTCCAGCTCTGAGCAGAGGTAGCTTTGCAAGTCTGACAACTGAGCTGGCCTCAGGTGCACTTCTCAGAGTGCCATGCAGTCATCTGACTGTACCCGCAGCTTAGGCCTCATTAGTATTGGGTCCTCAGTTGCCAGCCTTCCAGGCTCCAAGCCCAGAGATTAGGAACTAGCTACAGTAGGTACAGGAACCCATGCCAGCAACCCATGCCCACAAGGCAGCCATATCCATCCCCCACGCAGCTCCTGCAGGTATTGGCCAAGAGGAGGCCCACTCTAGAGTCCAGTTGAGGCTTTAGACTCTACAATCCCAGTTCTGGATCTGGATCTGCTTTAGTCTATGTGTAAACTAAGGAGAACTGCCCCATAGTGTATGGGAAGTTTAGCAATATTCTAGGTCAGCACGCATGCACAGTCAGGCCCCATGACTGTCTTCCATGGAGGAAGTAGGCATCCGAACACATAGTGCCTCCCTGAAGAAGTGGTCATGTTCTAGATGGAGTAACAGAAAAAGTCCTTCTCAAAAATAGGAAAAGCCTGTTGTTCCTCTGAGCCGTAGGGATGAAGTGACTCACAGGTAGCAAGAAACTTATGCTGAGCAGACCCTGTATGTCCTAGAATGTTCCTGGGGAAAGGTAGTTGCATTTTCCAGACAAAAGAAAATCTGGGTGCTGCTTCTTACATAGGCCAGGGAGTCAGGCTGAGTAGCTGCCACCTCCCAATACAGCTGGGCTATGGGGTAAGTGAGCCTCTGGGCTGGAAGACACGGCTGCTCCTGAGTCTGTGGAGCAGGCAGCATCCACCAGCAAACAACTCCATCTGCATGATTCTCCCTCCTGGAGCCACCAAGGTCTTGGATCTCTACATGTTTCACTTCTAAGGGCAACTAAGCCAGCCTGCGCAGTGTAGGAAAGAATCTCTCGCCTTCCTTGGTAACTCTTACCCCCCAAACTAATCACTCTCCAGCTCCCGACCCCAGCTCTGGGTGATACACGTTCTAGAGAAGAGGCCAAAGTGAACAAGTGAGCCCAAAGTGAAGACATTCACAGCCCGAGTTAGCTGCTTCATCAGCAACAAAACAGGGTAAGGTAATGGAGTGTAAAGGCTTTGGACCAATCAAAGAAGACACTGAATGATAAGAAGGCTGCACAATCTAGGGAAATGTGTGCATGCAGAGGAAATGGCAGGGGCAAAGGCCTTGAGTCTGGATCACATTTCAGATTTGGGGTACAGAAAAGCGGCCTGGGTGTTATTGTAGGAGAGAGGCAAATGGCTGGGTGGCGATGGACAGGACCTGAAAGACAGCTCTATTACAGACCCAAACTTTCAGCATCTGTGTGAGCACCTGTAGCCTCTCACGAGGGCAGCTGGAACATGCTGCCTTCTGACTCCTTACTGCCCCTTCACTGGAACATCTGGGAGAGGCCAGGGGTGGGGCCTCCATTCAGGACTGAAGCCAAAGCCATTGCTCAGGGATGAAGACCATTGTACCAGGAAGGGGATCCCAATTTGTTTCTTGACACACCTGGGAGTCCAGGTGACTAGGAATGAGAGCTTCTGGACCAGGCAGGGAGCCTGATTGTGTTTAAGTGCACAGTGCTAGAGGCTCCTTGGCAGACATGTGGGGCATGGAAAATGTCTCTGCTGCTCCCAGGGTGAAAGAGTTTCAGGTTGGGGTTTCCTACACACACAGGGAATGTCTATCCTCAGAACAGCCTCCCTTTGGTTAGAGCCGCACCAGACCCTACCTTCTGCTCTGGTAGCCCAACCCCTGTGCCTAGATGTTGCATGCTGGCCATGGGGGCACATCCTCCCGTGGGCAGTCACTTGAGTAACCATCTCATTGTCCCTGCCCCATAGCTGCTTCCTGCCCAGCTCTTTCTTCTGGAACTCTTAGGTCCCTCCCTGTCCTTGAGTGGTGTCCCTCTCTCTGTCTTGTACAGTCCAGTGCTATTTGGTTCCTCTTATCACCAGTTCCAGGGTTCCCATCCCTAGTTCCAGGCCAGGGCTAGGACACTATTGTTCTGGTTGCTGGCCTGCAGCCTGGCTTGGAGGGCTGGTTTGTAGCTGCAGAGGTGACACTAGTTATGGAACAGACCAAAGACATCCTGAGTCCTATACCTGAAGCTAGACCAACCCTGTGATGTATAGGACATGAACTGACACTCCCCCCCCCCCCCCCCCCCCC